>NC_090445.1:1377925569-1378228931 GCF_031143425.1 Pleurodeles waltl | reverse complement strand
CATCCTAGTGCAGACAATCCTGCCGACCTCATTTCAGGATATCCAAGGGACACAGAGGGACAGATTTACAAGGCCCTAGATCCACCAGAATAACACTTTTCTTCACCTCAGGTTGTATGGTGCCTTTTTGCCACAATGCACCACCTTTCTTAAACCTTCCTCTATGATATCTCTGCAGGTTGATGAGCATGAATATCTGTTTGAAATCTATTGTCATAGACCTGCCCACCTTTCGCACTCATTCATAAGTATTTTTACTCACATAAGGCCCAAGAATTTTAATTATATGATTATTTAAATAATGTGAACCATTACACTCTAGCCCTGACATGTAAAGCTATGTTTATTCTTTCAAGTAGAATCCTGATTATCAGCTCTAAATGAATCTGATCCATGGATATTGGCTGCTTCACCTGAAATTGGTATGAGCGAAATGGTTTGGTCAGGTAATAACTCTGTGCTCATTTTAAAATCTGTTACTGTAATGGTCTGTTCATTTGAGCTGCCTTTTCAGAGACAGTTTTCTATTTTTGTCCAGGTGTAGTTTGGAGACCCTAGCACTGGGTTGAATTGTTCTCGGGTCCTAACAAAATTGCCATAAGTGTAATGGCAATGAAACATGTCGACCACTCATAACTACAGGTCAATATGTGCCCTTGGATTTTTTAAATTTATATCAGGATGCGGTTGACATTAAGTGGTGCATTTACAAGCCCCTTGCGCCGCCATTGTATCATTTGTTTACCCTACAGCAGCGCAAACAGTCCCCCACACAGCGCCGCATTTGCAAACTGGTGCAATGGGACCATTGTGCTAGGTATAATGTATGCAAGGTTGGCATTCCCCTTCAAAAAGCTCCAAAGGAATGGCACAGTGAAATCACAAGATTTCACTGCACCATTCTGCCCCATCGCAGTGTAAATGTTTTAATGCCTACTCAAGGCAGGCGTTAAAGTGACGCTGTGCTGTTTTCAATAGGCCCCCATTAGCATTGGTGGACTAGCATCAAAAATGTTAATGCTAATACAGCAATACTAAGGTTTAGAGCCACAACTACATCAGAATTTCGGACGCAGTTGTAGACACTGTGCGCATGGAGCGCTCCCATGCCGTCGTTAGTGGGCACAGGGCAGTGCAAGAAAACTGGCACATTGATCACAATGCACCAGTTTCTTGTAAATGAGGCCGTAAAAGTAATAGACATCCAGCAGTGGCTCCTCTGCTATTGTGGAGGAGAGTTGCCCCCTCCCACCCCCGCCAGCAGTAGCTGCAAAACTTGAAAAATAAAACAATAATAAACCATGTTTATTCTTGTTTTATTCTACAAGAGGTGGGCCATAGGGGATCACAGACAGGAAGGGGGAATGGTGTGCACTCCCCTCATTGTGCATGTGAATTTGGCATACCGTCTCAGGGAGTGCAAATCCAGCCCGCTCAGGCCAGTCCTGATGCTGCTTTCATGCTGCCAGCAGCATGAGAGCACTTTTAGGATTGGCCGCAGGGCAGGCTGGGAGCCTGTGCCTGACGAGCAGCGATGCGCACATGCGGCGATCCAGCATTGCAGAGATGGGCAGGTACGTTTTTTTTCCTGTTTCTGGTTTGTGCCCACCCTCGCCCGCCCCACCGCTTTGCCCCTACACCAGCCACAACTGTAGATATCTTCTGCAATGTTTTATTTCATTATCGGACGACTCTCACTCTATGACTAGGAGGCAGATTTACAAAACTGTTAAGTGCGGCTTTACTGTGTCTGTAACCCACATGACCCCCGGACACCCTTGAATGAGAAGCCTAGAGCATAGTAGCCATTCGCAGCAATTGTTCTATGTTGCATTCCTGAGGTGCGTCCTCAAAACCATGGAGCCTGAATTCTTACCTAATTCAATTTTAGGATTTGGGGTGTACTTTCAACTGCTAGGAGTCTAACTTCTTCGCTAGACTTATGTCATAACAAAAGAAAATTGATCCTTGTTTTGACAAATTAAGAAATGGCCGCATCTTGTAAGAGTCTAGGCAATTCACTGGGGCCTTCGGTGTTGTGCAAAGGAGTTTGCAAAAGCCAAAATACTCACAGAGTTGTGGATATTCACAAACTTCTTCACCTGCCTCCGCCCCACTTCTTGCGTGGGATTTACTACTAATCTCATGCTCGCTGTGTGATCCTGAGCACGTTTCAGAGGGAGTCAGGAGTCTGTACCAAAGGTACTAGCAGAGTGCAGAGAAAGTATTAAGCAAAAGTTAGCAGTTACATCTGTTAACTAGAGGACTCAGACATCACAAAGAGAAAGTTTAAAATCACAGTTACGAATTGGCAGAATTTAATAATTTATTGCCCTTTGAAAATGTTAGCTCGGAGCTGTAAAACACACTGTGGTAAACTGATTACTTTATCAGAAAAGTAGGAACATTTACAGGAAATGTTTATGATGGTGTTGGATGGTGGCTTGAACAGCC
The DNA here is from genome assembly GCF_031143425.1 of Pleurodeles waltl. Taxonomy (NCBI): domain Eukaryota; kingdom Metazoa; phylum Chordata; class Amphibia; order Caudata; family Salamandridae; genus Pleurodeles; species Pleurodeles waltl. The sequence continues at coordinate 1,378,226,477 of NC_090445.1, read as the reverse complement.
CTGGGGAAGCTTGTGCTTGAGAGTGAAATGCCCTTGGGTTTCGTTTCCTACAGATCTTCCATAAAGTTTGGATTCTTCTGTCATCTTCACAGGCCTTTTTTGCGTGCACGCCTGGGAGAGTGGTCTGAGGAAGCAGGTTATACATACAAGAGAGCCCTTTAGTTTCCACCAGCATGTGCAGACCCTGTGGGCTGCTGTTCACTAGCTCTCCTTCTGGCAGTGACACCCTCACCATCGAAACAGTGGCAGAGCTTATTAGAAAATGATGATTCGGTTTCTCCACCGCTCTCTCACAGAATTGCTTGAGTTGGAACACGTAATCCTGCCCAGCTCCACTCTCTTGCCTCTGGAACAATGTTATTCAATCAGTCCCAATTCCTAATGGTACTTATCAGGAAAACACTTTAGTGAAACAGTGGGAACATTACCTAACTTAGGAGAACCAGTGAGATATTTGGGTTTATAGTACACTGCCTGGACACTTCAGGACACAGTACTAAAACCCTTCCTCCTGCTTCCGGGAAGAATGACAGGACCCTCACAGCCCTGCTTTCTTGTCCCCTGTAACCTGTAGCGTTCCCTGTGTGTCATGGGGCCCGTCCAGTGCATAGAAGGAAATTGCCCCCCCAGGCTTATGTTTTCGTTATACAGCAAATATCGTGGTTCCCTGAGTCCCTCAGGCCTCTGGACCCCCGCGCCACTGTGCCTGATGCACCAATGGAAAGTACACCCCTGACGAACACCTCATTCGACTGAGTCCGTTAAACAGGATAAAACCAAGCGAGGACGGTTGAAACTGTGCTGTTTGGCATGCTGCAAAGGTCTCCCTTTTATGTAAATAAAATGGACAACACACACCACCTTTTTGACCATATTCTTGAGTATGGTCACAGACTCCTTCATAACTTGCGTCTCCCTGTAACCCACCCTCGGGGTGTTTTATCTGATATATGTCAACATCAAAAGAGGGACAGGGAGGATTAATGGTCCATTGTACAGTCTCCCAAGATATCGATCACACAATAAAGAGTACACTGTTCCAAACAGAAAACAAGGGAACCTACAGGTTTAGGAGCAAGTGCCCTCACACATCCTTTTGGATGTCAAGCTTCATCATCGGGGTGCTCCTCGTCAGACCGGCACTGCAATGTCTGACGGGCTCCCCGTGAGGGGGCTCTTTGCCGGAGATCTTTTGTGGTGACTGCCGTGTTAGGAAATATTAGAGTGATACCTATGGGTAGGCACTGCTCAAGACAGGAGAGAATTAAAATTGGTTCTAAACCCCATCAAACATCACCGTTTAATAATTAAAAAGGGGTAAGACCAAGATTAAAAGCAGCACTAAAGTGATATGATGAGAGATAATGCTCAAACACTTTCTATAGTGAATGGGGACCGGGAAATTCTGGCGTAACCCCTAGTTACAGGTCAACATGTTTTGCATCCAGCGGTCTAAGCAGATCCTATGACGCTTCATCAGGACCATCAAGAACAAAGAAACTTCTCCTGTACCACAACAAGCAAAGACACTATTGAGGTCTATCTGAATACAAATGATTAAATAAAGAACAAACAGTCACTTACATTGAAGTATACTGTCCAACCGGTCAACTAAACTCACAGGTCGCCCTATAAAAGTTAATGAATTGAATTGGAAAAACAAGATATACAATATTAGTGCAAACGTGACCCGTGCCAATTCAGTGCGCACACATGGTGAAAACCATAATGCAAGGTGTGAGATAAGAATGCGAGCTTACCATCCCCAGCTGTAGGAAAGGCTCCTTGGGAAGGTACAAGCCTAGGACTCTCGCTACTAATGTCAAAGGAAAAGAAGGGGAGACCAAACATTCATAAAACTGCAAAAAACTGAATAAGGTCAAACCAGAAATCAATACCATCATGTAAGCACAAATGACAGACATAGGGGGTTATTCCAACTTTGGAGGAAGTGGTAATCCGTCCCAAAAGTGACGGTAAAGTGACGGATATACCACCAGCCGTATTACGAGTCCATTATATCCTATGGAACTCGTAATACGGCTGGTGGTAAATCTGTCACATTTGGGACGGATTACCACCTCCTCCAAAGTTGGAATAACCCCCATAGTCAGGAACGAATTTGATAATCCATGGTCACATCCAAGCGCATATTACTTCCTTCATGTCGACAAGTTAATAAAATTGTTAACTTGGATTAAGAAAAATGTCTAAAGCTCAGTGGGGGAACACACAAAAATAGAAAGCTACGTAGAAGTACTGGTAGCCCTCAATGTCAAAACAACAACTCGTTTAAGTCGTTATTGCTAATTGTGCAAAAAAGGTTGTTGTATAGGAACCAGTCAGATACCAAATGCCATGGTCTGGCTGTGAATATTATACTGAAAAACAGCTATGAGGTAAATTACCAATACACCCAGGGAAAGGTATCGATTCCCGAGGGTCTGATATATGGCCTGATGAGGGTGCCATGGATTCCGGGACAACCTCGAAGCAGATTCCTGCATGGTGTCCGACACCCGCCAGATCTTAGGACCGCAAGGCCACAGGCCTTCCGGTGATTAGTCATTATACTCTTTTGGCCACGTGCGCAGGGTTTGCCGAGGGCTCCACACATGACTGGGCAGGTCTGTGCTGTGTTAATAGCAATAATAAGTACATGCCCTTTCCAACTGTACATAATACTGGTTAATTGGCACATGGGGATCCTACGAATTCGAGAATGTATTTTAATTCATTTCAATTGTGTGTACTTTGGGAATATTTCAAGGTTTCCGCTGCTGCTTAGAATGTGGCAGAAAATAAACCTGCTCCCTCTGTCTCCCATTCTACACTGACACGCACGTCACCAGGGATATTTTCTCCTCCACCCTTCAGCAAATATTCCACATTTATTTCCGAGCCATACCTTCATCCTTGTAGATTTACTGTCATCGTTGATTACGTCAGCATCATTTTCTCCGATGTATAACCCTGCCCTCACCATCAACCTGAGCGTTACCGCCTGGAGATTAAATGGGCTCTTATTTGTAACTCCACGGGTAGTTACTTTCGCTAGCATTTATAGATGTGGATATATGACTGCTCCCTCTGGCTATCACAGCGCGTTACAATAAGACGTATATAAATATCACACATTTCAGTGTTAATCACCGTCATTGGTGAAAGTCTGGTTTATTTTAACCAGGGCTCAAATCCGAGCTGGCACATTAAGAAGATGCGCATCAGGTCGCGTTATTCCACCCTGCACTGAGACCCCTGGGGACTAATTTACAGATTCGGATAAAGTGACAGCAGAAAAAGATCAATATTTTTCCGGTAATGCCACCTAGAGTCTGTATTTAATGGGGAATTTCGAGCCTTGTGGTCATGTAGCATCTGCTAAAGGTGGCGGATATATGTGGCAGAGGTAAGACCCTCACCTAATTACGAAGCTGGGGAAACACTGCGCCTCAGATGTCAGAGCCTCAGCCAGATTTGCTATCAGAACCCCCATGTACTTTGGTGGTTAATTTTCCATCACAAGGCTCGTCATGTTTAGGGCAGGGCTTCCCACACATGTCTACTGTGTTTTTCCTGTCTGGGCTGCCATGTCCTGCAATTTGCTTTGCTTTGGGTTTATTTTAGAAAATGCAAAAACATAACTAGGTGGTGTGTCATGCGTGGCCATTGCAGACAACCTGGCCATTTGCAGTTTCGCTGAAAGTGATCTCGCCATGTCATTGAAAATCCCCAACTGCCCAGCTGCAAACTCTTAATATGGTGGACAAGCTGCAGCTGGGTAGGGGGAAGTAGGGGAGGTGGTGGATGTGGTGTTTCCACTTTTTCAGCTGGCGACCTCTAAATGAGCTCTTCAGTCTTTAGCTTTAAACTGGCTGTGCCCTTATACTGACCATTGAGCATCAAAGGCGGAGTTGCGTTTTGAGTCGTTACTGCACACTACTTACAAATAGTATGCAGATTGATCAGGTAATATAGAGTTTTGGTGTTGTCTTTTGACCTTTGATGATGAGAAGACAACTTTATCTTGCACCTTTTTCAAAATCCTATGTTTCCTGGTATTAGGACTCTGTGCCTTGTGACACTGCTATGCCGTGCACATCTAGGGGGTCATTCTGACTCCCGCCGGCCGCGGTAACCGCGGTGCCGGCGGGAGCCGCCAGAATACCGCTGCGCGGTCAGAAGACCGCCGCGGTTATTCTGTGTTTCCCGCTGGGCGGGCGGGCGACCGCCAGAAGGCCGCCCGCCCGCCCAGCGGGAAACCCCTTTCCACGAGGATGCCGGCTCCGAATGGAGCCGGCGGAGTGGAAAGGGTGCGACGGGTGCAGTTGCACCCGTCGCAAATTTCAGTGTCCGCTATGCAGACACTGAAATTCTCAGTGGGGCCCTGTTACGGGGGCCCCTGCAGTGACCATGCCATTGGCATGGTCACTGCAGGGGCCCCCAGGGGCCCCACGACACCCCATACCGCCATCCTGTTCCTGGCGGCCAAAACCGCCAGGAACAGGATGGCGGTATGGGCTCGGAATCCCCATGGCGGCGCAGCAAGCTGCGCCGCCATGGAGGATTCCCATGGGCAGTGGAAAACCGGCGGTACACCGCCGGTTTTCCGTTTCTGACCGCGGCTGTACCGCCGCGGTCAGAATGCCCAAGGGAGCACCGCCAGCCTGTTGGCGGTGCTCCCGCGGTCCCCGGCCCTGGCGGTCAAGGACTGCCAGGGTCGGAATGACCCCCCTAGTTTTCTGTGGTCCTGAAATAGTAGTGGCAACATTGGTTTCTCTCAGTCTGTTTATTTAGCATGCCTGCCAGGCCATGGTAGATGGCACAGAAACTGCACAAGTGGCTTCTCAAAATTAGCCACTTACATTACAAAAATATATGCCTGCTAGATCAGCAGTATTCTCTGACTGTTCTGCAATTTAAAGGCACTTCAGAGACACATGGAAAGAAAATGTTCCTTTGCCATGTAAGAAAACCTATTTTTATATATTAAGTCACTCCCACAGTAGGCCTTAAGCTCACAGTGTTGGGTACTTTGTAATTAAAAAGGCAGCACACTAAACATTTTATCTATTCTGTCCTCGCAGTAACTTATTGTCCAACACCTGGTTTTACCATTTAGGTTTTGCTAAACTCTCCACGAACATGTCTAGTATAATTAAAATCTTTATTTTTTATTTTTGCCTGGGCAAATGCTAGCAAAATGAATCAGAGTTACATTTTACCGAGTTTTCAGATCTGAGTGAATGGTGAAATCCGATTTTTGATAACGCTGGTGACAAGTAACTTAACAAAAACATACTTTGAACTCTCTGTGCCAAAGCTGGGACAGGGCCAGTTAAGCCACTCATATTACCTCCAGATCCCACCACGAATTCCTGATTGGAGTTTAGGGTCCTGCTCTACAAATGAGGAAATATTGTCCTCCATAACCAGGATAGCAGGGTGCCATTAACAAACAGCAGGCCATTTATCAGGGATTAGCCATCTGAGAGCAGTACAGAATGGCTTTTATACTACCTCATTTGACTAGGAAATCCTAAATGGGGCAAATTCTGCCTAGTATATTCCAGGGGCCACCCTAGACATTCTGACTCCAGTCCCACCATGGGAGAAAAACAATTATCAGATCGGACAGAGGGAGGGAACCTCATCTACACAAGGGAGTGGTTTAAGGAGAGCCAGAGACCCTTCTGGTGAAAGATGGCATTGGCTATTTTAGGGTATGCATCTTCTTGGAATTTCTGTAGTAAAATGATGGGGAGATGTTGCAAAAAGAGGTGATCATAATAGACAAGTTTGGTAGGGACATTTTTCCAATCACTGGCTAGTGCATGGGATAAGATAGGCAATTCATCACCATTTCCTCAGAACATTCCTGGTGCCTGTAAGACTACATCTAAAGACGGGCGGCACTACTCATGCTGGCTGCCAGGGACTTGAACTGATCTTCAACGGTCAGATGAGTGAACTCCTGTTTTCCTGCTCCAGGGACACAAAAAGCAGAAAGAACCCTGACTCCAAAGCCAAGCTGATTACTCAGTCCTGGACTCCACAGGAATCCTGGCTGGAGAGAGACATAGGGGGTCATTAAGACCGCCAGGGTCGCGAATGACGGAAGCACCGCCAACAGGCTGGCGGTGCTTCCAAGCCCATTCTGACCGTGGCGGTAAAGCCGCGGTCAGAAAACCGGGGCCGGCGGTTTCCTGCCGTTTTTCCCCCGGCTGGGCGAATCCGCCAGGAGAGCGCTGCAAGCAGCGCTGCCATGGGGATTCTGACCCCCTTCCCGCCAGCCTGTTTCTGGCGGTTGTCACCGCCAGGAAGAGGCTGGCGGAAACGGGTGTCTTGGGGCCCCTGGGGGCCCCTGCACTGCCCATGCCACTGGCATGGGCAGTGCAGGGGCCCCCTAACAGGGCCCCATGAAGCTTTTCACTGTCTGCTTAGCAGACAGTGAAAAGCGCGACGGGTGCACCTGCACCCATCGCACCGCCGCAACACCGCCGGCTCCATTCGGAGCCGGCTCCTGTGTTGCGGCCCTCATTCCCGCTGGGCCGGCGGGCGCTAAGCAAGTTAGCGCCCGCCGGCCCAGCGGGAATGTCAGAATAGGGGAAGCAGTATTTTGGCCGCGTGGTGGCCAAATGGCGCTTCCCGCCTAGCGGGCGGCAACCGCCGCCCGCCAGAGTCAGAATGACCGCCATAGTGCATAGAAGTGTGCTTTAAAGACCCAAGGGCTGCAGAAGTGATAAGGAGGAACTTTCCTAGCAGGTGGAGATAAGTGGGGCACAGTCATTGTTTTCACCTCTGAAGAACTGGGACAAGGTTATGAGGATTGCCTAGAGAGGTTGCATCTTAGGCATTCAAGAAAACCAAGTTTGTCCCTGTTGGAGCTTTTTTGCTGTGCTGAAAATAGGTTCTGCTGAACCTTGCAACAAAAGTATCCAGCCAAGTGAAGCCCTGCCTGGCTTCTAGTCTTGACCAGCTAGAAAATTATAAGAACCAAAAATGTGACTAAAACCTTTGACAGGGACGAGCCAGAAAATCTATCCCAACTGAAAAGCAATTTCTGTGGCTTTGAGCATTGGGTGCCATTGACAATGGTTCAAGTGGGATTTCATTGATGATCTATCTGATTTGAGGGACCCTCACCGGCTTCAGCCATGAACCTTTCCGTGCTAGGGAATTTTGACTGTCAAAAAGTAAACTGCTGGCCTGATTTAGAGATAGACAGTCAAGGTACTTTGTCAGAAGCATGACAGTGCATACTGCCTGCCAAGCCCTCCCTTCTGCCCACCCTTATTTGTGTCTGACAATGGTGTCCCCGCTGGCTGTGCCAACAGGAAACGTAGTCCGATGGCCTATGGAGAAAGACCTATTACAGTAAGGGCATTAGACTGCTCTCCCCATATAGTGCAGGCAGTCTGATGCCCTTGTTTTTCTGTGTGTTTTCACAAACAGAAAAAAAGTAATGACCCCCGCACGATGGGAGAAAACTCTTAGGGTGTAAAGACAATTCTTTTTGTTTTTCAGTAACAAGCTCCAGCTTTGGGAGTTTGTTTCCGAAAAGAAAAGTTTGGTGCAAGACTACCTAAAAGACTGCAGCTGTGCCACAAATTTTCAGAGCCTTGGACAGGCAACAATCTTAAAATGTTTTGATCTTCTCTCCATCAGAAGGATGGATTTTATGGCCTCTGCTAGCCTGATGGAGAAAGTAGAGACTGGCAAGGGCTAAACCAGCTCCTAAGTCAGAATGTAAACACTTTGATGAGGACATCCCTCTTTAAGATTCCAAACTCCACTCCATCGCAAAATCAAGCTAGGGTCCCAGTGTACTGCTAAATGATACTTTTTAATGGCACTTTAAGTTTTTCCAAGTGCATTAGCCATAAAACCTTAAAAAATCATGTCTTGGGTTCCTGTTTTCTGACTGCAATCATTTTGGCATCTTTTTGCTTCTGAAAAATTTCTATATTTGTATATATATATTGGTTTGGGCATTTTACAGTGTTGTTGATTTTACGTTAAAAGTATTGGCACTGCTTGAACCTAACATGCAATTCTCTGGGGATTGAGCAGAGACTCACTTCGAACATCTCTTTCTTCTAACCAGATTATATTTAAGATGATAGGGGTCATCCCCTCCCGATGTAATAATACATTTTTCTAATCAAGACATGGGCTGAAAGTCTAGGTCTGCTTTTTGAGCTGGAAGTCCCAGAGCCAAAACCATTTTTCTGTAAGGAGAGATATGATTGGTCCTGAACGTAATACTCAATGAGTATTTGCAGACATCATATACTGCTGAGCTACTGGTGTATTTTGTGTTTTGTAAAGTTCCTGTTGTATATTTATCTTTTACATCGTTACTTTTCGTGAAACAAGAGTAAAATCTGTGGCTCCAATCTGACTGTTCGACTCAATCCTCACACCCTCCTTCCACTTCATGTATTCTCCAAAAGGTGATTCAGCCCCCTTCAAGGATAAGTCTCATCTGATTCTTAATCCTATTGTGGCAGCGTCATGCAAAATTTGCTAGATCACCTCCTCTGGGAAAAAGCTGCCTAGGTCTACAATCAACTTGATTGCTTACCAGTAGGCTTTGATATTTCTAATTAGGATACACTGTGACTATGTAAATCATTTCAGGATTTTCCTTCCCAACATTGTATTTACAATTATTGTTACATCTTTTTTATTTCCCATCATGTTAGCAAAAAGTATTTTCGGGTGAAGTTCTAGGAAGGTGTTTCAACGCTAAAGAATAGAGCAACCAGACTTGATGATATTGCTGCATCATCCATGACAGTGTAGCACAAACCAAAATATTAAGGAGTTTAAGCCAATGTTCAAAACAGATTTGTTGTTGCTATTCATACGGTTCGAGAAAAGCACATGGCTTGCAATTGAAAAATATTGTTTTGAAATTTACTAATCCATTTTATGAGTTGCAAACCATGGAAGACACCAACACCTCAAATTGGCTGGTAATAAATTAGCAAAGATGAAGTAGGCTCAGTTTGTTTTTGAAACCAGCAGTTTTCCCTCTGGCAAACATGGGCTACGTCTAAAAATATGTATCCTGTTTAAGAAAACAAATGCAACAATCTTAATCTTCTCTCTCTTGCAGGTCATCTACACTGAATTTGCAGTCGTTTACAAGGGTTGCAAGTTGTGACCTGACTAATTAATATTCATTAGGCCAGTCATTTTTCAACTCCCTTTGAATTCACAATTTGCGTTGCTACCCAGTAGTAAAAGGTTGCATCACAAACAGCATAATCATTAGCAAACCAGTAGTGCAAATTGTGTGTCCCTGTTTGTGAATGGGTCTTGGTGTACCAGTTTCTAAGTTGCACACCGAAAGGGCAATAGATACATTTCCCAAAATATGGGCCAATATCATTGTGCAGATTGCACATAGAGGGTGCAACCGAGCACCACCATTTTGGGACATTCACCGCTTTTTGCAGCATGAATGTGTGTCTTAAATCAGTTGAACTGCAAAATGTAAATTGTCCAGGAGGCTGTCAACCTTCCTAACTAGTGAATATTAATTAGGCAAATGCATTTAGTGACCACCATTAAAAGCATGAGCATTTATGGTACAGTGTCTGGCTACCTTGTCTGCATAATTATTTCCCACAGTCACATAATCAGTTCCCTTGCAGTGAGCTGAACACTTCACAACCACAATTTGGGCAGGTAGCTGTATTGCTTTCAGTAATTTATGGACTGACTCTCCATTACGGATGGGAGAGCCAAAGGAGGTCATTAATCCCTATTGCGACCTTGACTGTCTGAAATCTTGGACGTCACCAAAGCCATACTGAATGTCGGTGAAAATAGCCATCTTCAGCTGGTCTGAAACACAGCATGCCCTAGTAAGAGCAATCAATTCAACCACTTAAGTGGAAAGGACTCCTTGAAGTCAGGGAGCTTTGGCCACACCTAAGATGGTACAGACTACAGAGGCAGCTCTCAAGTTTCCTTCATGGTCCCTTAAGCAGGAGCCATCAATGAATATTACATAATCTGATTCAGAAAGTGCCATATCTTGTATGTCATGTCTCGGCTTGGTGCACAGTTCAGTGACATCTAGACAGTCATGCTCAATCTCATTGTCAACATTTTCATCATTTACAGGTTGCTGTAATGCTTTAAGCAATTTATGGACTGACTCTCCATTATAGATGGGAGAGTCAAAGGAGGTCATTAACCCCTATTGCGACCTTCACTGTCTGAAATCTTGGACGTCACCAAAGCCATACTGACTATCGGTGAAAATAGTCACCTTCAGCTGGTCTGAAACAGGCATGCCCTAATAAGAGCAATCAATTCAACCACTTGTGCAGAAAGGACTCCTCGATGTAAGGAAGCTTCAGCCACACCTGAGATGGTACAGACTACAGAGGCAGCTCTCAAGTTTCCTTCATGGTCCCTTAAGCAGGAGCCATCAACGAATATTACATAATCTGATTCAGAAAGTGGCATATATCGTATGTCATGTCTCGGCACACAGTTCAGTGACACCTAGACATTCATGCTCGACTTCTTTGACAACATTCTTATCATTTACAGGCAATGGCAAGAAATTGCCAGGATTCAATGTTGTACATTGTTTTAAAGTAATGTTCGGGGCACCTAGAATTACTTGTTCATAACAGAATAATCTACTACTTGTAAGGTCCTGGCTTTTGGTGCAAGTCAACAAAATCTCTACAGAGTGGAGAACATAAACATTCAGAAGATAACCCATAACAATGTACTCACAAAGTTTGATGCTGACAAAGGTGGCTGCAATGGCTTTCAGACAGCCAGGCAGCACAAAGGTATTGGGTCGGGAGTAGTAGAAAATTAGTCCACTGACCTGTGAGTGCTTTTGTGTAACTGAGTCAATCACTGCAGTACAAAGTAAAACATTTGTTTTAATCAGGTATTCCCATAGCCGAGGCACAATGGACACTTTCCCTCACCTCTGAGAAGGCATGCATGCAAGTGACACCCAAAGGTACTGGATCTGACACAACCTTATGTGTCAGCCTCTATAAAAACTTTGCCAAAGGGTAAAAGTCGGGAGTACGCTGACAACAGTAGCCCACCATTCCCAAAGACATTCTGACTTCTTTCTGGTGTTGTTGGCAGATTCATTTTCAGAACTACTGAAATTCTCTCTTGGGACACCTTTCTCAAAATGATGTCCAAGTTATAGGATTTGTCTCGTACAGTACTACAATTTGGTTGGGTATACTTAGGGGGTCATTATGACCCTGGCGGTCCTGCATCGCCACGGCGGCAGTGGCCGCCAGACCGCCATCAGCGTGGTAGTGCAGGACCGCCAAATTTTGACAATGACAGTAAACTGGCTGTATTGCATCCAGTTCACCACCTGTACAGCAAGGGTGGGATGACCGCCTGGCCAAAGGTAGACCACCTTCGACCCGGAGGTCCACCTCACACCACCCGTGGTATTTTGTGCATCCTTACTGCCAGGGATTCCGTGGCGGCAGCCCTGCCACGGAATCCCTGGCGGTAACGATACCGCCGACAGGATTGCTTTTTCCTGTCACCACTGCAGGACTCCCCAACCCCTCCATGTAGAACCCTCCCCTGATTCCATCTGAAGCCCCTCACCCCCAAGCCGTGACACTCCCACCCCCGATCCTCATTCCAAACTCCTCCATCCCTGATCCCCATTCCAAACCTCCCTTACCCCCGTACATCCACGCAGGCACACATCACACATACATACACGCACACATACACGCACAATCATTCACACACACACATGCATACACGGCTACAACACCCCCCACCCCCTGCATACACACATTCACACATGCACACATACACTTGCATACACACACACACAAACACACACAACATACCACCTCCTCCATTCACACAAACACACCCTCCATTCACGCACACAACACTCGACAACCCCCCACCCCTCCCCTGTCGGTCAATCACCTTACCTGGTGGTCGCAGTGGTCGTCCGGGATGGAATGGGGTCTATGGCGGTTGCTCTGCTGCCAGCGCCCCGCTAACACAACACCGGCACGCCTACTACTAAGTCGTAATAGGCGTGGAGGTGTTGTGTTGACATGGCGATGCCAGTGGAGCAACCTCCACTGCACTGCCAACCGCCAGTATGGCTGCTGGCGGCTCTCCACCCAAAGTATGGTGGAGACCCGCCAGCAGTCATAATATGGCAGTCGGATGACTGCCATCACTGGCAGTCTGGTGGCTTCCAGGGAGACCGCCGAAGTCATAATGAGGGCCTCAGTGTACTATCTCAGCTAGGTGGTTCAGCAGGGTAATTGTGTCTCGTCTCTCATGTGTTTGACGTCACCAACGGTCGTCATTATATTGGATCAGGACAGAATGACAGGGCAACTCTAGGGTCTCAAGATTATTTTTTCAGAATCTGGTTAAAAATTGATCAGCACTCAGTATACCCTTGTAGGACTTGGCACCTTGCCAAACGACGAGTGCCAAACAGAAATGAGAAGTGGTATTGGCTTTCTTCATGCAATGGTATTGAAAAAAATGCTTGGCAAAGGTCGATCACAGTGAACCACTCGGCCTCACATGGAATCTGAAATAAAATCACAGCTGGATTAGGTACCATGGAACAACAATGAACCACATTTTTCCTGGACAATGCTGTATTTTCTGTTGGACTTCCTCAGTCCCATGATGGACTTGTTACATGGACTCCCCATAATCTCTTTAAGTATTCCTTGCTCAGTCATGGAGTCAATCACTGGAGTAATCCCTGCAATTGTCTCGGGTGTCATGTTGTATTGTGGGATTCTTGGCTACTTAGCATTTGGTTTTACAGTTACCTGTACAGACTAAACACCTTTGATGAGACCTATATCTTTCCCTGAAAAGTCCCAGACTTCAGGTAGAACGGTGTCTATAAGATCTGCAGGTAAATCATCACTTAAAGCAGGCGGTACAATGTCAGGAGTTTGAGTCACAATTTTGAATGTAACCTCTCATCAAGAGTCTATGGGGGTCATTCTGACAGGGTCAACGACCGCGAGAGCACCGCCAACAGGCTGGCGGTGCTCTCAAGGGCATTCTGACCGCGGCGGTTTGGCCGCGGTCAGAAAGGGAAAACCGGCGGTCTCCTGCCGGTTTTCCGCTGCCCTCAGGAATCCTCCATGGCGGCGCAGCTTGCTGCGCCGCCATGGGGATTCCGACACCCCATACCGCCATCCTGTTCCTGGCGGTTCGCCCGCCAGGAACAGGATGGCGGTATGGGGTGTCGTGGGGCCCCTGGGGGCCCCTGCAGTGCCCATGCCAATGGCATGGGCACTGCAGGGGCCCCCGTAAGAGGGCCCCACAAAGAATTTCAGTGTCTGCTTAGCAGACACTGAAATTCACGACGGGTGCAACTGCACCCGTCGCACCTTTCCCACTCCGCCGGCTCCATTCGGAGCCGGCTTCCTCGTGGGAAGGGGTTTCCCGCTGGGCTGGCGGGCGGCCTTCTGGCAGTCGCCCGCCAGCCCAGCGGGAAAGCCAGAATGGCCTCCGCGGTCTTTCGACCGCAGAGCGGCCATATGGCGGTTCCCGCCAGGCGGGCGGCGACCGCCGCCCGCCGGCCTCAGAATGAGGCCCAATATTTCTATGCCTCTTTGAGAGCAATAGATGGAGCAGTTCAACTTACATAGGAGATCACGTCCAAGCAGACTCACAGAACTAGAATCACACACTACACATCAGTGGTTCTCTTCAAAGGACCCTAGTTTTACAGGTACAGATTTTGTGACAGGGCTTGTCAATTGTTAAATGGCAACATCTTCAACTTGATTATTTCTCTTGAGAGGAGTAGGTTGGGAACCTGTGCTGTTCTCCAAGTGGAGCGGGTAGTACCAGTGTCGATCAAAAATGACACGGAGTGGCCATTTACCTCACCATCTACAAATGTACCACTCTGGTCTACCTCTAAGGATACACCAAATACACATTCCTCCTCCCCTCTCAGGCACCATCACTGGGATTGATCAGAATTGTAAGCCTCATCTATTGGGATCATGGGGTACTGAATCACAAAATGATTGTTATTTCCATCTGGGATTTGATTCAAATTGGATCTGGATACCTTTGTCTTCTGCTGTGGGATCATGGCTTATGGCACCTGCATTGATTGACCTCGAGGCACTTTAAAAGTTTGCATTTGCTGTCTTTGCAGATACTGTGACTAAACTGGTTTGTTTCCCTGAGACTGCACAAATCCTCAATTCTGTAGCCCTCATTTGCCACATTATTCAGATACAAACAACATTACCTCTTCCAATGGCCCACCATGTCTCAGACAGGATATGGATTAATCCTTTTCAAAGTCGCCGCATCAACTCCTGCACTCAGGTCCATTGGAACACCTCGCCCTCTACCCTGCTGTGGAAATCCATTAACTTCTTCTATCGCTGGGACTACCTGCTGAAACACTCCCTGCATAACACCAACATTATCTAAAAACTGTGGATTCTGACTCCTTTGTACACCTTTCATCTGTTCTATGCCATCATAAACTTCTTCTTTTTTTTCTCTAATTCATTACTGCAATATTTCACATATCTCAGAATCTTGACAGTTGGGTTACTTTGTCAACAAATCAAATTCTGCTGAATCATTGTATTAACCTCAGGCTTCAGTCCCTGAACACATCTGAACGCAAAATGTCACATATCTTTCACCTCAATAGTGTCTTTACCACTGCATTGTTTGAACACCTGCAACAATCTCTCATAATAGGAATGTATCAACTCTTTTGACTCTTGGGTCGTTCTGTCAACCTTAACCCAATCAATGTCTTTAGGAGACACTTTTATTTTCAAGAACGAAATCACCTGATCTGATGATACTTCTTCATCACTATTGGAGACAGAGCTTTAGTCACTGGATGTCTCATAGGTTCTTTCTCAGGCCAATCAACATACACTTTGCATTCAACCCACAAATCATGTGGAACAACAATATCGGTATAGTGTTAAAATCTTCCCACAAGAGTTTTGAAAGTTTCATAAATCGCTTGACTGTCTGTACCATTCCACAGGCTTCTCTCTCAACTTCTGGAAATCAATTGTGAATGACACAATATCACTCCTAATCGACGGTACATGGACATAACCTCCACCTGGAACTTCTCCCACTGGAAGTATTTGTACATCTTCCTCTTCTTCATACTCCCCAGTCGGAGGCATCTCTAACCTCACCTTCTTCGGATCCTTCTTCTTTACCCATCTTCCTTCCCATTTAACTAATTTGCTCCATTTTCTAATGTAGGCAATTATTCCCTGATCTGTAATTTCACTCCTGGAAGTGTCATGTTTGTGATATCATAATCATTAAAGCTCAAGCGACAGCTTCTTTGT
The DNA here is from genome assembly GCF_031143425.1 of Pleurodeles waltl. Lineage (NCBI taxonomy): Eukaryota > Metazoa > Chordata > Amphibia > Caudata > Salamandridae > Pleurodeles > Pleurodeles waltl. The sequence goes on along the minus strand of NC_090445.1, from coordinate 1,378,211,094 downwards.
AATGTTTTGGACTGCTGTAAATCAAGGTCATATCTCTGGGTAATTCAGATAATCTCTCATGAACTTGTCCTGCATCTCTTGTAATGTCTTTGCACATAAACAGTGGGTCATCTTCTCCATAAGTGTCTAATTGGACTACGTCAAGAGTTCCCAGTATCAGTTAATTTAATTCCAATTTTAATTTAGACACATTTAGGGGGTTATTCCAACTTTGGAGGAGTGTTAATCCCTCCCAAAAGTGACGGTAAAGTGACGGATATACCACCTGCCGTATTACGAGTTCCATAGGATATAATGGACTCGTAATACGGCTGGTGGTAAATCCGTCACTTTTCCGTCACTTTTGGGACGGATTAACACCTCCTCCAAAGTTGGAATAACCCCCTTAATGTTCTTTATTTCTCTACAGGGTTTGAAATGTCCTTCCACTGTATCCTGAACCTCCGACCTGATTTGAAATGTCTATACTCTTAATCCAGTCAACTAATACTTGCGCAGTAAGACCTTGTTGTTCTGCTGGGTTAGTAAGTAAAAGTTCTACTCCGGATGTGTTCAAATTTGCATGGTCTGGATTATTTCCGATGGACATTGCAGAATTTATCATGTCCAAAGGTATTCTTCTATTAGAAGTATTACAGTTAGAATTTGGAATAGGGTTTGTTCTAGGTACAAAAAATGGTGGGGATCAAGAGTAAAATTTGTCTGACTTGATGTCGGGTCTGGGTCTGCAATGGGTGTAGGGGTTAGCTGTCTCAGGACTGAAGCAAGTCTCCTCATTGTCAAATTTCCTGAATTATTATTGTTCGGGACACTCCTGTCTACATGAACTGTAGCAACAGTGAATGTATGTGTATTATTCACTGTCACTCGTGAACCGTATAATGGAACTACAGAATCAGTTGCCACAGAAACTGTCAATGTGTCTGGAATAGCTAAAGCATTTGGGCTATGAGGAACTGTCATCCCTAAAATTACTCCTGTCTGATTTGAATTTGGTTCTACTGGTGCAGTAGGTACTTCACAATTCCAATTTCCCCTTGTCTCAGTTGGCCCTCCTGTTTGGACCATGTTGTATGGTGGTGGATGATTCAACAACATCTCATTTATGAAATCATCATCCGAATTGCTCTCACAGTTCTCACTCCTATTCTCAGTAACTTCTGTCACTTCATTCTTTTTCTTTTCCTTTGGTTTAGTTTTTCCCTCTTCTTCACCTGTCAAGGTTGGATATAATCCAATTCCTTCAATTATATCTCCTCTCCAAGCTTTTTGTTGATTGTCCCATCTAGCATCTGCACACGATTGTAGCGCTTTCCTGACTTTTCCCTCATATTTCTCTTTCTGTCTCTGATGAGGTATGTGTTCCCAAGCATTAAGTGTTTCAAGTTGTGCAGGTCTAGCACATGGTTTCATACAGAATTCGGATCAGCTTTTCAATGGCTCTCAAATTATGTGTTCCATAACGAGGAAAAGCCATTGCACCCTCTTCCTCTGTGACCTTTTGCCATTGTTCAAGACAAAGCATGTGTCAAGCCCTACGTTTGACACAATATAATGACCTGGCATATCTTTGGAAGGAGCCTCCACTCCCTCTCTAACTGATGTATATGCATCTCCCTTCTTCAAACTTCGCAGTGCCTTAAAGAATTTCATTTCTCAAATCAAATTGCATTTTTCACAGATACTTTTTTGTTAACAGTCAGGAAGTAATTCCTCATCCACAATCCTCTCTTCGTTGTTCACAACTAATAGCAGCTTGACTCCCTATGTCTTAGTGAACCAACACCAGTGATGTGTTACACCAACCGACCTATACCAATACGGCACAATGTGGTGTCAATCTCACTTCTTGCAGTGGTGCGCTCTCCTTTACAATAAATCTTGCAGTCACTCTCTCACTCAAACCTAAATGCAAAAACAATGCAAACAATTATTAGCAACAATTTTGTCTGCTCCTCTAAGGCTTTAGGGTAATCAATCGCTTTGAAAAAGGTTCAGAGCTTCTCTATCTGACCTACTCTAAACACACTTGAATGAAAAGTCACCTAGCGGATCTCACTCGGATTAATACAATTTCTACCTGAACAATTGAGATTCTCTAAACCAACCACTCACAATCACACAAAAGAAGGTCACTTTCTGGTGGTAGTGTTGACAACGTCTCATGCACAGCACCGCTAAACAGCAGACAAGAACAAGAAGTGTCTTCTACACCTTCATCTATCCCAGGATCTTAGGCCATGACGGACCTGATAACCATTTCACCTTTTTTGATATAAATGCCACATTCACACAACTGCAAACTTCTCCGCAAAACACTTCACAATCATCACAAAATGCCACAATCTAAGCATAAGCAATGCAAAGCACAACCGTATTAATACTTACACATACGCTGAGTTGGAACAATGCTGGGACTCCATCAATCCTCTGAAGGAGACGAGGGCTTAGAAATTTGGGCTGGGTTTGGCCAGTTTTATAATGGGACACTCTCATTCCCTATCTCTCTCTCTTTTCTTGAGGAACAAACCGTCCTCTGGTACCAGCTTTGATGGAGCATTTTGTATGCTCTAATTCTGAGGTCAATGATCTTGGATCCGTGCATTGGATTTAACTAGGAAATCAGGTAACAATCAATCACCTTTAAATTACAGTGTAACCAATTTGGCCACCCAATAAGGATCCAAAACAGAAATAAAGTTAAAGGGTTTTATTACAAATTAACACTCAGGTTTATGTCAACAAATCTCAAAACCATGTTATAAAGATACAGAATAACAAGCATTAACCAATCAGAAACTCAGTCACTGCAGCACAAAATATGAACAACAAAAGTTGGTGCTCTGAACACAAACGTTCGTCATTTCTCTTATGCATCAACAACTAAAACAGTCTAACAATCCAACGAAGTTAAACAATGAACATTAGGTGAAATCTCCTAAAATCTAAGCCTTTGGAAAAATAAAAATATAACTAGAAAACACAAGGCCAAAGGTGAGGAATAAAAATAAGACAGAAAGATTTGGAAAAGGAAGAGGAAGGTGTCAGCATTTCAGAAGCTCGGTCAAGGGTCCTCTTAAAGTTAACTAAGCCTAAGCCACACTCAGCAAGGCGTGGGGGAGAAAGGAGTAAGTCAGAGGTCAGTACTTCTCAAAGTTTAAGGGAAAGAATGTCTACAATCAATTAGTGAAAGCCCTAGTTAATAGCACACAATTCAGTAAGGTAATACCTTCTTGATCAACCTCTATTGTATTGTCCTGTCCCACGATGTAACTTGCAACATCATCTTCAGCTCCCATAGCAGCCCTGAGAACGCTGCTGCCCTTGGTCCTCTGAACATCTTTCGCGAAATCTATCAATATGGGACAGTCATTTCCCTTTCAAGCTCCTAATGTTCTGCATTCCAGGACTTTTTCTCTGACTCTCTATTAGTAAGCAGAGAGGTCTGGCGGCGGAGTAGAAGGTGATGTGGTGGTTGAGGTAGGTGGGTGCTAGGTCGTGGAATGCCTTTTATGCATGGACGAGGAGTTTGAATTCATCCTTTTCTTGATGGGGAGCCAGTGGAGGTCCCTCAGATGTCTGGTGATGTGTTTGCCACAGGAGCCGTCCAGGATGAGCTGGCGGAGGTATTTTTGATGTGCTGTAGTTTCTTCAGGATCTTCTGGGTTGTGCCAGCATGGAGGGCATTTCCATAGTCGAGTCTGCTAGTGACCAAGGTGTAGGTTTCAGTTTTGCTGCAGCCGTTTGTGATCCATTTGAAGATCTTCTGGAGAAGTTGGAGTGTGTGAAAATCGGAGGATGCAACTGAGTTGACTTAATGGGTCATGGTTAGCTATGAGTCCAGGATGAGGCCGAGGTTGTGAGCGTGGATTGTTGGTGTCGGGTGGGGAATGCCGAGGGAAGCAGGCTACCAGGAGTCATCCCAAGCTGATGTGGCGGGTCCCAGGATGAGGATCCCAGTCTTATCCGAGTTGAGCTTGAGGCAGCTGTCCTTCATCTAGGCAGCAACAGCTTCCATCCAGTTGTGGAAATTCTTCTTGGCAGTTGTGGGGTTTTCGGTCAGTGAGATTATCAGCTGGGTGTCGTCAGCATAGGAGACAACGTTCAGTCCCTGGTTCCTGATGATGAATGCAAGTGGGGCCATGTGGATGTTGAGTAGTGTGGGGCTCAGGGTGGAGCCCTGTGGAACTCTGCAGCGATCTCCATAAGTTCTGACAGATAAGGCCGGAGCATGTCTCTTTGGTTAGTGTCGGTCAGGAAGGAGTGAATCCATTGTAGGGCCTTTCCGCAGATGTCAGCTGCGTGGAGTCTGGAGCAGAGGATGTGATGTTAGACCATTTCAAGGGTGGCCTATAGGTCCAGTAGGCTAAGGTCAGCTGTTTGGCTGCGGTTGAGGAGTGCGCGGATGTCATCTGTGGCGATGAGGAAGGTGGAATCCATGCTGTGGTTGTTCCTGAACCCTGATTGGGAGATGTCCAGGGTGCTGTTGTCTTTGATGTGTTTGCAGAGCTGTGCGTTGATGGCCTTTTCAATGACCTTGGCTGGGAAAGGCAGCAGAGAGATGGGGTGGTAGTTCTTTAGGTCCAGGGGGTCAGTTGTGGTTTTCTTTAGAAGCGGGTGGATCTCGGCATGCTTCCAGTCCTCAGGGAAGGAAGCTTTCTCAATGGAGCAGTTGAGAGTGTGGCGGAGCTCGGGTGCGATGGAGGCGTTGACTTTGTTGAAGATGTGGTGAGGACAGGGGTTCATAGGAGCTCCGAGGTGGATGCCGCTCATGATGGCGGGGGTCTTGTCAGTAGTGAGGGTGGTCCAGCAGTGCTAGGGTCCAAGTTGGAGGGTTGTTGGTGGGCTCAGAAGGTCTTGAGGTCCAAAGCTGTTGTAGATGTCTTTGATTTTCCAAGGGAGGATGGTGGCCAGAAGAGGTCCTGAGATGGAGGGATGTTTGCTGCCTGCAATTGGGGTTTGGAAAACCCCTTGACCATGGCAAAGAGCTCTTTGGTGTGTTGTGCGGTGGCACTGATACGGTCTTGCAGGGTGGATTTCTTGATGGATCTGATGAGGTAGTGGTGGGTTTTGAGGGCAGATTTGAAGATCCATGAGGACTTCCAGGGACTTGTTGTTTCTTCTTTTTTTTTCTAGCCTTCTGCAGGTGTGCTTGGAGTCCTGGAGGAGGGGGAGAACCAGCCAGCTTCTTGAGGTTGTGTTTCGCTGAGGTCTTTCTGAGTGGTGCTAGGGTGTTGGCGCATGCAGAGATCCATTGTTGGAAGTTCCATGCTAAGATGTTTGCGTCTCTGGCGAGGGGAGGAAGAGACTTGCTGAGGCTCTTAGTGAGCTGTTCTTTGGTGATCTGGTTCCATTGCCTGTGTGGGGAGCGGAGAGTGCTGTGGTGGATGGTCGGTGTGGTGATGGAGAAATGAATGCAGTTTTGGTCGATCCAGTGTAGCATGGAGTTGTTGTTGACTGTGATGTTGGTAGTGGCTGAAAAGATTGGGTCGAGAGTGTGTCCAGCGATGTGTGTTGGTGTGGTGACTAGTTGCTAGTGGCCTACTGTGTGGAGGTTTTTCGAGCAGGGAGGAGGAATTTATGTCATTGCTGTTGTCGATGTGATAGTTGAGGTCTCCGAGGGAAAGGTAGTTCGTGGAGGCAAGTGCATGGGAGATATGATGTCGACGATAGAGTCACTGAAGGCTCATCGGGTCCGGGTGGCCTGCAGATGAGGATGCCACCGAAGGTGGACTTGGGTGTGACGTGGATCTGGAAAAGAAGGTGCTACATGAGGGGGGGAATGTTCTGCTGTGTTGGTTGTCAGGCGCAGGGTGGATTTGTGTACGATGGCCAGGCCGCCACCTGGTCCAGAGGGCCTGTCTTTGCAGAGCAGCTTGTAGTCGCTGGGGAAGGCATAGACAGGCATGGACGGGCCTGTCCATGGTACACCTTTGGCACTCCAGCAGCGTGCCAGTTGCGCGCATCCAGCCTGGAGGTAGGAAGGGAGGAAAGTGCTTTGCAGGGAGGGGAGGCGGGGCCTCAGGGGCAGCAGCGGTAGGGAAACGGAGTGCGAGGAGAGGGAAAGGCGCTAAAAGGAGATGAGCAAGGAGAGTGAAAGAAGAAATAGAATAAAGAGAAAATAAGGAAAATAAAGATGACAAATTCAGAAAAATAAGCAAGAACAAAGATGACAGCACAGATGCTCACACACAGATGGCCATTAGGCCACCAGGGATGAGGCACAGGTGGGAACCTGTGGGTGGAAATGGGTGTTGAACTGAGAGTCAGGCAAGCTCTTAGCTTGATTGCAGCAGAGGCAGCACAGCAGCAACAGATGGAGTTGCGCAGAGGCGAGCGAGCAGACCCTGACCAGGAGGTCAGAGGAGTCACCCTCTCAGTACGCAGAGGCCACCATTAAGAAGAGGAGGGAGGCGGGAGGGTCCGGTCAGCGGGGAGGTGGGAATACGGGAAAGCGCGTTATAGAGAGGGGGGGCAGGGCTGCAGGGGCACCAGCGGCAGGGTGATGGAGCATGGGGAGAGGGAAAGGCGCTAAAAGGGAAGAGACAGGAGAGTGAAAGAAGAAATAGAATTAAGAGAAAATAAGGAAAATAAAGATGACAGAGCACAGAAAAATAAGCAAGAACAAAGATGACAGCACCAATGCTCACACACAGAAGGCCACTAGGCCACTGGGAATTAGCCGCAGGCAGGAGCATGTGGGTGGATTTGGGCCTCAAACTGAGAGCCAGGTAGTGGAGAGCGAGCAGACGCTGACCAGGAGGAAAGTTAGGTATGATATGTACCCTATAAGTGGGCTAGATTCTTATTATACATGGAGCAAATGTTCATTGTATTTATTCAAACTAAAGATTTTTTGTACATAAGAGATGCTGAACTCACATATTTGAGAGTGCACTTATATGTGAGAATGAATAAAATGGTGGCTCTCATTGGATGGTGCGGCTCGACCTCAAGGACGTGTACTTGAGAGTCCAGATTTTCCTCCACATGGTTGTATTTTACAAGTCCAGTGGCAAGGTATGATCTACAAGTTCAAGACCCTCCCTTTCGGCCTTTCTTCAGCCCCTTGGTCTTTCACCAAGGTTCGGAAACCATTGGTAGAGCACTTAAGAACTCGAGGATACTGCTTGATTATCTGTCTCGATGATCTCCTCCTAATGGATCAGTGCACTTTCAGGTTGCGAAATCACTTGCAGCATGCAATTCAGCTCCTAGAGAGCCTGGATTTCATCATACATGACGAAAAGTCACAGCTGACGCCATCCAAACAGACTACACTTCTGTGTTTCATTATCAACTCGGTCAACAAAACTCTCAGTCTGCCTTTCCGGAAGATTGCAAAAACTCGCAGAGAACTGAGAAAGATGCTGTCCAAATCCTCAACGTCTTTATGCCAAGTGACTTGAATAGTAGGACTCCTGTCCTCTATCATCCAAGCAATATTTCTGGGCCATGTGCACTACAGGGCCATGCAATGGCTCAAGGTCTCCCACTTACGCAGGAGACTCCAATACTCAGAACAAGTCCTCCTGGTGAAGGAAGTGAGGTCAGAAATTAAATAGTTGCTGTCCCATATGGAGGCCTGGAATGGCTGAGCTATATTTGGTCAGACCCAACCTCATCATCTAATCGGACTCCAGCAAATCCGGCTGGGGAGTGCACTGCTACGACTCCTTCACAGGCGGCAAATGGTCCACAGAAGAACAAGCACTTCATATCAACTGCCTGAAACTCATGGCAGGTTCACTCACGGTGCAGTGCTGTACCAGAGAAAAGGTAAGTTGCTATGTGCTGCTGAAGATGGACAACTTCACAGCATTTTGTTACATAAATCACCTCGGAGGCTCCAGGTCAAAGGTCCTAGTGGACCTAACCAAGATGTTCTGGAATTACTGCCTGACAATATAATATATGAGTCATGGGATAGTACCTTGCAGGGGCATCCAATCAGTTTGCGGATTAGTACTCAATAGAGTAGCCCGACACGAGTATGTGGCAGTTAGGTCGTCAAGTTTTTTTGCAGCTCAGTTCTTGCTGGGGACCTTTCTCCATGTTTTTTTTGCCTCTCGGCTGATAATCAAGCCCCAAGATACTTCATTTAGAAGGCAGATTCACAGGCTTCAGCAAGGGTCACCTTTTCTGCAAGATTGGTTAAAGGAGAAGGGTTATGCGTTTCCCCCTTTTGCCATGATTATGGGACTGGAGATAACAGGTGGATGTAATGTTGATCACACCAGTTTGGAGATCTCAAGTGTGGGTTCCAGTTCTTCTGGAACTTTCTTTTCAATCTCTATTTGCCACGCTCCTGATATTCTTCATGATCCCCTAGGCCAGAGTCACCTGTTAGTCCTCCAAAGCCATCTACCTCTAATGGCTTGGAGGATTACTGGGAATGATGGACAGTCTCAGGACTTTCACATGAGGCTTAAAGATAACTGGCCACTGCTTGGGCCGATGGGACCACAAAGTGGAGCACATCAGCATAGTCCAAATGGGTGCGTTGGCGTATTCCACACAATGATGATCCCATGGGGTGCAACGTTGTCTCAGTTATGAATTTCTTGGCTTCCTTGAAGTCCAAGGGTATGACTTATCGTATGGTCAGTTCCTACTGTTCAGCTATCTCTGTGGGCCACTTGCCAGTTCCAGGGGCCCCAGTGGGAAAACATCTGCTAATATCTGTGTTATTCCGGGGAATTTGCCTTGCCTTGAACCTGGAACCCAAGTATTCCAATCTTTGGAATGTAAATGTAGTATTGAATCTTTTTCAGTCATGGCAAAGGAATGATTATCTTTCGCACAAGAAGTTGTCAGCCAAATTGGTAATCCTATTGGTTGTTATTACTGGATTTCTAGCTATTGTTGCTCTAAGGCACTCAGGATGATCTCCTGTCATAGGGTCTTGGATGTGAGAGCTCTGGACCTTTGACTTCCAGGTTCTACTCCACAAGGAGTCATGTTTTATGTTTCCTAAAGAACCAAAGCGGATTCAATGGAATCATGCCCATGGTTATGTTACTTGTTGGTATTTTTCAAGGCTGTTGGAAAGGTGTTATTGATGCAACCTCTTCAGACAATACAGTTACTCCAGGTTTTTCTTCAGGTAATTGCTCCACAAAAGGCAAATAAAGAAGTCTAAGCTTTCCGGTCGCATCAAGAAATAGGAAGTGACTGGGGAGTCATCTGCATATATTGATGTATTATGGAATGTTGATTGGTTGTTATTTTTTGTAGTTCTTTCCGGTAGTACTATGGCAAAGGTGTTTTTCTTTCTTTGAACACTGCTGGAAGAAAATAAAGGATAGAAAGAAGAGAGCAGGTGTTAAAAGGGGGCTTCCATCATTTATAATTGGCCCCTATGTACTCTGCAGGATTTTTTGGTCAGGCCGACACGGCTGTGTAAAACTGCACATACAGGGGCAGATTTGTTGAAAGTGGCACTGCACCGAGTGCAGCGTCACTTTCCCTGCGCCCCTTCACAAAATATTGGTGCTACACCTGCAGGGTACATCAATAGTGTCATGAAAAATGACACTATTTCCCCCTACCCTGCACTGTATTTTAAATATGGCGCACACATGGTGGCAGTAGGTGGGTGCGAAGGGGTGCAGGGAAAGTGACGCTTTCAATAAATCGGCCCCTGTATGTGCATTTTTACACAGATGTGTCGGCCTGACCAAAAAAAACGTTTTTCCAGGCCCAAACCTTCCCTTTTAATACATATAAGTCACTCCTAAGGTGCCTCCTGGACACCCAAGAGGGCAGGGTGCGATGTATTTAAACGGCAGGAGATGTACTTTTAAGTTTTACATATCCTGGTAGTAAAAAAAAAAAAAAAAGTCTATTTTCACTACTTGCAAGGCCCATCTCTCCCATAGGCTAACATTGGGACTTCCGCATTACATTTTATAAGGGTAATTCACAATTTGGAAGAGAGAAAGTTTCTAGTTAAGTATCTCTGGAATCACAATTTAAAATCACACCTTATGGTGAAGTTGGATTTTCAATTGCAATTCTGAAAATTACACATTTAGAAAGTTACCATTTTCTTACTACAGCCATTTGGTGCCTGCTGCCTGTCTCTGATCACATATCTGTGGTGGGTGACATCAGAGCTTTGTGTATTCTTCCTAGACAGCCACACACAATGGGAAATGTAATTGTGACTTGATAGGCTATCCAAGTTAGGATGCGAGGGAGGAGCTGAGCCTCACGTACACCTGAATAGGCTGTGTCCTGTCAACACACAAAAGGCTGCATCCCTCCTGTAGTGAGTCTGTGGACAGGACAGGAATGGCCAGAACTCTCTGCACTTCAAAGGCCTATCTTTGAAGTCTCTCACACTTCAAAGGCCCAACTGGGTACAAGTACTGGACCTGTGAAACAACCACTTCAGTACACTTCTGGACCTGTGAATACTCTGTTGGGAAGAAGGACTGCTGTGCTGCTGAAGGGCTGCCACTCTGCTAGACTGCTGCTTTGCTGGACTCCTGCCTTGCTCTCCTGCCCTGCTGCCTGCTGCTCCCTTGCCTGGGTGAGAAGAAATGGACCTGCATCACTTGAACCAGGAGTGACTCAAAGGGCTTGGTGGCTGGGCTCCTGATCTGAAGTCTCAGGGACATAAAAGACTTCCAACAACCCTGCTTCTGCACCCAAAAATTTCCATCTGTGAGTCTGCCCTTCCAATTGGTGCACCCCAGTCCTGGACCCTTGGAAGTTGACCGAAGGTGTTTTTGTAGCAGAACTAATGCATTATCTGCTGAGCAACATAACCCTGATTGGAATTGATGCATCTCTTTGGCTAAGCGACACATCTTTGACCAGAAATGGTGTATTGCCACTACTGCGTGGATTGGACCCATTGTAAAAGACTCACATTGCTGCCACATCCCGCATCTTGGGACCAACACATCACCTTGGGAACCAACACTTTGTGAAGCTTTTCCCAACGCAAGCTCATTGCATCTCGACAGCAGCCCCTACGGCGACACTGAAACTCTGCATCACAGTTTCACTTGTCATCAGAACAGATGCATCGCCTCAACTGTGCAACACATCCTTGACACCGACCTTTGCATCACAAGGGCAGTCAACAGGACCCTCAACATCTCAGAACCGACAAATCGCCTCAGCTGCGCGATGCATGTTCAACACAAATCCACACAATGCTACGCAACATAGAATTTAATGTAGTTTTGTTCAGTGACCATAACTGGGTCCATGTAGCTGGCCTGTGCTCCATCGTGGTTGCCTTGAACTTCTGACTTTGAATCATGATCTATTTTTCTAATTTGACATGGAATTGTTTTGAATGTTGTTTCTACTGTTTTACTCTTTAAAGTGTTGCACAGATATTTAACATGCAGCCTCTAAGCTAAGCCTGACTGCTCTGTGCCAATCGCCAAGAGGGTGAGCAACGGTTAATGGAGGGTTTGCCCATGCCTTACCCTGACTCAGACTCTGGTTGCTGCTCAAGCAAGGCTTATGGCCCAGTCAACCAGCAACCAACTTTCTACTACTTGTGCTAATACACAAGCATGTGTGCATGTTGTGGCCTGTCTGCTGCATCTAGTGATTGAGAGGTGGAGGCCTCTCTGTTCAATTTTGGAACCTCCTGGCCTATTCATGTGCACAAGATAGAGGTGAAGTTGCTTACTCATACTGTGGAAGTATATTATTGACATTCCTGAATGAGGAGGAAAGCTACCTAGACACTTTAATGGGGAAAAGGAGTCAGGGCTCCTTTAGAAATGTGATTACGTTTTTTTGCTGAGAAGGACTGTTGATAAATCTTCCAGCAGCAGTACAATGTGGTAGATGGTGGGATTGAAGAATACGGCTGCAGTTTCTGCTGTTCAGGATAAGAAGAATGTTTAGGTGAGGCTGGCATTTCATCTTTTACCTGTTGCTGTTGATAACCTGATTGCACAAAGCTGACAACTCTTTGTGCCTTTGTTTGAGTATTGTACACTAGAAGCTACCTTGTTGTGAGGATCACTCTGTGCTAAGGCTATGTCTAGAAAACAGCCCAGAGAGAACAGATGAAAAGAGACCCAACACAGATGGTTTTGAAAGTGCAGACAGAGAATCTACGTATCTTCTCTGCTTAACCCATAAAAAAGTAGAGTCACCAACCGAATTATTGTTCTGCTTTCAAGTTCTATTTATTCAAGAAAGGGAGTGCTCCACAGAGTATTCAAAGGGGTACTGCACAACCAAAGTTGGTCTGTGCCTAACAGGCAGTTTCCAACAGATAAAGGGACATCACCTGGTGTCCCGTAGGTTCTCATTATCCTAATGAAACTACTGGATTTGGGCAACAGATCTACCTGTAAAGTGAGAGACGGGGTCTGAACCCCCACCAGGTGACACCTGTTGGCCTAATCCGGGTTTTCTTCCAGGCTAACTAGCAGTGTCTCATCTCCGCCCAAGAGCGGGGATGATTGGGCAACCATGAGCATGACACAAATGACTCCTCAGGGAAATTGTGGTCGCTCAGAACTCATCCGTATCTCTCAGTTACATTAGTCACACATATGCAAGGACAATCAGAGGCAGAGTATAGTTCAATAAGGTTTTATTGAATCAACTGTATCTTAGATAATAAAGCATGTATTGCAATAACTAGGACGATGAAGCACAACAAGATTAAAATTGTGACAAGGAGAGTAAAATCCTGAAATAATGCTACCATTGTGTCGCTGAGATTGTTAAGGATAGTTCCTACCTAGGCTATGTTAGAGCACAGCATGTTAAACTCTAATTCTGCCTTTCAGGTTCCCCCGGGAAGACATCATCCTTCATACCTGAGCAAGAGGCCTGTAGTCTACATAGGCAGCTGCAGCGAAGCACTCAGCAATCAGCAATCAACATATAGTGGTGGTCATCTGGCTGTAATCTCCCTCTAATGTACATAGGTCAAAGTAGTGTTTTTATAATAAAACAGCTGATGTTCCAAGAAAGGATCCCCACGTAAGAGTGTATATGTTTCGGTGAACATTGGAGACAAGGCGTACCACTTTTGCCGGCAACCTATCTTACTGCAGCCTTGAGAAAAACACAGAGTGAAAGAAATGTCTTGTTTAAGAACGCAGTGCTAACCTAGGTGAAGAACAGCTAGATAGAGAAAATAAAACAAGACTCCTAATGTGGCTATTGTTAAAATGATATAACAAAGCTAAAATAAAACATATCTGAGTTAAAGTGCCCAGTGGCAGGCCTAGTTTGCTAAAATAATGTGTCTAGAACTATGGCTAAAATGGTTACACAACACCCTCCCGTTGCCGGTTCAAAGGTGATTCAAAAGCCTAATTATTTATCAAAGCTACTAAAATTAAACCTACGACATATACGTGGGAATGTCAGTAATGACAAATTAAAGACACTTGAGCATGTATTAAAAGGATAATTTGAAATATTGATTCTGGCATGAAGAAAAGTCACATTTCAAAATTCAGAGTCATTTTTAAATTTAAAATCACCAATTGAATCTGGGACAATTAACAACAGGCAATCTTCCACTTTGGCAGGTAGTAAATTAGGAAGTTCTTCTCCAAGGAAAACCAAGGAGCATTTGTGTTCCAAAGCCTGAGCTCCTGCCAAGGCAGAAGCATTCCGTGGTGTGCCCAACAGTGAGTTCAGAGCTGCATGATCCACAAAGGGCAACTCATAAACAGCTTCCCATAGCAAACGCACCCTCAACGCGCATGGATGGTAATGAGGCCTCAGCAAGAACATAAACAGATCGGTGTTGAATGATAGCAAGCGCTGCGTAGAAAGACAAACATTCACTGCACATTCAAAAGAGCACCAGAGGCACCGAAACGTGGATTGCACACAATGCAAATCTGGGCTGAATGACAGAGACCTGTCACACACCATTTGCTCCAGGAGTGATGCTCCAAAGTAATGCATCATGTGTTCACGACACAGCTGTGCTGGTGGAAGAGCATTCAGCCCTCCTTGTAACGAGACAGCCATGTCTCAGAAAAAGTAGCAATAGCAAAATGCTACCTATTATATCCAAAGTTATCGGAAATCCTCTAAAAATCCTGAAAAATATTGATTGGATGGTTGAAGATATTAAGCCAAATATAGAGGAGAAGGTGTGAACAAAACCAGAACCAAAGCCTTAAGAAATGTGCGATTCCAGTAGTACTGGACGCATTAAATATCCGTCCCACGAGTTCACCAAAGTGTCTCGGAAAGTTAGTACTTAAAAGGGACTGTATCTGTGATGATGACCTCGCAACCTGAAGCGCATAGGTCTTGCATGCAGATGTAAGCACCACATGTTTTTGAAACAATAAATCCTTGAGTCTGCTCAACTTGTCAAAATTCACATTTGAAGTAGCGATATGGGGCCAAGTATCAGCTACTTCCCTCTGTCGTGTAGGAGAAAAAAGTATGTTCCTGCAGCACGTAACAATTTTAGAGACCGAAACAACATAAACTATTCCGGCTCGCATCCCACAACAGCTCTCACTATTGAGGAGAACATAGCTGCCATTCGAGAGCACCTGGAATGCAGGTCTCATCAAGGGGACTGGGACTCCCTTCAGATAACAAGCCAAGTTCGCTGCCGAGGCGTTTCATGCCCGTGCAAGGACAGCTGTTTACAAACCATTGAATGGCTGACGAACGTCTCGCATTCACTAACTCTAAGAAAGACCGCTTTCATGCCCCTGAGACATTTGTACGTGAAGGGCAGCTCCTACACCTCATGGATGTAACTATCTCCTAGCCTTTCATATCTGCCCACTGGAATGTATTTCAAGAAGGACGTAAATTGTAATGTTGAAATAGGCAGATAAATGACCCCGTGTATTAACCACTCAGGAGGTGGTATTTCAGCCACAGTAAAAGGCAACTTTTCTAATTTCTCAATATTCAACATAACATAAGTCACTTCTTTCTTAGCCATTAGTTGTTGTTGTTGCGTTAAATTAAATGTAGAAAATATGTCCCTTGCGCTAACGTGATGTCGGGAAACGCGACATGCCTTCAGTGTTTGTAGTGTCCAATCTAACTGCATAATGGATCTTAGTTGACTCTGTCCATGGTGTAAAGAGGACATGTCGCTTTGTATTATGTCTATTGCACAGGAAACAATGTTTTTTAAGATGTATATCTGGTCTGACAGGGTATTAATTCCGTTATCTACAATATCTAATGCCTTCTGTAAGTTTTCCTGATCTATTTGCCTGAACCGGGAAGAAGCTTCTTGTTGAGAAAACTTCCAAATTTCATTATAGACTGCATATAAGAAGCGCCTTCTTCGTTGTTTTCTGGGGCCTAACAGGAAATCCTGTAAGTCAGTGTTATTAGACAGAAGACTGAGGTGTTCTCTAACAGCATCTAGTGAGGAACTCTTCAACCATTGCTGGCATGGTTTCCCTACACTGTGTGTTGTTACTATACCCACATGTTCAGATGACACATAGCGAGGGTCAGGCCTACTTGTTCTAAAAAAAAAACGTGGAGTTTACAAAATGTTTGACACCCATTGGTATCTACTAGCCACAGTAACCACCCACAAGAACGTGAAAGAGAAACATTACATGTGCCGTTTTGGACCCATTCATCGAGCTGATCTTCCATTGCATTTATATACTTTTGTGATTTGTAAAATTTTGCAGGGGCAGAAACACTGGGCGCATTCAAATCCTTCATTTTTGCTAAGCCTAAACAATTTGTCTGTTGTACAGTTTCATTCAAAAATATCATTTGAACAGGTTTCCGGCATGCTCTGAATGAAGCTTCCGTTCCCCTTGTTTGCCAATGTTTTGCCCTCCACACACTTTTTAAGTCAGTCGACTTCAACACATATTCATAGCCTTCTATAGTCAACCAGGAAACAAAGGAATCTGAATGAATAAATTTTGTGTCTGTCAATACTGTATGTACATTTCCATTAATGGCAATTTGAAATAATATGACTCAGCATTTTTAACATTGTGCCCAGAGAAATATGTAATTTTTTCAGAATATGTTTCAGAATTCCCTTGTGGTGGAGTCAGACAATGTTCCTATTGTGTGTTCTTAAAAATAGTCTTTGGGGTACTTGTTCTGTGAATGAAATGGTGTCCATAATAATTATAGCAAAACATGTCACCATAATTCTCTTTGGATTAATAAACATCCTCGCTTTCAAATACAGTAAAATACTGCAACTCAGTCATCATAGATTCAACTGTTTTCACATCCCAGTCATCAGAAACAACTCCAGCTATTATTACATTATTCATAGAAAGTTTAAACACATATGGTATTTGAAGAACCTCTATAAATGACTTTATCCCAAACAATCCCATCAGGAATAGGTATAGCTGAAATGTTCACGAAAGACAAGTCTCTGTGGACCTTGTGAGAAAAAAATGGGGTTTCAAGATCTCATCCACCAGTTCAAATGTTGATCGTTCAGGAAGGTAATGACCATGTATTAACAGAAAGAAAGTAATGACAAAGCCAATCCAAAGAAGGAAAGCTAATACAGTCAAGGAAAGCCACAGATAGTTCCATGGGAAAAAAAAGTAATTTGTTTTAAGCCCATTGATCAGCTTACGTGTTTTTGGCAGTTCAGATGTAGAAGAGGCAAATGAGTCCGAAAAGGTGTAATTGATGTTGGCAAAGTATGCAGAAGCAGTTCGTGCAAAAATTGGAGCCGTATTTGAAGGAGAACTGTTAGGAGTCTCCCACGGTGGTTTACTGTAAATGATGCCATCCGTTTGTGTAGAGGTCGAATCAAATCGCTCAGCAATTTTCGGGGGTCATTCTGACCTCGGCGGTAAAAGCCGCTTACCGCCGGTCAGAAGGCCGCCACAATACCGCCGCGGCCGCGGTCAGCCGCCACGGACATTCTGACCCACAACTGCAAAACCTCCAAAAATCCGCCCTCCACTGCAGTCCGCCACATCAGCGGCAAACTGGAGAAGACCAAACCTCCACCGCCACGCCAACAGAAATACGCCCATCCCATTATGACCCGCAAATCCACGCGGCGGTCATTCAACCGCGGTATTCCATTGGCGGTACACACCGCCGCGGTCAAAATACACACACCTTTACAAACCCCTACCACATTGGACAATTTGAAAGGCACACACCTGAAACACATACACACACCACTCCCACACATCCAATACCATATAAAACACACACCCACATCACCCACAAACCCCTACCAACAAAAACCAGAGACGAAGGAGAGAGAGACACATCAGAGAATAGAGAGCCAGACACACAGAGGCACACCACAACATCACACACACCACATAGAAGCACAAAGCACCACACACCAACACACACATCATCACATACACCACCCCACACCTCATACACACCACCCCATGGCACCACAAAGGCACCCACGCTTTTCGGACCAAGAACTCCGGGTCATGGTGGAGGAGATCATAAGAGTGGAACCCCAGCTCTTCGGCTCACAGGTCCAGCACACCACCATAGCAAGGAAGGCAGAGCTGTGGCAGCGGATCGTGGACAGGGTCAACGCGGTGGGACAGCATCCCAGAAATCGAGAGGACATCTGCAAACGATGGAACGACCTACGGGGGAAGGTGCGCTCAATGGTCTCGCGACACAACATCGCAGTGCAGAAGACTGGCGGGGGACCCCCACCCACTCCACCCGAATTCGCAACATGGGAGCAAGAGGTACTAAACATCGTGCATCCTGATGGCCTCGCTGGAGTACACGGAGGAATGGACTCTGGTAAGTACAAGGCCAACCACTTCACCCCCCCCCCAGCATGCTAACCCCCACCCTCACCCCCAACCCCCCAGCACACATCCTCCCTGAGAATGTCTCCCCAGCACAACCCACCCAACACCAACCCCTGCATGCCATCCCCAAACTATGGACACCCATCACCTAAGCATGACCACTGCACATACCCATCCCCCCCCCACAAAACACCCTCACAACACCTCCCCCAAGGGAATGCCAGCACAGGGGGACAAGGGCACCCATAAAACGCAAGCTAATGCACACACAGAAACAATAACCATACCCTCTTACCCCATGCAGGACCCGAACGACAACACACCGGTCAGGAGGGACCAGAAATGTCCATGCCACCCCCGGAACAGGCCCCTAGTGATGACAGCAGCTCTGTTGACCTGGAACCTGATGACCAGCCCGGACCATCGGGGACCTCTGGGCAGTCGGTTCCCCTCACCCAGACACAGGCCACTGCAGACCCAACCCCCTCTGGGAACAACAGCACAGCTCCCACCCAGCGGGCCCATGCCTCTGTCTCTAGGACAGGTCAAGCAGCGGTGTGTCTACCACTACAGGGCCCCCAGGGTAACCCACCAACCCAACAACAACAGGGACCTGGGGGCAGTGGGAGTGGGCACACCGTCCAGGGGACAGAGGCCCAGGGAAACAGGGCAACTCGGAGGGCTGCTGTGCGACAGGGGGGGGAAGGAGAGGCCCAGGGAACCCACTCTCCAAGAGGCCCTCACCACCATCATGGCAGCCTACCACCACTCACAAGAGACAATGGCGACGGTACTGGCCAGGTTCCAGGAGATCCAGGCACAGCAGGAGCAACGCTACATGGGGTTCAGCGACCAACTCACCAACATCTCAACCGCTATGGGGAGCATAGTCCAGGCCCTGAACCGTATAGAGGACACGTTTCGGGACCATGTGGCATCACACAGGGCCCCTGTGACTAGCCAGGAACAGGAACAGCCTACCACCTCCGCCGGCGCTAGTGGACAGGAGGCCCCACCACAACGACAGCCCACCAGAACCCCACCTCCTGCTGAACAACAACCGCCCGCAAAAGGAGCCTGAGATCAAAAAAACCGACAGAGTAGGATGTCAAGTCCCCCGCCAGCATCACATACCCCCTGAAGTCCTCCCACTGTTCCACATTGCCACCCTGTCAAACCTTGAACTGCCCCTGCTCCATCCTGCCACAGGCATATGGACAATGCACCTGTGAGACTGAGAACTGGACTCCGCCATGAACATTACTCCACCCCCACCCATCACTGTTTCACTATCATGTATCAATATCTATGCACTAATAATAAATCACACATTGCACTGAAATCAATCAGGACTCAGCCTGTCTTATTTACAAATGTATGACACATTACATATCAATTACGTATTATTAACATTGTGAATTACACATACCGAGGTAACTTAGCATTAGTCCATGGGCCAACCAAGCCGAGGTCACGCAGTGGCTCATACAGCACAGAAAAGGGAAGGGAAAATCAAACATCATGTTTATAGTTCTGGGGGGAAATCGACAAAGTTGAGATGCAGGAGGCTTTCAGGAAATGTAAAATGGCATGGGTGATTATTACCTGTGTGCTACTGGAAATACTGTTCTATTACTCTGTCCCTGTTGTCTGTGTCGTCCTCTGAGTCTTCCTCCTCTTCACTCTCCGCAGGCTCCACAGCTGCTTCAACACCACCATCTGCACCATCCTCCTGCAGGAAAGGAACCTGACGTCGCAATGCCAGATTGTGAAGCATACAGCAGGCCACGATGATGTGGCACACCTTCTTTGGTGAGTACATCAGGGATCCCCCTGTCATATGCAGGCACCTAAACCTGGCCTTCAGGAGGCCAAAGGTCCTTTCGATGATCCTCCTAGTTCGCCCATGGGCCTCATTGTACCGTTCCTCTGCCCTGGTCCGGGGATTCCTCACTGGGGTCAGTAGCCAAGGCAGGTTGGGGTAACCAGAGTCACCTATTAGCCACACACGTTGTCTCTGTAGCTGCTCCATCACATAGGGGATGCTGCTATTTCGCATCACATACGCGTCATGCACTGACCCTGGGAACTTGGCATTTACATGGGAGATGTACTGGTCAGCCAAACAGACCACCTGGACATTCATCGAATAGTAACTTTTTCTGTTTCTGTACACCTGCTCATCGTCTTTTGGGGGTACCAAAGCCACATGGGTCCCATCAATGGCACCAATGATGTTGGGGATATGTCCAAGGGCATAGAAATCACCCTTCACTGTAGGCAAGTCACCCTCCTCTGGGAAAATGATGTAGCTCCGCATGAGTTTCATCAGGGCAGACAACACTCTGCTCAAAATCTTTGAAAACATAGGCTGAGACATTCCAGATGACACGGCCACTGTTGTCTGGAATGACCCAGTTGCCAAAAAATGGAGGACTGACAAAACCGGCACCAGAGGGGGAATCCCTGTGGGTTGGCGGATGGGGGACATCAGGGCTGGCTCCAGCTGGGCACACAGTTCATGGATAGTGGCACGGTCAAGTCTGTATCGAAGTATTATATGGCGTTCTTCCATTGTCGACAGGTCCACCAGCGGTCGGTACACGCGAGGATTCGTCCTTCTCCTCGCAAGTCCCAGCGGACGGTGCCTAGGAAGGACAACATGGAGCACAGAGTCAGGCAAACCACAGGTACATACAGACAGCTTGCACAGTTAAAGAATGGCAATGGGTTGAAAGGCGTGTATGTGTGGCAATGCAAGGCCTAGGCCTGTGTGTCGCAGTCAAAATTAAGCCATGTAGGCCCTTGAAATGGAGGCTGCCTGACCTGTGAAGTGGGACAATGGGATGTGAGGTCAATGCGCTGGCGGGGCACACCGTGGCGGTAGGCGGTCGAAGACCGCGGCGCAAAGCCGCAATGGTTAACATTGAACCCTATGGGTTTCAGGAGCCAATGACGATGTGCGCCGGCGGGTGCGGTACGCACCGCCGCGGTACGCACCGCCGCGGGCGTGACCGCCATTTCCTAGCTGATTGATCACTCGAGACCTGATCATCCACAGGAGAGGACCTATACTGCAAGTGCTGCTGTGACCTCGGTCTGGAAGTGACAATGGCTGCTGCGACTGGGGAAAGGGCCCCTGCCTTCACGTCTGAAGAGTTGGAGAAGCTCGTGGATGGGGTCCTCCCCCAGTATGCGTTACTCTACGGTCCTCCAGACCAACAAGTGAGTACACCGGGTGCACATGGAATGGGCTATGCCTGTGTGGATTGGGGTGGATGTAAGTTGGTGGGGTGGGGGGTGAATGAGGAGTGCAACGCCCGACAGATGAGAGCATGTGCCATATGGCAAAGTTGGTGGGGGGGGCCAATCACATCTAACATGCAGGTCATTGATGATTTCCTCCTTTCCACCCTGTACATGTCAAATAGGTCAGTGCCCATCAGAAGATCGAGATTTGGCGTGCCATCGCCAAGGAAGTCCGGAACTTGGGGGTCCACAACAGACGGGGCACCCACTGCCGCAAGAGGTGGGAGGACATCCGCCGCGGAACAAGGAAGACCGCAGAAACACTGCTGGGGATGGCCTCCCAACCTAGGAGGGGTGCCAGTCGCACCATGACCCTCCTGATGTCCCGGATCCTGGCGGTGGCCTACCCTGAATTGGATGGGTGCTTTAAGACATCACAGCAGACACAAGGGGGTGAGTATCAGCACATTCTCCTATCTTTCTGCGCAGTGGAGGCGTCTGGGTGGGGGAGGAGGGCTGTGGGTGACATTAGGCCAGGGCACTTTCTGTAGTGTAGTCCTCTCCCTTAGGCATGGCCCTGTGCCCCCGGCCCCCACCTCTGTAGGGTGACAAGTACAGCCATTGAAGGTCCAGCATCTCCCATGTGCGCGTTTGACGTCTCTTGGCCTGTTGTCCTAGTCAGTAGTACTGAGTAGTGTACCCCGAATGCGCGGCTTAGTGCATTAGGCTCCTGTGTCTGTCCTCTCCGCCAACGGTGTTGACATTGCATGCACTCAACCTGGTCTTCTTTTTTCTCCCCCCACCCTTTCTCTTCATCTTCTTGTGCATGTGTGCATTAGCATCATCAGGCGGAGGAGATTTGGCATCGGAGCACGAGGGAGCTGCAGGACACAAGGCCCCGGTGGGCCCAGGAACAGACACCGAGGGCACCAGTGATCCGGAGGGCGAGGGGAGCACCACGACGGGGACCGCTGGTGAGAGCAGCGACAGCGACACGTCCTCGGATGGGAGCTCCCTAGCGGTGGCGGCAACATCCGTGCCCCCCGCCTCTACAGGTACAGCCGCCACCCAGCGCACCAGCCCCGCCCTCCCAGCAGCCCCTCAGCCTACGCTCCGTGCCCGCTCGCCCAGGAAGGCGCGCGTCTCCATCGCCCCAGGCACCTCAGCCCCTGCCCCTGTTGCCCCTGCTGCCCTCAGTGCGGAGCTCATTGACCTGGTAAGGACGCTCATTGTTGGGCAGACGACCCTTTTGAATGCCATCCAGGGTGTGCAAAGGGAGGTGCAACAGAGCAATGCGTACCTGGAGGGCATTCATTCGGGTCAGGCTGCCCATCAACGAGCGTTCACTGCTCTGGCCTCAGCACTGACGGCAGCCATTGTCCCTGTTTCCAGCCTCCCTCTTCTTACTGCCTCCAGCCTTTCTCTGTCTCCTGTTCCTCAGCCTATCCCATCCACACCATCAGACCAGCCTGCACACACCTCAACACCCAAGAGCAGCTCATCCAGACACAAGCACCACAGATCCCACAAACACTCACCCAAGCAACACCCAGATGCAGACATTCCAACAGTCACAACCACCTCTGTGTCCCCCTCCTCCTCGTCTCCCTCCTCCCTCCCTGTGACGTCTACACTCACACCAGCATGCACCCCAACATCAGCCAGTGCTTCCATCACCACCTCACCCTCCAGTACAGTCCACACTCGTGCAGTCACCACCCCCACTGCCATGTACACGTCCCCTGTGTCCTCTCCCACTGTGTCTGTCACCCCCTCTTCCAAGACACACAAACGCAGGCAGACACCCACCCAACAGACATCCACCTCACGACAGCCTACAGCACCAGCACCTTCACCCAATGACAGCACACCTGACTCTCCTACAACCACATCCTCTTCCTCCACTCCCATCACCACTTCTCCTACCCTTTACCTTGGACCTAAAAAGCTTTTCCTGGCTAATCTTGACCTCTTTCCCTCCGATGAGCTCCCCCCTCCATCTGCAAAGATTCCCAAGAGCACCGCAGCCACCACCAGCCCAGCTTCGCGTGTCACTGTTGTGCATGGGATCTGGAGTCCACCCTTTGCCAGCAGTGACACATCGATCAGCAGCAAGGACACGTCCAGCCCCCCCCCGGCAAGAGGACCCGCAAAAACAAGGGCCGCCGTGCGAGGACCGACAGGGCTGCCCCCAAGGAGCAATGTGCGGCCACTTCACCAGCCACACCATCTAGGGGAGGCAAGGGCCCGAGAGCCCCATCAAAGGAGCGTAAGGGCAGCAGGAGCGCGGAGAAGGTGGACCCCACATGTCACATCCCAGCTGGGAAGGAGGACACTAAGGAGGCCAGGAGTCCGTCCCCGAAGGGTCCAGAAACGTCACGGTCCGAGGTCGACTGAGCAGGGAGTCCAAGCCAGGTCTGGCTCCCTTGACCTGCTGGATGAGCACCGCTGAACAGGGCCCGCCGTGGAGAGGAGGACCCGCCGTAGAGAGGAGCACCGCTGAACAGGGCCCGCCGTGGAGAGGAGCACCGCTGAACAGGGCCCGCCATGGAGAGGAGCACCGCTGAACAGGGCCCGCCGTGGAGAAGAGCACCGCTGAACAGGGCCCGCGGTGCAGAAGAGCACCGCTGAACAGGGCCCGCGGTGCAGAAGAGCACCGCTGAACAGGGCCCGCGGTGCAGAAGAGCACCGCTGAACAGGGCCCGCGGTGCAGAAGAGCACCGCTGAACAGGGCCTGCGGTGCAGAAGAGCACCGCTGAACAGGGCCCGCGGTGCAGAAGAGTACCGCTGAACAGGGCCCGCCGTGGAGAGGAGCACCGCTGAACAGGGCCCGCGGTGCAGAAGAGTACCGCTGAACAGGGCCCGCCGTGGAGAGGAGCACCGCTGAACAGGGCCCGCGGTGCAGAAGAGCACCGCTGAACAGGGCCCGCGGTGCAGAAGAGCACCGCTGAACAGGGCCCGCCGTGAAGATAGGCACCGCTGAACAGGGCCCGCCGTGAAGATAGGCACCGCTGAACAGGGCCCGCCGTGGAGAAGAGCACCGCTGAACAGGGCCCGCCGTGGAGAGGAGCACCGCTGAACAGGGCCCGCCGTGGAGAAGAGCACCGCTGAACAGGGCCCGCCGTGAAGATAGGCACCGCTGAACAGGGCCCACCGTGAAGATAGGCACCGCTGAACAGGGCCCGCCGTCGAGAAGAGCACCGCTGAACAGGGCCCGCCGTGGAGAGGAGCACCGCTGAACAGGGCCCGCGGTGCAGAAGAGCACCGCTGAACAGGGCCCGCCGTGAAGATAGACACCGCTGAACAGGGCCCGCCGTGAAGATAGGCACCGCTGAACAGGGCCCGCCGTGGAGAAGAGCACCGCTGAACAGGGCCCGCCGTGGAGAGGAGCACCGCTGAACAGGGCCCCGCCGTGAAGATAGGCACCGCTGAAGAGGGCCCCGCCGTCTCAAGCACCGCTCCGCTGGGCCCTTCTTCTCAAGCACCGCTCCGCTGGGCCCTTCTTCTCAAGCACCGCTCCGCTGGGCCCTTCTTCTCAAGCACCGCTCCGCTGGGCCCTTCTTCTCAAGCACCGCTCCGCTGGGCCCTTCATCTCAAGCACTGCTCCGCTGGGCCCCGCCATCTCAAGCACCGCTCCGCTGGGCCCTTCTTCTCAAGCACCGCTCCGCTGGGCCCTTCTTCTCAAGCACCGCTCCGCTGGGCCCTTCATCTCAAGCACCGCTCCGCTGGGCCCCGCCGTCTCAAGCACCGCTCCGCTGGGCCCTTCTTCTCAAGCACTGCTCCGCTGGGCCCTTCTTCTCAAGCACCGCTCCGCTGGGCCCTTCTTCTCAAGCACCGCTCCGCTGGGCCCTTCATCTCAAGCACCGCTCCGCTGGGCACCGCCGTCTCAAGCACCGCTCCGCTGGGCCCTTCTTCTCAAGCACCGCTCCGCTGGGCCCTTCTTCTCAAGCACCGCTCCGCTGGGCCCTTCATCTCAAGCACCGCTCCGCTGGGCCCTTCATCTCAAGCACTGCTCCGCTGGGCACTTCTTCTCAAGCACCGCTCCGCTGGGCCCTTCTTCTCAAGCACCGCTCCGCTGGGCCCTTCTTCTCAAGCACCGCTCCGCTGGGCCCTTCTTCTCAAGCACCGCTCCGCTGGGCCCTTCTTCTCAAGCACCGCTCCGCTGGGCCCTTCTTCTCAAGCACCGCTCCGCTGGGCCCTTCTTCTCAAGCACCGCTCCGCTGGGCCCTTCATCTCAAGCACCGCTCCGCTGGGCACCGCCGTCTCAAGCACCGCTCCGCTGGGCCCTTCTTCTCAAGCACCGCTCCGCTGGGCCCTTCTTCTCAAGCACCGCTCCCCTGGGCCCTTCTTCTCAAGCACCGCTCCGCTGGGCCCTTCATCTCAAGCACCGCTCCGCTGGGCACCGCCGTCTCAAGCACCGCTCCGCTGGGCCCTTCTTCTCAAGCACCGCTCCGCTGGGCCCTTCTTCTCAAGCACTGCTCTGCTGGGCCCTTCTTCTCAAGCACCGCTCCGCTGGGCCCTTCATCTCAAGCACCGCTCCGCTGGGCCCTTCATCTCAAGCACCGCTCCGCTGGGCCCTTCTTCTCAAGCACTGCTCCGCTGGGCCCTTCTTCTCAAGCACCGCTCCGCTGGGCCCTTCTTCTCAAGCACCGCTCCGAGGGGCACTTCTTCTCAAGCACCGCTCCGCTGGGCCCTTCTTCTCAAGCACTGCTCCGCTGGGCCCTTCTTCTCAAGCACCGCTCCGCTGGGCCCTTCTTCTCAAGCACCGCTCCGCTGGGCCCTTCTTCTCAAGCACCGCTCCGCTGGGCCCTTCATCTCAAGCACCGCTCCGCTGGGCACCGCCGTCTCAATCACTGTTTATGGTTCACTGTGCCCACCATGCCTCCTCCTTGACCAGTGGAGACTGTCATCCACCTGATGGACTGTGGCTTTGCACTCCCCAGGATGGTACAGTGGGCAGCCCACCCACTGTAGAGACATTGAGAGACTGTGGCTTTGCACTCCCCAGGATGGTACAGTGGGCATGGTGGCTCCTCGTGGATCTGGCGTTGTGGACTCATGTGGCTGTGGTGCCCCCCCCCCTTCCCTTCCCCCTGAGGTGCCTGTAGTTTTTACATCTGATGCCCCTGCAGTGTTCTCTCCAAAGGACTCAGGTCTCCTGTGTGGGCTTTGCCCTTGTTTCTCAAAACTTTGCCCCACGGACATGATGAATTCGTAGGATGTGCAGGACTTGTTACTTCAGTTATACACTGATGTGTATGTCATTTGTTTTCTTGTGAATATCTTTCATGGTTGTACGATAATTTTCAGGAGCTTTTTGGTACATAAATATTTATTCCAATTTTGATTATGTCCTAGCATTTTTCAGGGGTGTTTGGGTGGTGTCACTGTGACTTGTTGCTCTGCATTGGTGTGTACATAGTTGGGGGGGGGTAGGGGTCGCATATGTGTGTGCCCGTAACCTTTCGTCCTCCCCCCTCCCGTGTGTCGTAGGTGCAGTACTCACCGTTGTCGTCTGAGCCGGACTTCGTACTCGTGGTAGATGAGAAGGTAGACGAGAGCAGGTAGGATGTTTAATTCGGGTTCCATGCTGTCCTCCTTCCTCCTGGAGTGCGTAGTGGTGTGCGTTTTCCCGTTCGTAGTCTGTTTCCGCCGTGTTTTTATCGGCGGTGCTCCCGCCCCGGAAAATGTGGCGGATTGGTGAGTTGTGATAGTGTGGGCGGTACATTGTCTGCCGCCTGGCTGTTGGCGGTGACCGCCGCGCTGTTTGTTTGTACCGCCGTGGCGGGCGGAGTGTTAAAGTGGCTGTCTGTGTTGGCGGTTCCCGCCAGGGTCAGAATTCCATATTTTTTACCGCCAGCCTGTTGGCGGGTTGGCCGCCGCTTTAACACCGACCGCCAGGGTTAGAATCACCCCCTTCGTGTTGCTTGTTGTAATATATGTTAGTGGAACTAATGCAAGATCATTTTCCACCCTCCCCAAGCTCAGAGAGGTGTTAGCATTGCTGCTCAAAACTTGTAGAGGGACATCTTGACCAGTAGTGAGAGGGATTCTGGTACTACTGGTTGTTCCTCTTGGTCTGCTGTGCAGGATCAGCTACGTGGTGTAACTTGACATTGTCGATGGAGACAAAGCAGTTTTCTGTGGAACCAGGCAGCGGTGGTACAATGACAGTTCTGGTACTGTGTATTCCCAGGACTGGAGCTGGTGCACGATAGGAAGGACCAAACTCGTTTTTCACAGCAAACTTTTCACGTACTAGATCCCCAACCTTTGGAATCCAGCCAGTAGGTGTTATAGGTACATCCTTAATTCCTCTGGAGGCAGCACTGGCAGAAACGTTGTCATCACAGAACTGTTGTAATTTCTGCAAGACAGTAACATGTTCATTTATGTCAAAAGGTGTTTCTGCCGTCTCCACGCCAGCACAATCATGATCTGGAACATACATTTGAGTTCCAAACACGCACTCGTATGAAGTACGACCCCCCCAAGGACCTTCTAGGCAGATTATTAAGTGTTCTCTGGACTCCATACAGGTGATTAAGCCAACTAGGACCCTTACCTAATACTCTGGCTGTTAAGGATTGCTTTAAATGTCGGTTTTGTCGCTCCACAACACTATTTCCCTCGGGATTAAATGGAGACGTGTAATTGAGTTGGACCCCTAACAAAGCCGTGGCGTCCCTGAATGCCATTGAGGCGAAAGCAGGGCCCTGGTCCGAGTGGAAAGCCGCAACTGCACATGTGCCGATAAAGACTTGCAAATCTTTAATAACAGTCTGAGCACCAGCCGATCATTGTGGCGAAACCTATACAAATCTGGAGCAGGAGTCAACAGCAACTAAGATGTATTTGTATGCACTATCAGGGGACCACAATTGTCCAAGTACACACATTGTAACGGTTTGTTTGAAATTAGGAGGGGTGTCTGCGGTGGGTGTTTGACGGTGGACCCCTTAATTTGTTGGCAGATATCACAACAAAGGACATACTGCTTTGTCTGTTTGTATAGACCTGGTCACCAATTACGAGCCTGCAATAATGATATTATTGCCACAATACCAGCATGGGCAAAGGCAACTCCCTCATGCGCTGCTTTAATCAACTCTGGTCTTAGGTCTTTAATGGGGATTACTCGAACTCCCACACCTGGTATTTTTACTTTTGCATCAAGGAAGCCTCCCATCCAGTAGGAATATTTAGCAGGAAATGCTTTTGGTAAGGGCGTGCCTTCAGCCGTGACTTTCGCGGCAGCTCACATGTCATTGTCCGGTTTCGTCCTAGAACGAGTTACTGCAGCAACAGAAGCCGTAGCTACTGCTGATTCGGCTGCTTCGTCAGCAAGTGTATCTCCAGAAACATGTATACCAACTCGCTGGTGTCCAAGTATATATAGAACATGGACATTTGGTAGCGTTTCCCTCAGATCTGCTACTTTCCCCCACAAAAGACTGTGTTAGAGGGTGGTACCTTTGGAATCTCTGAACCCATTCTGGCGCCAGTAATGCAGATATTATTTGAAGGACTGGACACAATGGTACGAATCATAGACAATCAGCGTTAGCTGTGCAGAATCCGTATGTTCCAGTGCCATCACCAGAGCCTTTAGCTCTACTAGCTGTGCATTGCAATCCCTTAGGGTTTGCGTGCAAGTATGTTGTGGATAGAACTTATTACCCTCCATATAGCAGCTTACGACTGCGCAAGCAGCAGAGTATTGATGCTTTGTGCCTATTGCAGGTTGTGCTGAGCCATCGGTGTACATGACTCTTTGATACTGATCAATAGGCAATGTGTTTGCCGGAACTGGGTATTCTAGCTCATATTGCAGGAATTCTTAAGTTTGTAACTTTGGGTCAAAAATATAGGCCTTCATTACGACCTTGGCGGTAAATCCCGCTTACTGCCACGCTGATGGCCGACAACTTACTGCGGCGGATATCCGTTCACCATATTATGACACACACACCAATCCAACAGAATACAGCCACATGCACAAATCCACTGGACAAAAGGTCAGTGTTAAAGAGGTGGTATCAACACCCACACCGTTACGCCAATAGAACCACGCCCATAACATCATGACCCACAAATCACCATGGCGGACATTCAACAGAGGTAAACCATTGGCAGTACATACCGCTGCGCTCAGAATGTACATCCACACACAAAACAACACTACATTGGCCAATACGAAAAATACACTCCTGACACTCATACACACACCACACCCACACCACTATAAAAAAACACACCCACATTACCCACAACCCTTTACGAATACCAATAAGCACCACCAGACTGACACCAAGACCACTGCGACAACTAGACACACACCACATACACCCATACATCCCTTAGGAACACTACTTCACACATGCCAACACATTACCCAACACACCCTCACCAATACACATCACATAACACCCATGCCGCCACCAAGGCACCCCTGTTTCACTGAGGAGGAGTTAAAGGTCATGGTGGAGGAAATCGTCAGGGTAGAGCCACAGCTATTTGGAGCACAGGTGCAGCAAATATCAATAGCCAGGAAGATGGAGCTATGGCAGAGAATCGTGGACAGGGTCAACGTCGTGGGACAGCACCCAAGAACAAGGGACGACATAAGGAAGAGGTGGAACGACCTATGAGGGAAGTTACATTTCATTGCAGCAAGACACCAGCTCGCTATCCAGAGGACTGGCGGTGGACCCCAACCTCCTCCCCCACAACTCACAGCATGGGAGAAGCAAGTCTTGGCAATACTGTATCCTGAGGGCCTGGCTGGAGTCGGAGGAGGAGTGGACTCTGGTAAGTTAACTCTCAACAATTATCACCCCCTACCTGCATGCCATCACATACCCTCACTCCCATCACTCCATTCCATCCCACACACTCCACCATCACATCTCACTAATCCCAATGCCAAGCCCTGCATGCTGTACCAATGCATGGACCCCTCTCTCAGCCCTTCATGGACATTCATCACTAAAGCATGCACAGTATGGGGAAACTAATAATCCCACATACACCAACATACACAAGTAAAAACTGGCAGGGCAACACCAACCATAGAGAGGAAGCCAGGGAGGTATAATATGTCATACACATGTAGCACAATACATAATTTACATACCCCACAGGTACTCCACCCAATGTAACTGAAGAGGAGGTGCCAGCATTATCCAGTCCCCCAACAGAAGCGGCCCACTCTGTAACTCTGGTCTTCAGGATCTGGATGATCTACCTGGCCCATCAGGGACCACTGGACGGTTACCCAAGCCCAGTCACAGACCAGCACAGAGCCTCCTTCATCAGGAAACAAAACCACAGCACCCACCCAGCGTCCCCAAACCTCTGTCCCCAGGACATATCAATCAGCAGTGTGCCCACCTATACAGGGACCCAAGGCCACACCTCATACCCAAGACAATCAGGGACCTGGGGTCAGTGGCAGTGGGCACACGGTTCAGGGGGCAGAGGCACAGGCCAACAGGGACACTGGGAGGACTGCTGTGTGCCAAGGGGAGGACAGGAACCGGGAACCGACTCTCCAGGACGCGCTCTCTGAGATCCTGGGAGCCTATCAACATTCCCAGGACACGATGGGCCAGATCCTAGACAACATGCAGGAGAACAGGCGGCTGCAGGAGGGACAGTATCAGGGGATCAGGGAGGACTCGCAGGCCATCAACAACACCCTGATTTTCATAGCAGGGGTGCTGGCAGATGGCCAACATTATGAGGGAAGCAGTGTCACACCAGCGGGCCCCTGCTACCGGCCAGTCATCTGAATAGCATTCCACTTCCGCTGCCGCTAGTGGTCAGTAGGCCCTGCCACAGGACCCACAGGCCACTAGCACCCCTCTCCCTGAGGTAGGTGAACCACTCTGCAAACAATTCCTGCGATCCAGCCAGAAGCCAGAGACACTTGCCAAGACCCTTCCAAGAAATGAGACTCTCCTGATTGTCCCCCTTTCATCGCACACAGTCACCTTGTCCACCTTTAAGTGCCATTGCTCCCCTTCCTATGTCCCCTTGGACATTGCACCTGTGCTACGAACAGACTGGAACAATACCCTGGACTTTCCTCCATCATCTCCCCATTCCATTGCACTTTCCCCTCTATATATTAGTACTACAATAAACACCCTTTGATATAAATCGATTTCGAGTATGTCATGTATTTCAAATATGTATTGATTGACACATGTACAACCATTGCAAATGAACTTTAGATAGAATGAGCATAGAATCGATGACCTGTAGCTGGCTGTTGTGATCACACCATGGGTATTTGTCATGTCACCAACATCTGCAAAATGAATAGCCAGAGGTAACAGTAAGTGGGCATAGAAGTAGTAAATGCAGGCATGCCAATGCCACACAGAATACAACCAAAGTCATTGAAATGTTAAGTTGCACTTTCACCAGTGCATCATTGGAAGTACGGACGGATCGCAGATGTTCTGTTGTCCACATCCTCATCCTCTGCCTCCTCGTCCTCACTGTCCACAGGGTCCACCGCTGCCACAGGGGCATCTCCAGTCTCCTCCTCCTGCAGAAAAGGGACATGGCGTCTGAGGGCCAGGTTGTGCAACATGCAGCATGCCACTACTATCTGGCAGACCTTTCCAGGTGAGTAGCACAGGGATCCACTTGTCAGATGGAGGCACCGGAACCTGGCCTTCAGGAGGCCAAAGGTCCTTTCAATGATCCTTCTGGTTTGCCCATGTGCCTCATTATAGCGTTCTTCTGCCCTTGTCCTGGCATTCATCAAAGGGGTCAGCAGCCATGATAGGTTTCGGTAACCAGAGTCACCTGCAAATACTGAGGGACAACATTTAGCCACACACTATCGTATATGGCTAACACTATAGGCATACAACAACATATACTGGGTGGGAACAAGGGCTCTCCTATTAGCCACACCTTGTGCCTCTGTAGTTGGTCCATCACATTTGGGATGCTGCTATTCCTCAGGATAAAGGCATCATGCACCGACCCAGGATACTTAGCATTGACATGGGAGATGTACTGGTCCTCAAAGCACACAATCTGCACATTCATGGAGTGGAAACTCTTGTGATTCCTGAACACCTGTTCATTCTGGCGGGGGGGCGACAAAGGCAATATGTGTTCCGTCAATCACCCCAATTATATTGGGGATATGTCCTATTGCATAAAACCCAGCCTTCACAGTGGCCAAATCCTCAACCTGGGGGAATGCAATGTAGCTGCACATGTGTTTTATCAGGGCAGACAACACTCTTGTTAGCACTATTGAGAACATTAGCCGTGACATTCCTGCTGCCAAGCCCACTGTCACTTGCAATGAACCAGTTGCCAGGAAATGGAGAACTGATAGCACTTGCACAAGAGGGAGTATCCCAGTGGGCTGACGGACAGCAGATATCAGGTCAGGCTCCAATTGGGCACACAGCTCTGTGATTGTGGCCCTGTCCAGTCTATAGGTGAGGATAATGTGCCTGTCCTCCAGTGTAGCCAAGTCCACCAGGAGTCTGTACACGGGGTATGTCGCCATCTCCTATTCATTCACAGCGGTAGGTATCTCAGGGACAAAAGAGTGAGGAGGCTGTCACAAACACACACTAGCAGTCTGCAATCCCTATACATGTTATGGGACAGTGTAATTTGTCAAGTATGTGCCTATTTATCCTGTGATGCAGCATTATTCCATAGGCTTGTCCCCCCTCCCCTGAGATGGTGTCCCTCTGTCCTATGTTGAGGGACAGGTGGAAGTGAGGTAATGCCACTGACATTGTGCGCTGTGGCGGTAGGCGTTCGGGAAACGCAGTGCAACTCCTCATTGGTTATAACTGGGGTACAGTGCCCAGTGGTGATCTATGCCGGAGGTGACTGTATGCATCACCGCTTACATGACTGCCATTTTCTATCATATTCCTCACTTGTTTCCTGATCTTCCATAGGAGAGGACCTACACTGCATGTGCTGCTGTGACCTGTGTCTGGAACCTACCATGGCCCGTGTGACTGGGGAAAGGGCCCCAGCCTTCACTTCTGAGGAATTGGGGAGACGGGTGGATGGAGTCCTATCCCAGTACAGACTGCTGAATGGGCCTCCAGATCAACAGGTGAGTACACTGTGGGCATGATGCATTTGGCATGAATGCATGGAGTTGTGTGTGAAGGCATTGTGTAAGGGGGGGAGGGATGTCTTCTTGGCTGGGTACACGTTGTGTGCTGGGCTATGTGTGCCAATGGTGATGGAAACGGGTATGGTGGGCCATTAGTGTTAATGGCTGGACTGTTTGTCTAATGATGTTCTCCTATCTGTGTTGCCTTTGTAGGTCTGCGCCCATCAAAAGAAGGGTATATGGCGTGCCTTCGCCAAGGAGGTGCGAACCCTAGGGGTCTATGGCAGGCAGAGCGCCCACTGTCAGAAACGGTGGGAGGACCTGAGACGCTGTGCACAGAAGACCGCGGAGGCCCAGCTGGGGATGGCCTCCCAACGAGGAAAGGGTGCCCTTCGGACCTTGACCCCCCCGATGGCCTGCATACTGGCAGTGGCCTATCCAGAGCTGGATGGGCGCTTGAGGGCATCACAGCAGCCACTACAGTGGCCATCATTGAAGCTCACGGTATTAGGAGTGGTATCTGGGTGGTGGTGGTGTGTCAGTGGGTGCCCCTATGCCAGGCCAGACATAGCAGCGTAGTTCCTCTGGTGGCTGAGGGTCTGAAGGGGAAATACTCCCTACCTAGCTTGTTAGCATCCACTACTGGTCAGGGCTGCGTGGGTCCCAGGTGTGCTACCGTTGGCAGTGTGTGCTCTCATGCCTTGGTGGCTAGCAATATCACTGGTAGTGCAATGCATAGTGCGTAGGCCTGTCCCCTGTGTGTGAGGGTGCTGTGTACGTCAACGGTGGTGTTGGTGTAGTCATTGACCCAGTGTATCCTTTGTCTTCCCCTCCTTTCTTGTTTTCTCATCCTGTCCTTATGTGCTTTAGCATCATCTGGTAGAGGAGCAGAGGCACCAGCGACAGAGGGAGGTGCATCCCACAGGACCCTGGAGGCAGAGTCCACCGACCCTGAGGGCACATGTGGGACGAAGGGTGAGGGGAGCACCACGGCGGAGACCGGAGGGGACAACACAGACTCTGATACCTCCTCCGATGGAAGCTCCCTGGTGGTGGCTCCCTGGTGTGACCACCCCAGCTACCTCTGACACCCCTGTATCAGCACCAACCTTCTAGCAGCCCTCAGCAGGTTGCCCATGCCTGCTCACCCAGGAGGGTGGGCATCTCCTTCACCCCAGGCACCTCAGCCCTGCCCCAATGAGCCCTGCTGCCCTAATTGAGGAGGCTATTGACCTCCTGAGATCCATCTCTGTAGGGCAGTCAACCATTGCAAATGCCATCCAGGGGCTGGCAGCCCATATGCAGCAATCTAATGCATTCCTGGAGGGCATTCACGATAGATTGACGGTCCAACAGAGATTGATCCAGGCTCAGGCCTCCTCTCTGATGGCAGCCATTGTCCCTGTTTCTACCGTCCCCCCTCCAACTACCACTTCCCAGTCCTATTCTCCTCAACCCCAACCCATCCCAAGCACACAGGCAGATGAGCATGCACACAAGACAACACACAAGAGTGTCACAGGCAAACAGAAGCACCACACTTCATCCAACAGGCACTCACACAAACACCATCCTGTTGCAGACACAACATCCACTATTTCCACTGTCTCCCCCTCCTCCTCCTCCTCCACCTCCCACCCAGTTACGTCCACCCTCACACCTGCATGCACTACATCATCCACTACCAGAATCATCACCACACCAAGCATAACACACACCTCACTGGCAGACGCCTCCACAACATCCATGTACACGTCCCCTGTGTCCTCTCCCACCGTGTCAGCCCCCCTTCCTAAAGTACACAAACGCAGGCACTCAGACACCCAACAGCCATCCACCTCACAACAGCATACAACCCATGAACCTTCACCCAAATCCAGCAGACAAACACCTCCAACAACCACTCCCTCATCCTCCATTCCCATTACTTCTCCCTCAATGTCCCTAAAAAGCTTCTCCTTTCCCAGATTGACCTTGTCCCTATCCCTCCC
Source organism: Pleurodeles waltl (assembly GCF_031143425.1). Lineage (NCBI taxonomy): Eukaryota > Metazoa > Chordata > Amphibia > Caudata > Salamandridae > Pleurodeles > Pleurodeles waltl. The sequence goes on along the minus strand of NC_090445.1, from coordinate 1,378,175,995 downwards.
CCCATTCTGCACATATGGTCAGGGTATCAAGGAGCCAGCCAAGCACCTCAGCCAAACAGTCCACAGGGTCAGTTTCAGCAGCACCTACTCGTGGTGGAAAGGATTCCGAGCCACAAATACTGAAGGGGAAGGAGTCTACACCAGCCGCCAAGAAGGGGAAGGAGCCTGCACCAGCCACCAAGAAGGGGAAGGAGCCTGCACGAGCCACAGAGAAGAGGAAGGAGCCTGCACCAGCCACCAAAAAGGGGAAGAAGCCTACACCAGCAGCTGTCACAGAGCCCCCACCACCAGCTGTGGTTGTGCAGCCATCAGAGAATGCAGGTGCTGAGCAGGAGCCTCCCACAACCACCACCACAGTACAGCCATTGGAGGGTGCAGGTGCTGAGCAGGAGCCTCCCACAACCACCACCACAGTGCAGCCATCAGACGGTGTAGGTGCTGAGCAGGAGCCTCCCACAACCACCACCACAGTGCAGCCATCACCACAGGCGAACGCCATATAGTGCAGCCTCCAAGGGCTGCTGTGCAACCTGCCCCCACCAGAGCCAGTAGGTATTCACCCACTCGAGATACTGTGGCCTTGCACTCCCCAGGACCAAGCACAGGGCATGTTGCCCCCTCCAGAACCAGTGGGCTAGTCACCCACCTGAGAGACTGTGGCCTTGCACTCCCCAGGACCAAGCAATGGGAATGTTGCCCCCTCCAGAACCAGTGGGCAAGTCACCCACCTGAGAGACTGTGGCCTTGCAGTCCAAGGACAAAGCAATGGGCATGTTGCCCCCTCCAGAACCAGTGGACTTGTTTCCACATCCGGCTGAGGTGACCCCACCTCCCCCTGAAGTGCCTGCTTATTTGCCAATTGATGCCCCTGCATTGTCCTCTCCGCATTGGTGCAGGAACCGAGTGGGGACTTGGACTTTGCCCTGTGGCCATGTGGTCCTGTGAACTATGGACTGGGCAGTGTCCCATTTTTGTACATTTGCACATATCTGTTGCATTGCCACATTGACTTATAATTTTTGATGTTGATCTTATAACAATCACTGTAGTCAATTCCTGTTGACCTTGCATTATTTTGCCGATAATCTTGGACAAATTGATTATCTTGTGCAGTTGGTTTTATGTATGGTGTGTGTATGTGGGATGTGTGTTGTGTGTGTGTGTGCGTCACTGTCGTTCCCCCCCCCCCCTGTGTGCTAGGCGGCTGTACTCACTGTCGTTGTCTTCGCTGGCGTTAGCGTTTGTGGTGTAGTATGACGTAGAAGACCATCGACAGTTCGGGTTCAATGGCGGCGTGGTTCTTCCCTGTGTCTCCAATGGTGAGTCCTTTGACTTTTGTGTTCTGTTTCCACCAGGCTTTTAATGGTGTTGGTACTGCCCCGGAGAAGGTGGCGGATTGAAGAGTCAAAATAGGGTAATCGGTGCTTTGTCTTCTGCTTTGCTGTAGGCGGCTACCGCCGTGGTGACTGTTGTTTCCGCCCTGATGGTCGGTGTGGTACATTGGCTGTCTTTCAGAGATATTACTGTCATGGTCTTAATTTGGTGCTAGTAACCGCCAGCCTGTTGGCGGTATTACCGCCACTTTATCACCCACCACCAGGGTCGTAATGAGGGCCATAGTCTACATCAGTGGCTGTCAGAGATGTTGCCCATTGGATCCAACATGGATGTAATGCTTTAGCCTTTGGAACGCTGGCTTTGGTAACAGCTTCAAGGGCTGGAATTGGAGATACAACAATAATGTTTTTCCCCTGGGCTAGTGGTCTTTCTTTAATGACAGCCATCTGAACAGCAGTGAGAATTTTCTCAGTGGGCACAAAACGTTGCTCTGCCATTGAATATAGATGTGATTTGTATGCAATCGTGACTGTCTCACCCTCATTCAATGTTACATATGTGAAACCAATGGTACGAGCAATTACTCTGATGACCAGATGTTTTTTATTGTCCCTTGTATTTAGGTGTTGTGCTGCAAGCATGTCTTGTTGCAATGCTCTGAGAATGGTGTGTGTTCAACTGCCCAGAATTTACTGGAAAAGTCAAGATGTATTAAGTCATATAAGGGTTTTATGCATGATGTGTAATCTGGAATGTATGTTCTGCCAACATTTAGAAACTCCAATAAGGACTGGAGTTTTATAATGGTATTTGGAGGTTGTAACATTTATTTTCATTTATCTAAAAATTGTGGCGCTAGGCTCTTTCCTTCAATTGATAATTTGTACCCCAGAAACAGGACACTAAGGAAGGCTATTTTTGTTTTTATTGAAGTTGAATTTATAGCCAAATTCGGCAAATCTGACAACAATCCGGGCTACCCATCTTAGATGTTGCAGTAATTCGTCCTCCGTAGAGTAGATATCAACTACATAGGACAATGCTTCAGGGTCAGTCATACAATACTGAAGTTACACGAGCCGCGAACAGTCCTGGACCGCTCTTATACCCCTATGGTAAATTACAGAATTTTTTATGGGAGCCTAGTGCGCTGAAACTTGTTAAGCCTCTACTCTCAGGCTCTATATTTTGGCAGAAGAAATCATTTGAAATATCCAATGCAATTTTTTATTTTTTGTGCACTATAGTATTTATAAGTGGCGTGCTATGAGAGGTTCGTTTAGCATATGTGCATGTATGACTGTTTAAGTGTCTGTAATCTAAGACTATTCTGTATGAGTGGTCTAGTTTAGCTACAGGGAATAGAGGATTATTCATTGGTGAGACACAGGGTTCGATTACACCCTGGTCCTATAGTTGTGTGAGGATTTCCCTCACAGGTCCTTTCGCATCATGTTTTATTGGATACTGGGGTTGAGGTTGGGGGTGATTTTTAATTGGAATTACATGATAGGGGGAATCTTTATCTGACCCTACGTGGTTGCGATATAACGCAGGTGCCTGCACCAGTGCCCAGTCAATGGCATAGGACTCTGCAAGCTCATCAGGAACAAGAGGCGAGAAAGAAGGGCTGATAACCTCTTCCCCATATGGCCAGGTACGGACAAATTCAGGTGGCCAGTCCTTTTCGGCCAGTAGAATATCACATATGTTTATGACGCGCTCCCAAAAGATTGTGTCGATTGTGGGTTCAATGTCTCCTTCAAACTGTAACGTCACTTTGTACACCATATCAGGCATAGAGACACGCATGTCCGCAGTTTCAGCTTGCAAGAAGTCATCAGTTGCTTTCACCTCCAGATGCTCTTGAAGGTTCCGGCAAACTATTGTGACCTCTGCTGCGCTGTCTAGCAGAGCTAGTGCCCACTTCTTGTTCTTCAATAGAGACCTCTTCTTGAGTGGCATGATTAATCGCAACTTCAGGCACTTTTTTCTTTTTAAATTGGGTTTTGTATTGGGGAAGTTTCTCTTCTTTTTTTAACAGAAACCTCTGTAGAGCTTTGTGATTCATGTCTCTGTTTCATGTACTCAGTTCTTCGCTCTGACCGCCCACCTCTCTCACTGCGTTTTTCCGGTGAGTCCTGAAAGGAACGAGATTGGCGTGTATCAGTATATTGACATCTGTCAGGCGTTTTAATATTATCTCTATTTCTGAGATTGTACCTATTCTGCAGGGTCTCCGTTTGCGGAGATTCTTCCCTTTCTTTTTTGGTGTTTGTTGTTTTTCATCCCAGTGTTTTTTAGAACCCTCAGGTGCTTGCTTCGTAGAGTCTTTATTAGATTTACCCTGAATTGTGGTTTTATGGGCCTGGTCTCCAGACTATCTCGACCAATAATAGAATAGGTTTTAGCGATAATCTTTGGCAGCTCATGTTCTTGATCCTGTAGAGGAACGTCCCGGAGCCACATGTGCACTGCTAGTGCAACTGCTTCCCCTTTAAACTTACTTAATATGATTGAAGAAACACTGGCAAAATTGCCCATAAGTTGCACCCTCAAGTCTGGGGCCGAGGCAGCTCCGTATTCATCTTGAATTTGTTTCCGGTAAATTGGCAAGTGTCAGTGTACCGTGTGCGGTAGTATAGAGCGTGGCAAATAGCGTGCCCCAAGTATTGCATTTATCTACTGGATGGCAAGTACATAGTTAATATTCTATGCTTATTCTGAGATCCCGTATAGGGAAAATACTGCTTCCAGTGCATTTATTTTTTTAGCTAACCAAAACAGAATTTCTTCTCGTTTGGCAGGAACTTTACCCATGATCGAATGCACAGTCGCAGGATTAATGTCTGGTATTACTGCATTTGGTTGCACCGGGGCAGCACAAGCTGGGTTTGTATTTAATGTTTGCATAAGAAGCTGTACTAGCCGTCTATATATTTCCATAAGTCCAGCATATAAGCAGTGGACTTCAGCTACCGTCAAGGTTGCTGCATCAGGGTGCAGTATATTTGTGGCCAATAAAGGCCAGGTAGGACCATCATTACTTAGAGGACCTAACCTAACGTGTAGAATTGTACGTGGTAGGGCACCATCAAGGCAATTATGTTCTTGATAACATAGAGGTATTTCTATATATACATATGCTCTAAATTGGGCAGGTATGTTTGCAGGTGTATAGTGATGAAATGTACTTGTGTTCCCATCAGCTTCTGGAAATGTGACCCAAGAATAGAAAATTTCTGTTCTATAGGCTGGATGAGCCTCAGCAACAAATGTAACTGAACCCCCTAGGTCGTTTGGCCATGTGCCAATAAATGTCATTAATACCATGGACGTCTCCGTAAATAGAATTGAGGTGTCATTGCATGTAGTGAGACAGAGATACTCAGGAGGACCCGAAAATGAGTGCCTGACCAAAAGTTGGTGGCGCCATGTCATGTAGGTTTTCATTATCCTAATGAGACCAATGGATTTGGGTGGCAGAATAAACTGTAAAGTGGGAGACTGGGTCTGAACCCACACCAGGTGACACCTGTCAGCCTAATCCGGGTTTTCTTACGGCTAACTAGCAGTGCCTCATCGCCACCCAAGAGCAGGGACGATTGGGCATCTGGGCGCATGACACAAATGACTCCTCGGGGAAATAGTGGTCACTCAGATCTCATCTGTTTCTCTCAGTTACATTAGTCTCACGTATGCAAGGCAATCTGAGGCAGAATATAGTTCAATAAGGTTTTATTGAGGTAATGGCATCTTAGATAATAAAGCCTATAGTGCAATAACTAGGATGATGAACCACAACAACATTAAAATTGTAACAAGGAGAGTAAAACACAAAAATAACACTACCATTGTGTCACTAAGTTTGTTAAGGGTAGTTCATACCTAGGCTATGTTAGGGCACAGCATGTTAAGCTCTAATTCTGCCCTTCAGGTTCCCCCGGGAAGAAATCATCCCTCAGACCTGAGCAAGAGGCCTGCAGTCTACATAAGCAGCTGCAGTGAAGCACACATCAATCAGCATACAGTTGTGGTCATCTGGCTGAAATCTCCCTCTAATATACATGGGTAAAAGTAGTGTTTTTATAATACAATAGCTGATGTTCCAAGAAAGGATCCCCACATAAGAGTGTATATGTTTCTGTGAACATTGGAGACAAAGCTTACCACTTTTGCCGGCAACCTATCTTACTGCAGCCTTGAGAAAAGCACAGAGTGAAATAAATGTCTTGTTTAAGAATACAGTGCTGCCCAGGACGAAGAACAACTTGATAGAGAAAATAAAACAAGACCGCAAATGTGGCTATTGTTAAAATAATATAACAAAGCTAAACTAAAACATATCTAGGTTAAAGTACACAGCGGCAGGCCTAGTTTGCTAAAATAACGTGTCTAGAACTATAGCTAAAATGGCAACGCAACACAGGAATCTGGCCTTGATGGAAGTAGTGGAGTCTCTAGCCTGAAATGCTTTGAAGCCAACCAGCTTCTGAGAAAGAAAAAGAGACTGCCAATACTGTGGAGGTGTGACTGACCTGATGTGCCAGACCTACTTGACCATGGGTGCTGTGTCGGCCTACCATCGAAAGGAAGAAAGGGAAGAGTGATTTACATGCTCTGGGGCTTATGGGCAACAGTCTCTATGTGAATGCAATTCCAGGAGAAAAACATGGTCACTGGTTGCTGCTGCTGCATCAAGATTTGTGTGTTTGAGATGGATTATGCCTCTGAGTGATTTGTGCCCAATGCAGAGTGCTCTGCCACCAAGAAATTGTGCCTAGGTGACTGCGCTACCGCCATTCAAGCCTGTGCCCAAGGTGTGGCATGCCTTTGCAACCAAAACCCTCTGCAACTTCTCTTGTTCTGTAGTGACCTTTGAACTTGACAGCCTGCCTACTGCACTTCACCCACAACCTTGATTAGGATTCACCATTAACAGAGCAAGTGCCTATATGTGAGGATGTTGGGCGGTGGTTCCTGCTGATTTACCTTCTGCCGTCCGCCACTAGATTGCAGGTCAAGCCTCCAGCTGGTGCATCTCCTTCCAAAAGCATTAGAGCAATGAGATTGATGCTTCAGATCCCTGTCTAATGCAAAAACAGAGGCCTGACCTGTAGTGTGAATAAACAGTAGAGATTTGCTTGAGAACAGAGCTGTAGAACTGACCTCTGGGGCAATCTGCACCTGAGATTTGACATACCCCAAAGGGGATCTCAAACCACGGGGAGACCTAACTTAGACCTACCATAAGGGAAGGAAACCAGAAAGAGGGATGAGGTGAAGTAGATTAAAAGGCACAGAACCCAAGTGCCAGTTTGAGAACTGTGATTGTTTTGTGTGCTGTCACGTGCTACATTTTATGTGGGAATTACTTTTCTTTCACCAAAGTAAATCACTGAGTTGGACATTCAGTTATTGTGCTGCTCGGTGATGACTGACTGCTGAGTATGCACACCCCTCCACTGCGTTGCGAAGCCTGTGACTGCTTGCTATCAAGACCTCGGAGGGTGGAATAGCCATATTACTTCATTTAGTGTGGGGCCAGGCAATTCTGAACAATCTGGAACCAGAAAGGGAAAATGAGAAGTTTAGAACCAACTAGTATATGCTTCAATGTCCAGGGTCGTATTCATTTGTGTTTTCCTGCTAATAAGCAAGTTCTTGAAGCAGTGGGTAAATCCCAGAGTCCATTTAAATGGGTGCCCATTAAGTATTGTTAATTCTGTGGGTGCCAAAAGGCAGACAGCTAGGCTTGAAAGTCCATGAGAAGGCACTGGAAAGCAAAGATTATTTAGGATGTAGCCCTGGGTGAAATTCACAGCAGTGTAAGGATGGTTCATAAGATCCCAAGCCCTGCAGTCAGTAAGGTCCAACTGTATCTTCAAAGGCCATGGACACGGATCTCCCCGTCCTCGCCAAGACGAAAAATTCTGTATTAAAACACTCCTATAGTAGTCACATGAGAAAAAAGAGAAGAAAACATGTTTGTTCACTGCGGCAGTGGGCATGGCGATAATAAGTTCTACGATACTCAGTCGGGGTGTGAAAATATGGTTTTTAGTATATTTAGTTTATCTGTGACAATGTCCAAGGTATGTGGTCTGTTGGCTCTTAACTCTACACTGTGTTCTTCTTTCCCAGGGTTCCTCTTGACAGGCGATGGTAGTCTCCGTGGATTTCCCTGGTGGACCGGAAACAAGAGGAATGGAAATATGGGTGAGTCTGGGCCTTTATTTTGTGATGTAAGTTTGTGCAGACAAAAAGAGAGGGAGAGAGAGAGAGAGAGAGAGAAAAGAGAGAGAGAGAGAGAGAGAGAGAGAGAGAGAGAGAGAGACCGCTCCCTAGAATAACGTGATGACCTAAAGGTCAGAATATTAAGGGAAGTCACCTTTGTGTGTGGTCTTAAAATAATATTAGGTTTTGCTAGTTATGGTGCTCTTGTTGACTCCTCCAGTGCCCTTCTCAAATCACTTCCCTCCTCCCTTTCTGTCCCCCTCCCCTCTTCTCCTCCTCTCCCCTCGCTCCCCTGCTCCCCTCTACCGCAGCCCCCTCCCTCGCCCGATTCAATCGTAGAGTGTCCTTTATATAGGACTGCACCTGATTGAGCCACGTCCCTCCGGGGACGTGGCGGAGTTCGCGTCCTTCTGGAACCTCTTCCCTCGTTGCAGTGTCCTTGACACTGGACTTCTTCGGTTCCTCGGTCGGTGGTCTTCGTTCTGGCTCCCGTTTTCTTCTTCTTTCTGCGCTCACGTCTTCTCCAGCGGTTTCTTCCTCTAACGCGCCACCCGCGCGTAGTCCGTCGTTCTTTTTCATCCCCTCGGGAACCCGGATATCCGGGTTCCCAGTGAAGCTGATCGTGTCCTCGTCACCATGGTGCTCCGACAGAGAATCGGGAATCCGTCCTGGTCATCGAAAGGGTCCGGAAATCGGGACTCCGTTCCCGATGTAACCCGTGATGTAGCCGGGAATTCCAACTGCCGGCTACATTCACATTCTTCCACTCCTTTAGAATAACACTTGGATAGTGTTGAAGAAAGGCAAAAACTCAGCCTGTTCATAGGAGTAATGGATGAAGCAATCACCCTTGTTAACCTCATTGTTCATCACTCTGTACCACAGCCATTCTTGGATGTCACTCACCACCTTCCATCATTTGTTGTCCTTAAAAATATTTGCTCTGACTAAAGGTTCCTGTTTTTTCTCCACGATCGTCCTCTCCAAATATCAGAGTCAATGTTTGTCCTTTCATAAGGATCACCAGCACTCCTTACATCTTAGTCTTGTCAGATATTGCCCAGAGATCATCCTGACAGAATGTGTAAACATCTCATCAGGGTCTTCCTCTTCAGATTCCATATAATAGCACTTGGAGATGCTGCTTCTGCCCTCCATGCTAGAGTATCATTGAGCTCTGCTATGGAAGGCAACGTTATAGGGTTACCAGATGACTCCTTGTCACTGGGACAAAACTTTTCCAGACCTAGGAATTCCTTTTATGAATCGTTCTCAATTAGACAGCAGCAGGAGAACGATCACACAAGTCCTGCTCACTAGCAGGCTATGGTAACACCCTGTGCGCAGGACTAACCATCCAGCTCACAAGAAGATATCAGACCATCCAGAACGCAGCATCCACACTAGTCCTCAACCTCCCACACTGAGCCCATATCACACCACACCTCAGGGAGCTCCACCGGCTCCTAATACAAAAGCACACACATTTCAAACTCTTCACACACACCGACAAAGCACTCTCCAATACCCGGCCGGCTTACCTGAACAGCCGCATCCATTTTCACCAACCTTCCAGACACCTCCTCTCTCCCGGACTCTCACTAGCATAAACCTCGCACATTCACAAAATGAGAACAGGGAGTTGTGCCTTTTGTCCTTGGCTCCCAATCCCTGGAAAGACCTCCTACAACACATCAGATCCTCCTCCTCTTTTCTTGACTCCCACAAGAAGTTGAAGACCTAGCTTCCTGAGTAAGCCCACCTAACTGGCCCCACACACCTTCAAGTGCAGAGATACAGGGATGCAGGCATGATTAGCTAAGCATAAAAATATAGATAAAATAAAAGTGTGTTAGTCCAATTGCTTCCATTGAACTGAACAAAACTGCAACTTTGTGAAGGACAATCATGCATCACCGTTACTGTTCATTAGCCTCAGTTTATAGTACAGCATCCAAACTTACACCTTAGGTATTGTGCTAGATATCCATTCTCTGAGAATTTAGTGCTTCGGATATTATTAGTATGTTCATGAGCCACACTTTCTGCAGAACAACAAGGCCAATCTAATTTTTCTATGACCTGCAGCAATGCTTAAAACAGAGATTTATTCAGCTTCTTTCCAGGAACCAATTCCAAACCTTTAAAATCCATGCTGCAAAATGTTGCCACCCTCCTGCAATCCAGATACCAAATGGGACAACATACACAGATATAAAGGACAAGTCCAAAATGTTTTAAAGAAACTGGGGTCATATTGGGGGTGTGGCTTGAGCCCGGACAAGATGGCTTCTTAATTCAGCAGCTCTGCCATGCAGAGGAGAAAAAATCTAGCTACTGACATGTAATTAGAAGTTTGACATGCGATTCTCTCAATCCTAGCCTGGTAAGCAGTGAAGATTAGCTACAAGTGCCTTTTCATGACCCTTACACCACTACACATCTTTTAGAAATCAAGTTACAAATAATATATACATCTCTACTGATAAGAGGTGGCCCTCTAACTTCGCTTATGTGCACGTCTACAATTGCTTACGCTCAAAATGTGCTAACTCAGATCCTCTCAACCCTAACCAAAATTCATGGCTAATAACACACTAAAAGTTCTCTCTCTCTCAATACTATAGGAATCAACTACCATGTAAAACCTAGAAAAGTCCTAGATTACTGCACCAAACTCAACGGTGATATAATACTTTTGCAACTAAACTAGGACACAAATAACGCAACTCCCTGCGATATCAAGAAATACGGAGTACGGAGTATCTCCACCTCGCCTGCCAATATGAAGAAAAATTATATCATCACCCTGATAACTAAAAAAGCTAATATAGAAGTTGTGGACAGCACCCACAACTTTGACGGCAGGTGGCTAATCACATAAGTTAAAAACAATCACTTCCCATTCTACATTATCAACATATTTGCCCCTATGGCTGATGACCCTGATTTTTGGATTATTCTAAACAAACAGCTAAGTGAACTACCAAATATGTCTGACATTCTCCTTGCAGGAGCCTTTAACCTTGATGGGATGCTGTATTAGATAGGAATTCTGTTTGCACATACAGACCTAACATATCACATAAACAAATGAGGAACCTGTGTAAGACGCATTGCCTGAATTACGTTTGGCGCCTTAAAACCCAACTGGATGCATCTTTACATTCCACTTGCACCCACACAACACACTTTCAGGAATAGACTATATTCTGAAAAACAATGTACTTACACCAGCTGAAGCTGCCTCAACAATCAAACCAATACTTATTTCAGACCAGACTTGCATCTCATGGACTTACAGATAGATCACAACCACCCTAAGAGGAATCAGTGGAGGTTCAACAAAGAGGTTCACAAAGATCAATTACTCGTCAAATAAAAAAAACTCCATAAAATCTTTTTCCTTGTGAACAACTCCAATTAAATCTCCAAAGAAACCAACTGAGATTCTGTGAAGGCTACTCTCAGGGGAGAACTCATTAATAATATGTCCATCATAAATAAAATCAGTAAAAAAATATCAACAAATTAGAACATTCAATTAAACAACACGAGAAGAACTTTTTTGTTATAAAAAATCATGAACTTCTAGAACAACTTAAAAAACTAAAGTATGTGAACAACAAGATTTTAAGTATGGGAGCGCACACCTGGGTACAAAACAACAAAATGAAAAAACGTCAAAGATTCAAACAAAGCAGGCAAATCTATTAGAAATAAATCTGAAACAACTATCATTGACCCTAAAGAAATCACTAAAGTCTTTCTATTACAACCTTTACAGCCCTAACAAAATTACAACAGCCGATTGTGAGAAATACTTGGAGAAAATCTAGCTCTCGGCTCTCACAATCTAACTAGATTTCCCTCAACCAGCTCTTTTCACGTTCGGAGATTGCGAAAGCAGTACTTTCACTTAAGGCACCGGGACCTGATGGGTTCACTGCCAGCAAAACCTTAAAAACACAAAACCTTCCAAAATGAACTAACCCCTCAGCTGGAGTTCCTTTTTATTCATTTAGAAAAATCAGGAAGAATCACAGGCATGACCTCTGAACCCAAGGACCGTCTAGAGGTAAAAAATTGTAGACCCATCTCTCTTACCTAAACTTGGACTGTAAAATAAATCTTGGTGACCAGGCTAGAAAAAACCTCTCTCACCCCTTATTCACAGATCACAGGTAGACATGGCTCTGACAATGTTAGACTTTTGTTCCACCATTTATGGAACGAGATTCAGAAAACTGTAAATGCAATCTTTAACATTGATATCGCCTTAAATTTCCATACAGTTACCTTAGGCCCCTGGGCCCATTCTACCACCTTAAAACTAAACCATTCAACATGTCCCTCATGGATCTCCTATTAAAGATAGGAATCAAAAATATTCTATGTGAATGGAAATCTTTCCAAAATCGCTCATATAATGCATGGTGGGCATGGGACTGCTTCACGAGAAGCGCAGATAACACTCTCGGTAACAATACCTACAACAGCAGACAACTCAGAAACTTTGGAATAGATTAGACCTATACATGCAAAAAATAAAACCTCCTTGAGGTCATTATACCCACCCTCAACGCTGGGGCTAACCCAACTCCCCCACTTGCTTATAGGCGCTTCGTATTAACACATACCATCACCTTACCAATAGTTTTTCAATCTAGGAATGGCTCTCCTCTCTCTTTCTCTCTATCTCTCTTCTATCCTTTTGATGTATAAATTGCACTCCTCTCTCTTTCTTTCTCTCTCTTTCTCTCTTATATCTCTCTCTCTCTCACTTTCTGGGGTACCCTTATGTCATCCCCCTTCCTATTGCCCTAGGGTTAACTTCAATTAATATCCCTTTAATTACAAATCTGTTTGGTTCTGTAACCGTCAATTATATTTAGTTCTACTCTTGAATGTTCTCTTGTTCTTCAACTATCTTTCTCATTATGACTGTCTAATGCCCCCTTTTTTCCTACCCCTTATCCTGGTATTCTTTAATAACAATTGTTAGAAATGGGGTCTTTGGTTGGCAGTCAGGTTATGCCCTGTCCAAGCAAGGACCCTCACTCTAGTCAGGGTAAAAGAGAATCACCCTCAGCTAACCCCTTCTTACCCCCTTAGTAGCTTAACACGAGCAGTAGGCTTAACTTCAGAGGGCTAGGTATAAAGTATTTGTACCAACACACACAGTAACTTAATGAAAACACTGCAAAATGACACAACACAGGTTTAGACAAATAGAGAATATTTATCTAAAAAAAAAGACCAAAACGACAAAAATTCACAATACACAAGTCACGTTATCAATTAAAAAGCAAAAAGAGCCTTCATGCTGTTTTAAACATACACTAACACTGTTACCGTGAAAATGTACCTTGGGTGCGTTAAAAATAACTAAGCACGGGCGAGTATGCGTCATGAAGGGCTTGCGATGCATTGATTTCATTCACGATCGGGACCTTGCGTTGTTTCTCCTTTCGCCGGGTTGGATGTGTCGTTTCTTCTCTCAGCAGGAGAGCAATGCATCGATCTGGTCAGCACTCTTGGGTCCGGGCAGGCCTTGCATTGTTTTTACACGCCCAGCGGTACTTGCGTCGGAAATCGAGGCACACGATGATCCGAAGACCACGCAGTGCGGGTTGCGATATCACCAGCCTCCGTCAGTGATGCTGTGCATCGTTTCTCCAGCCCCGTGCGTCGATTCTTCGGTCGCATTGCAGACAAGCATCGATTTTCAGCTGCGAAGCCGGCGGCGCATCGATTTTTCAGCCGCAGATCGTAGTCGTGCGATCTTTTCACCCGCACAGGTGTGCGTGGATTTCTTCCTCTTAGGCTGACAACTTCTCCTTTCAGGGTCCCAGGAACTGGATGGGCAACACAGGGCAGAGGCTCTCCAGAGACTCCAGGTGCTGGCAGAGAGAAGTATTTGCTATCCCTGAGACTTCAAACAACAGGAGGCAAGCTCTAAATCAAGACCTTGGAGATCTTCACACGATGGAAGGCACACAAAGTCCAGTCTTTGCCCTCTTACTCTGGCAGAAGCAGCAACTGCAGGATAGCTTCACAAAGCAGAGTCACAGACAGGGCAGCTCTTCTTCCTCAGCTCTTCAGCTCTTCAGCTCTTCTCCAGGCAGAGGTTCCTCTTGGTTTCCAGAAGTGTTCTAAAGTCTGTGGTTTTGGGTGTCCTTCTTATACCCATTTTCTCTCTTGAAGTAGGCCTATTTCAAAGCAAAGTCTCTCTTGATTTTGAAATCCTGCCTTGCCCAGGCCAGGCCCAAGACACTCACCAGGGGGTTGGAGACTGCATTGTGTGCGTGCAGGCACAGCCCTTTCAGGTGTAAGTGACCACTCCTCCCCTCCCTCATAGCACAGATGGCTCTTCGGGAAATGCAGACTACACCCTTTGTGTCACTGTCTAGTGTGATGTGCAACCAGCCAAACTGTCAAACTGACCCAGACAGAGAATCCACAAACAGGCAGAGACACAGAAATGGTATAGGCAAGAAAACGCTCACTTTCTAAAAGTGACATTTTCAAACACACAATCTCAAAATCAACTTTACTAAATGATGTATTTTTAAATTGTGAGCTCAGAGACCCCAAACTCCACATGCCCATTCGCTCCCAATGGGAATCTACACTTTAATCAGATTTAAAGGTAGCCCTCATGTTAACCTATGAGAGGGACAGGCCTTGCAACAGTGAAAAACGACTTTAGTAATATTTCACTGTTAGGACATATAAAACACATTACTATGGTCTTCATTACAATCCTGGCAGTAAATGCCACTTACCGCCATGCAGAAGACCGCCAACATACCGCTGCGGCTGCGGAATTCCGCTACAGCTATTACGACCCACAGCTCGGAATCCGCCATAATACAGGCACCCACACAAGTCCGCCACACCAAAGGTCAGTGATAAACTGGTGATAAAAAAACCTGCACCGTCACTCCAACAGGAATACGCCCACACTATCACAACCCACAAATCCACGTGGTGGTCTTTCAACCGCAGTATTCCATTGACAGTACACACCGCTGTGCTCAAAATACACACACATTTACAAACAACAACCACATTGGACAATTTCGAAATACACACAACTGACATACACACACCACACCCACACACCCAATCCAATATAAAACACACACACATCACCCACAAACCCTTACTACCAGAATTCTGATACCACGCCAGAGAAAGACACCATCATAAACAACAACAGCATCCACAGACACACAACACCATCACTTACACAACATCCACACACCTCAAACAACACACAACAACACATCCCCTCACACATCACAACACACACCACCCCACACATCACCCACACCACATTATGGCACCTCAACAACACCCCAGGTTCTCTGAGGAGGAGCTCAGGGTCATGGTGGAGGATATCGTCCGGGTAGAGCCACAGCTATTCGGATCACAGGTGCAGCACACCTCCATTGCAAGGAAGATGGAGCTATGGCGCAGAATCGTCGACAGGGTCAACGCAGTGGGACAGCACCCCAGAACACGGGATGACATCAGGAAGAGGTGGAAAGGCATACAGTGGAAGGTGCGTTCCGTGGTCTCCAGACACCAAATTGCTGTACAGAGGACTGGCGGTGGACCCCCACCTCCTCCCCCACAACTAACAACATGGGAGGAGCAGGTCTTGGCAATACTGCATCCTGAGGGCCTCACAGGAGTAGCAGGAGGACTGGACTCTGGTAAGTCAAAGCTTTACTATTATATCCCCCACCCTACCTGCATGCCATCACATACTCCCACCCTCACCCCCTTCATTCCAACATCTCGCTTATGCCCCACTATCACAACCCACCCATTCCAACTCCAAGCCCTGCATGCAACACCAAATCACCAAAGCACGTCCCCTGCAGAAACCCACACAGACCCCAAACCAAATATCACACAAGGACCAAGACAAGAATGCAAGCACTGGAGTACAGGGTCACTCACCCATTGCACACGATGGCACACACAGATGCAATAATCATGCCTTTACACCCCTGCAGGACCCCAACCCAATGTCACCGGACAGGAGGTACCAGATGTATCCAGTCCCCCCACAGAAGAGACCCACAGTGATGACAGCAGCTCTGCACAACTGAATCAAGATGACCAGCCCGGCCCATCAGGGACCTCGGGACTGTCGGTTCCCCTGACACTGGCACAAGCCACCACAGACACTCCCCCCTCAGGAAACACCAGTAAAGCACCCTCCCGGCGGGCCCATCCATCTCTCCCCAGGACACGTCAATCAACAGTGTGTCCACCACTACAGGGAACCCAGGCAAACCCACCAACCCAAGAAAATCAGGGACCTGGGGGCAGTGGCAGTGGGCACACAGTTCAGGGGACAGAGGCTCAGGAAAACAGGGAAACTGGGAGGACTGCTGTGCGACAGGGGGAGGACAGGCCCAGGGAACCCACTCTCCACGAGGCCCTCTCCAATATCATGGGAGCTTACCATCATTCCCAGGAGACGATGGCAACTGTACTGGCCAAGTTTCAGGAGACCCAGTGGCTGCAGGAGGAACACTATCTGGGGATCAGGGAGGACCTGAAGTCCATTAACAACACCCTGGTCACCATTGCTGGAGTGCTGCAAGACCTTGTCAACACCAGGAGGGACACTGTGGTACAACAAGGGGCCCCCTGACACTAGCCTGGATGATGAACAGCCCTCCACCTCCACCGGCGCTAGTGGACAGGAGGCACCGCCACAGGAACACGACACCAGAAGCACCCCGCAAACAGTCCCTGAGATCCAGGAACAAGACAAAGAACATTGCCAAGACCCCCGCCAGGAAATGAGACCCCCCTGAATGTCATCCTTCTGTCCCACTTTGTCATCCTGTCCATCCTTCAACTGCCATTTCTCCACTTCCTATGCCCCTTTGGACAATGCACCTGTGAAACAAATAGACTGGACTCTGCCATGGACGTCCCTCCACCATCACCCCTCCACTTATTTGCACAGAAATAAACACACTTCAATCACAAAACAATCTGGAGTCAGTCTGTGCTTTCAAAAACGTGTAATTGCAATAAGCATGGAATATAGCAATGTCAATTTGATTGTTCTCATACCGATGTAACACAGCTGTAGGGCTGGAGGAAATATAGCAGCGGGCACAAAGTGGGACCCACATCTGTGAAATGGAAAGGCAAAGTGACAAGTCAGGGTCCATACACTGAGTGAAAATGACAGACTTATGCTAGCTCCAACAATAGTATGAGATGTGGGAGGCAGTGACATCTTCTTACCTGTGTCTCACTGGAAGTATTGCATGATTATGTTGTTTCTGTTGTCAATATCCTCTTCTTCTGCCTCCTCTTCTTCACTGTCCACAGGCTCCACAGCTGCCACAAGACCACCAGCTGGACGATCCTCCTGCAGAAAAAGCACCGGCCGTCACAAAGCCAGGTTGTGCAGCATACAGCTGGCCACGTTGATCTGGCACACCTTCTTTGGTGAGTAGTAGAGAGAACCACCTGTCATATTGAGGCACCGGAACCTGGCCTTCAGGAGGCCGAAGGTGCGTTCAATCACTCTCCTAGTTCGCCCATGTGCCTCATTGTAGTGTTCCTCTGCCCTTTTCCTGGGATTTCTCACTGGGGTCAGTAGCCATGACAGATTGGGGTAACCAGAGTCACCTGCAAATGTCGAGGGGCAACTGTTAGACACACACTAACCCGTAGGGACAACCCCATACCTAGACAAATATTCACACTGTATAGGGTCCTTGTCCTCACCTATTAGCCACACATGGTGCCTCTGGAATTGCCCCATCACATAAGGGATGCTGCTACTCCTCAGAATGTAAGCGTCATGCACTGAGCCAGGAAATTTGCCATTGACATGGGAGATGTACTGGTCGGCCAAACACACCATCTGCATATTCATAGAATGGTAGCTCTTCCAGTTTCTGTACACCTGTTCACTCCTGCGGGGGTACCAAGGCCTTATGTGTCCCATCAATGGCACCTATGATGTTGGGAATATGTCCCAGGGCATAGAAGTCACCTTTCACTGTGGGCAAATCCTCCACCTGAGGGAACAAGATGTAGCTGCGCATGTGTTCCAGCAGGGCAGACAACACTCTGGACAACACGTTAGAGAACATTGGCTGGGACATCCCTGATGCAATGGCCACTGTTGTTTGAAAGGAAACACTTGCCAGGAAATGGAGTACTGACAGGACCTGCTCTAGAGGGGGGATTCCTGTGGGATGGCGGATAGCTGACATCAGGTCTGGCTCCAACTGGGCACACAGTTCATGGAGTGTTGCATGATCAAGTCTGTAGGTGACTATTACGTGTCTCTCTTCCTTGTCGACAGGTCCACCAGCACTCTGTACACTGGAGGATGCCGCCATCTCATCACCTGCCCCAGCAGACGTGCCCTATGGACGAGAACAGCGAGCAGAGTCAGCCAACACTGAGGTATCACAAAATGTAATTTGCACACATTAATTAATCCACAATGTGCCTGTTACTGTGTGTATTCAAGGCCTACATTGGTGTGACGCAGTTAAAATTAATGCCATGTGGCCCCCTGAAATTGCTGCTGCCTGACCTGTAAGGTGGGACAAGGGGATATGAGGTTACTGCGCTGGCGTTGTACACCATTGCGGTAGGCGGTCGAAAACCGTGGCGCAATCCTGCATTGGTTAACATTGGACCCTATGGGTCTAAGGAGCCAATGACGATGTATGCCGGCGGTGACGCCATGCACCGCCGCGGTCGTGACTGCCATTTTCTGTCTGTTTACTCACTTGATGACTGACCTTCGACAGGATAGGACCTAGACTGCAAGTGCTGCTGTGACCTCAGTCTGGAAGCGACGATGGCTCATGTGTCTGGGGAAAGGGCCACTGCCTTCACTTCGAAGGAGTTGGAGAAACTAGTGGATGGGGTCTTCCCCCAGTACACACAACTGTACGGTCCTCCGGACAAACAGGTGAGTACACTGTGAGCATGCTGCAAGGGCAATGCCTGTTTGGAGTGGTGTGGATGGAAGATAAATGGGGGGCTGAGGCCTGCATGTGTGGGCGGTGAGTGTATGTGCGTCAGGGCAAGGGTGGGAACGTGGGCCAATAAGTATGACGGTCCGGACGGGTAAAGATTTTCCTTTTCCCCTGTACTATTCTTCTAGGTCAGTGCCCACCAGAAAAAGGCTATTTGGCGTGCCATCGCCAAGGACGTCTGGACCCTGGGGGTCCACCACAGACAGAGCAACCACTGCCGTAAAAGATGGGAGGACCTTCACCGCTGGAGCAAGAAGACGGCGAGGCCCAGCTGGGGATGGCCTCCCAACGTGGGAGGGATGCCCGTCGCACCATGACCTCCCTGATGTTCCGGATCCTGGCGGTGGCGTATCCGGAGTTGAATGTGCGCTTGAGGGCATCACAGCAGCCACAAGCTGACTCTGCACGCATTGAGGTGTCTGGGTGGGGGAGGTGGGCAGTGGGTTCCCCTAGGCCAGGGCGAACTTGGTAGGCAAGGTCCCTTGTGTGGCAGGCTCTATGGCACCAAAACCCCACTAGTGGTTAGTGCTATCCACACCAGTCGGGCTCCTGTGACTTCCATGTGTGCAGCAATCAAGCTTAGGCCTTGTACCCCATGGGCATGTGATTAATCTAGGAACTACAAGTGCATGGCGTAGTGCAGAGGACTGCTGTGTCTGTAGTGTCTGCCAACGTTAGTGGTGTTGCATGCACTGAACATGTCTTTCTTCTGTCTCCCCCCCACCTTTTGTGGTCTTCCTGTTCTTGTGTGCAATAGAATCATCAGGCGGAGGAGCATTGGCACCGGAACAGGAGGGAGCTGCATCCCACTTGGCCCTGGAGGGCGAAACAACGGAGTCTGAAGCGACCAGTGGGACGGAGGGCGAGGGGAGCTCCACGGCAGGGACAGGAGCAGACAGCAGTGACAGTGACTCCTCCTCTGATGGGGGCAGCCTTCCGGTGGCGGGCCCCTCTGTGCCCCCCACATCAACAGGTACAGCCGCCACCCCCCCACCAGCACCGCCTTCCCAGCAGCCCCTCAGCGTGTGTCCTGTGCCCGCTCACCCAGGAGGGTGGGCATCTCCTTCGCCCCAGGCACCTCAGGCCCTGCCCCAGTCAGCCCTGCTGCCCTCAGTGAGGAGGCTATTGACCTCCTGAGATCCCTCACTGTTGGGCAGTCTACCATTCTGAAAGCCATCCAGGGTGTTGAGAGGCATTTGCAACAAACAAATACATACCTCGAGGGCATTCATTCTGGCCAGGCAGCACAACAGAGAGCATTTCAGGCTCTGGCCTCAGCACTGATGGCAGCCATTGTCCCTGTGTCCAGCCTCCCCACTCCAACTTCCTCCACCCATACCCAATCCCCTGTACCTCAGCCTATTCCAAGCACACCATCAGACCAGCATGCACACATATCAACACACAAGGGTGGCTTAGGCAAACATAAGCACCAAACATCCCACAGGCACTCTCACAAGCATCATATCCATGCACACATACCAACATCCACTGCCTCCACTGTGTCCCCCTCCTCCACGTCTCCCTCCTCCCTCCCAGTCTCGCCTCTACTCACACCTGCATGCATTACATCCTCAGCCACTACCTCCATCACCAGCACTCCCATCACCACACACCGCTCACGTGCACTTACCACCCCCACTACCATTCACACATCCCCAGTGTCCTCTCCCAGTGTGTCTGTGAGCCCTCCTCCCAAAGTACACAAACCTTTGTGGCCACTGGATCGCTCCCCACGCGTACAGCGACACCCAGCTGTCCCCGTGTCCTCCCCTCCCCGCCCTCGCTGCTCCCTGCTGGCCATCCCTGGTGTCTAGCGGTAAGCGCCTTCTTGGAGTCGCTGTGTGTGTTTGCCTTTTCCTGACTGTATTTACCGTGTCTACCATGTCTTAACCACAATAGCCGCGTTTTGCCTTGTCTCCTCTGTAATCGCTGTGTTTTGCCCTGTCTCTCTGTATTCTGCCTTGTCTCCTCTGTAATCTCTGTGTTTTGCCTTGTATCTCTGTTTTTTGCCTTGTATCTCCGTGTTTTTCCTTGTCTTTCTGTGTTTTTGCCTTGTCCTCCTGTATTTTGCGTGCTCTGCCTTGTCTCCTCTGTAATCTCCATGTTTTGCCTTGTCTTTCTGCAACTCGCAAGTTGTGCCTTGTCTCACCCGTAATTCCCACGTTTGCCTGATCTTGTCTGCATCTGCCATCTATTCTCACATCGTTTTCCGCTCCTACTGCGCCTGTTCCTTTCTTTTTCGCCGCCCTATGTGCCCCCCTGCCCCCCCAGCGCCTCGGTTCCCCCGAGCCGTCTCCTTTCCTGCCGCTGCGTCCCTGCGGCCCCGCCCCCATCGAGCCCCCATTTGTTCACGCGGCCCGCCTCGCAGCTGCTCCTCCCTCCCTCCTCCCCTTCTTAGTGGCGGTCGCTGCGTGCTACGGAGAGTGACCTTTGTGGCCACTGGATCACTCCCCACGCGTACAGCGACACCCAGCTGTTCCCGTGTCCTCCCCTCCCAGCCCTCACTGCTCCCTGCTGGCCATCCCTGGTGTCTAGCGGTAAGCGCCTTCATGGATTCACTGTGTGTGTTTGCCTTCTCGTGACTGTATTTACCGTGTCTACCCTGTCTTAACCACAATAGCCGTGTTTTGCCTTGTCTCCACTGTGATCTCCGTGTTTTGCCCTGTCTCTCTGTGTTCAGCCTTGTCTCCTCTGTAATCTCCGTGTTTTGCCTTGTATCTCCGTGTTTTGCCTTGTATCTCAGTGTTTTGCCTTGTCTTTCTGTGTTTTTGCCTTGTCCTCCTGTATTTTGTGTGCTCTGCCTTGTCTCCTCTGTAATCTCCGTGTTTTGCCTTGTCTTTCTGCAACGCGCAAGTTGTGCCTTGTCTCCTCCGTAATTCCTGCGTTTGCCTGATCTTGTCTGCATCCGCCATCTATTCTCACCTCGTTTTCCGCTCCTACTACTCCTGTTCCTTTCTTTTTTGCCGCCCTCTGGGCCCCCCTACCCCCCCCAGCGCCTAGGCTCCCCCGAGCCGTCTCCTTTCCCGCCGATGCGTCCCCGCCCCCTCGAGCCCCCATTCGTTCATGCCTCCCACCTCCCTGCTGCTCCTCCCTCCCTCCTCCCCTTCTTAATGGCGGTCGCTGCGCGCTACGGAGAGTGACCTTTGACCTTTGTGGCCACTGGATCACTCCCCACGCGTACAGCGACACCCAGCTGTCCCCGTGTCCTCCCCGCCCTCGCTGCTCCCTGCTGGCCATCCCTGGTGTCTAGCGGTAAGCGCTTTCTTGGAGTCACTGTGTGTGTTTGCCTTTTCCTGACTGTATTTACCGTGTCTACCCTGTCTTAACCACAATAGCTGTGTTTTGCCTTGTCTCCTCTGTAATCTCCGTATTTTGCCCTGTCTCTCTGTGTTCTGCCTTGTCTCCTCTGTAATCTCCGTGTTTTGCCTTGTATCTCCGTGATTTGCCTTGTATCTCCGTGTTTTGCCATGTCTTTCTGTGTTTTGGCCTTGTCCTCCTGTATTTTGCATGTTCTGCCCTGTCTCCTCTGTAATCTCCGTGTTTTGCCTTGTCTTTCTGCAACTCGCAAGTTGTGCCTTGTCTCCTCCGTAATTCCCGCGTTTGCCTGATCTTGTTTGCTTCTGTCATCTATTCTCACCTCGTTTTCCGCTCCTACTGCGCCTGTTCCTTTCTTTTTCACCACCCTCTTTGCCCCCCTGCCCCCCAGCGCCTCAGGTCCCCCGAGCCGTCTCGTTTCCCGCCACTGCGTCCCTGCGGCCCCACCCCCTCGAGTCCCCGTTGGTTCACGCCTCACGCTTCCCGCCTCCCAGCTGCTCCTCCCTCCCTCCTCCCCTTCTTAATGGCGGTCATGCGCAGCCGTCTGCGCCCGTCCGTGCCTGGACCACACCCAGTGCCACCCCCCCGGTCCACGGAATCCCCGCACTACATGGCCAGCGACCTCAACGCACTCAACCCTGTCCGCTCCACAGCATGCCTCCGGTCCTCACCAAAGAACACCCACGGACCCTTCTCCTGCCACAACTGCAGATTCACCTGCAACAGAACCACCAAACCTCCAAAGACCAGAACCAACCACCTCTACTGCAGACTCCTTAACACCCGCTCTGCACGCAAGCAAGCCATCAAGCTCTGGGACCTGTTCGACACCTCAGCCCCGGACGTGGCCTTCCTTACCAAAACCTGGTGGAACGACTCCTTGGCGCCCGACATCGCCATAGCCATCCCGGAGGGCTACAAGATCACCCAACGGGAACGCACAAACGGAATCGGAGGAGGATAGCCTTCGCCCACAAGACCACCCTCAAGGTCCACTTCCACACGGACGACACCCTCAAGACCGCCGAACATCTGCACTTCCAAATACACACTGACCCCAACACCACCCTCAGAGGAACACTCATCA
The DNA here is from genome assembly GCF_031143425.1 of Pleurodeles waltl. Classification (NCBI taxonomy): domain Eukaryota; kingdom Metazoa; phylum Chordata; class Amphibia; order Caudata; family Salamandridae; genus Pleurodeles; species Pleurodeles waltl. The sequence continues at coordinate 1,378,152,967 of NC_090445.1, read as the reverse complement.
ACAGAACCCCAGGACTACGGGCACCCTTCAGGGACTCCATCTCTGACCTCGCCAGCGCCCACGCACTCACCTCTACAGACTACATCCTCCTCGGGGACCTCAACTTCCACCTCGAGAACAACAACGACGTCAACTCCACCACCCTGATCGACAACCTCGCCAACCTCGGCCTCAGACAACTCGTCACCACATCCACCCACGCAGACGGCCAAACACTTGACCCTATCTTCTCCACAAGCGCCCACATCACCTTCAACCACACCACCGAACTCCACTGGACCGACCACCATTGCATCCACTTCACCTTCCAGAAACAGGTCAAGCACCACCGTACCCTACAACCACCCCGCCGCCACTGGAGCAAAGTCACCCAAGACCAGCTGACCAGCACCCTTGCCCAGATCCCGCCCAACGACCCCACCGACCCAGACACCGCCGCCCACAACCTCAGACAGTGGATCGACGACTGCGCCAACTCACTTGCCCCACTCAAGAAGACCTCCAACAACCAAGCCACCAAGAAAGCCACCTGGTTCACTGAAGAGCTCCAGATCTCCAAGCGCATCTGCTGGAAACTTAAGAATAAATGGCTCACCGAACACACACCCGACAGCCTCACGGCCCAAAAATACGCCACCCGCAGACACCACCAACTAATCAGATTAGCCAAAAGATCGTCCTTCAAAGACCGCCTAGATAACAACACACACTACAGCAAAGAGCTCTTCAGCATCGTGAAAGAACTCTCCAACCCCAGCACCAACATCAACGACATTCCACCCTCACAAGAGATCTTCGACTCTCTGGCCACATTCTTCCACCAAAAGATCACCGACATCCACGACAGCTTCAACACCACAGCCGCCCCCACCACGCCAGACACCACCCCCGCAAATACCACCCGATTTGATCGCCTAACTTCCATGGCCAACGTCAGAGACACAATGATATGCAAATTCATGAACTCCATCCACTCCGGATCACCGTCAGACCCATGCCCCCACCACGAGTACAACAAAGCGGACGCAGCCATCGCTCCCCAACTACGGATGGTCATCAACATCTCCTTCGAAACAGCAACGTTCCCGGAAAGCTGGAAACACGCCGAAATCAACGCCCTCCTTAAAAAGCCCAAAGCAGACCCCCAGGACCTTAAGAACTTCTGACCCATCTCCCTACTCCCGTTCCCTGCGAAGGTCATCGAGAAAATCGTCAACACACAATTGACTCGCCACCTCGAAATCAACGACATCCTGGACCCCTACCAGTCCGGCTTCCCACAAAACCACAGCACGAGACAGCGCTCCTCGCCGCCACAGAAGACATCAGACGCCAAATGGACAACGGCGAAACATCAGCCCTCATCCTCCTGGAGCTGCCTTCGACACGGTATGCCATCACACTCTGAGAAACCGCCTCTCCGAAGCCGGAATACAAGAGAAAGCCCTCGAGTGGACCACATCCTTCCTTTCTGACAGAACCCAGAGAGTCCGCCTCCCTCCCTACCGCTCCAAAGCCACCAAAACCATCTGCGGCGTACCCCAGGGCTCATCCCTCAGCCCAACACTATTCAACATCTACATGGCACCCCTCACCCAAGTAGCCCGCCAACACAACCTCAACATCATCTCCTACGCCGACGACACCCAGCTCATCCTCTCCCTCACCAAAGACCCGTACACCGCCAAGTCCAACCTCCATGAGGGAATGCAGGCCGTTGCCGAATGGATGAGAAACAGCCGCCTGAAACTGAACTCGGACAAGACGGAGGTCCTCATCCTCGGACCCAACCCCTCCGCCTGGGACGACTCCTGGTGGCCAACATCCCTAGGAACCCCACCAACACTGACCGACAACGCACGCAATCTGGGCTTCTTCCTCTACTCCTCCCTCTCCATGTCAAAACAGGTCAACGCAGTCACCTCCTCCTGCTGCAACACTCTCCGCATGCTCCGCAGGATCTACAAGTGGATCCCAACAGACACTAGAAAAACAGTGAGGCCCTCGTCAGCAGCAGGCTAGACTACGGCAACGCATGCTACACAGGCATCCCGTCAAAACAAATACGGCGCCTCCAACGCATCCAAAACGCCTCCGCCCGACTGGTCCTCAACGTACCCCGCCACAACCACATCACACCCCACCTGAGAGACCTCCATTGGCTCCCCGTAGACAAGAGGATCACTTTCAAGCTCCTCACCCACGCACACAAAGCACTCCACAACACCGGACCTGCCTACCTCAACAACAGACTCAGCTTCTACACCTCCACCCGCCAGTTCCACTCCGTAGACCTCGCACTCGCCACCGTCCCCTGCATTCACCGAAAGACATCCAGCGGCAGATCCTTCTCCTACCTTGCCGCCAAAACATGGAACACTCTCCCAATCAACCTGCGACGGAACCAGGACCTACTCGCCTTCAGAAGACTCCTCAAGACCTGGCTCTTCGACCAGTAGCAGCTTGCCCCCCCCCCCAGCGCCTTTAAACCCTAACGGGTATGTAGTGCGCTCTATAAATAGATTGATTGATTGATTGATTGAAAAGCAGGCACACACCCACCCAACAGCCATCCCCCTCACAACAGCCTCCAGCCCATGCACCTTCACCCAAATTCAGCAGACGTACACCTCCTACAACCACTACCTCTACCTCCACTGCCAAAACCCCTCCATCTACCCGTCCCAGTGTGTCTAAAAAACGTTTCCTGGCTAATAATGACCTCTTCCCTACACCTCCCACCCCCATCCTTCCCCTAGGGCCAGGCTTTCCACGTCCCAGCCCAAGACCTCAGTCACCACATCCCCAGGCACAGTGGTGCCAGCAACTGCAGGGTCATGGAGTGCGCCAACCATCAGGGCTGCCAGTGTGCCACGTAGCGAGGGCAAGGACATTCCGCCACCTGCCAAGGTGAAAAAGGTGCCCACATCCAGGAGGGAGAAGCTGAAAACACCTGCCACCAAGGGGTCAGGGAAAACGAAAGGGGATAGTGGCAAGACAGCTGCACCACCATCAAAGGTGGAGAAGGGCCAAAAACTGAAGGGCACGTCAGGAGAGTGCATGGTGGCACTGACTGAGGGTCCACGTGGACGCCAACCTGTAGGAGAACACCGCCACCTGCACCACCACCTGTACCGCCACATGCACCGCCACAGACCCCGCAGCCAGCACTGCCTCCACAGACCCCGCAGCCAGCACCGCCTCCACAGACCCCGCCGCCAGCACTGCCGCCACAGACCCTGCAGCCAGCACCGCCACGACTCACACTGCCGCAAGCACCGCCAGCGGCCCAGCAACATCCTCAGACAGTGGCACCACCGCAGACATAGCTACCATCCACAGTGGTCAGTGGTCCAAGGCTGGTAGTGAGTTCCAGGACCCTGGGCAGCTTCCATGAAGCATCACTGTCATCACAGTTGTCACCTGCATAAGGAATGCGAAGCCGCAGAAGTGTGGGGGATGTCTCTGCCTCCATGGCGTATCATCCTACCTGTACCTCAGCAATCTTGTGGCACACACACCCAGGCGAGTGTATTGTTCCGGCCACAATGCATGTGGAGCACTCTGGGCACAAAGCCCACTCCAGAACCAGTGGAGTATCTCATCCATTACCTCAGTCCTTGGCAGGATGAAGCACTCTGGGCACCAAGCCCCCTCCAGAACCAGTGGAGTATCTCATCTACTACCTTAGTCCTTGGCAGGATGAAGCACTCTGGGCATCAAGCCCGCTCCAGAACCAGTGGGGAATCACATCCACTACTTCAGTCCTTGGCGGGATGAAGCACTCTGGGCACAAAGCCCCCTCCAGAACCAGTGGAGAAAGTCATCCACTACCTCAGTCCTTGGCAGGATGAAAAACTCTGGGCACAAAGCCCCCTCCAGAAGCAGTGGAGAAAGGTTTCCACTACCTCAGTCCTTGGCAGGATGAAGCACTCTGGGCACAAAGCCCCCCCAGAACCGATGGAGAAAGGCATCCACTACCTCAGTCCTTGGCAGGATGAAGCACTCTGTGCACAAAGCCCCCCCCAGAACCAGTGGAGTATCTCATCCACTACCTCAGTCCTTGGCAGGATGAAGCATTCTGGGCACCAAGCCCCCTCCAGAACCAGTGGAGAATCACATCACCTACCTCAGTCCTTGGCAGGATGAAGCACTCTGGGCACAAAGCCCCCTCCAGAACCAGTGGAAAAAGGCATCCACTACCTCAGTCCTTGGCAGGATGAAGCACTCTGGGCACAAAGCCCCCTCCAGAACCAGTGGATAAAGGCATCCACTACCTCAGTCCTTGGCAGGATGAAGCACTCTGGGCACAAAGCCCCCTCCAGTACCAGTGGAGAAAGTCATCCACTACCTCAGTCCTTGGCAGGATGAAAAACTCTGGGTACAAAGCCCCCTCCAGAACTAGTGGAGAAAGGTTTCCACTACCTCAGTCCTTGGCAGGATGAAGCACCCTGGGCACAAAGCCCCCTCCAGAACCGGTGGAGAAAGGCATCCACTACCTCTGTCCTTGGCAGGATGAAGCACTCTGTGCACAAAGCGCCCCCCCCCCCCCCCAGAACCAGTGGAGTATCTCATCCACTACCTCAGTCCTTGGCAGGATGAAGCACTCTGGGCACCAAGCCACCTCCAGAACCAGTGGATAAAGGCATCCACTACCTCAGTCCTTGGCAGGATTAAGCACTCTGGGCACAAAGCCCCCTCCAGAACCAGTGGATAAAGGCATCCACTACCTCAGTCCTTGGCAGGATGAAGCACTCTGGGCACAAAGCGCCCTCCAGAACCAGTGGAGACTGTTATCCACTTGAGAGACTGTGGCTTTGCACTCCCCAGGATAAAGCAGTGGGCAAACCATCCACTGAAAAGACTTGAGAGACTGTGGCTTTGCACTCCCCATGATAAAGCAGTGGGCAAACCACCCACTGAAAAGACTTGAGAGACTGTGGCTTTGCACTCCGTAGGATAAAGCAGTGGGCAAACCACCCACTGGAGAGACTTGAGAGACTGTGGCTTTGCACTCCCCAGGATAAAGCAGTGGGCAAACCACCCACTGGAGAGACTTGAGAGACTGTGGCTTTGCACTCCCCAGGATAAAGCAGTGGGCAAACCACCCACTTGTGAGTCTTGAGAGACTGTGGCTTTGTACTCCCCAGGATAAAGCAGTGGACAAACCACCCACCGAAAGGAGTTGAGAGACTGTGGCTTTGCACTCCCCAGGATAAAGCAGTGGGCAAACCACCCACTGGAGAGACTTGAGAGACTGTGGCTTTGCACTCCCCAGGATAAAGCAGTGGGCAAACCACCCACTTGTGAGACTTGAGAGACTGTGGCTTTGCACTCCCCAGGATAAAGCAGTGGGCAAACCACCCACTTAAAGGACTTGAGAGACTGTGGCTTTGCACTCCCCAGGATACATCAATGGGCATGGAGCCCCCTCGTGGAGCAGAGGCGTCGTGCATTCATCAGGCTGGGGTGCCCCCCTCCCCCTGAGGTCCCTGTATATTTTCTATGTGATGCCCCTCCAATGTTCTCTCCGTTTGGAGTCAGGTATCATGTGTGGGCCTCGCCCATGCGTTTTGGGCCCAGTGGTCCACAGACAATAATTGGTGCACTATCTGGACTTGTGTAGTTGGTGAACATAATTGTATATACTGGATTTTGATTAATGGATTTTTATTGATTGCAATCATTCAAATCATTTCCTTTTGTCCTTGCATTCTTCCAGGGAGGGTGGAGGGGTGTATATGTATTGTTGCAGCATGTTTTTGTGTGTATGGTGTAGTGGGTGAGGGTGGGGGTGTTGCGTGTGTGTGTGTCACTCTGTTTTCCCTCCCCCTCCACTGTGTTGTAGGTGCAGTACTCACCGTGGTCTTCGCCACTGTCGTTGGAGCTCCTGATAGAGGAGAAGGAAGACCATTGCCGCCAGTATCTGCAATTCGGGCTCCATGGCGTCCTGGTTCCTCTTGGGGTGTGCATTGGTTCCGCCCGGAAAAGTGGCGGATAGGCGTGTTGTGATAGGGTGGGCGATACATTGTCTCCCGCCTGTATCTTGGCGGTGTCCGCTGCGCTGTATGTTTGTACCGCCGTGGCGGTCGGAGTGTTAAAGTGGCTGTCTAAGTTGGCGATTTCCGCCACAATCGTAATCCCATTTTTTTTCTTGCCGGCCTGTTGGCTAGATTACCGCCGCTTTAACACCGACCGCCAGGGTTGTAATGAGGGCCTATATGTCCTACTTTAACCATACACTGTACCCTGCCCTTGGGGCTACCTAGGGCCTACCTTAGGGGTGTCTTACATGTAAGAAAAGGGAAGGTTTAGGCCTGGCAAGTGGGTACACTTGCCAAGTCGAATTTACAGTTAAAACTGCACACACAGACACTGCAGAGGCAGGTCTGAGACATGATTACAGAGCTACTTATGTGGGCGGCACAACCAGTGCTACAGGCACACTAGTAGCATTTGATTTACAGGCCCTGGGCACCTCTAGTGCACTGTACTAGGGACTTACTAATAAATCAAATATGCCAATCATGGATAAGCCAATTGCATACATATTTTGTAAAGGAGCACTTGCACTTTAGCACTGGTTAGCAGTGGTAAAGTGCCCAGAGTAACAAAAACAGCAAAACCAGAGTCCAGCACACATCAACAACCTGGGAAACAGAGGCAAAAAGTTAAGGGAGACCACACCAAGGATGAAACGTCTAACTTGTGTCTCCCCCCAGCTGAGAGTGGGGAGCAACTACCGAACCTCATGAGAGCTCTCATCACTAAGGCGGAAGAACCTGGACAGACCATCAGCATTGGCGTCCTCTCTACCAGAATGGTGTTCCACCGTAAAGTGGACCGAAATGGACCACCTCAACAGTTTTGGATTCTCACCCCTCATCTGCATCAACCCTCCTAAGGGTCTGTGGTCGGTCTGAAATCGGAAGTAAGTCCCAAACAAGTAGGGTCTTAGCTTCTTCAGCGCCCAGACCACAGCAAACGCTTCACATTCTATGGCACTCCACCTACGTTCCCTGGGAAGTAACCTCCTGCTAATGAAGGCTACGGGTTGATCTAGGCCCTCTTCATTAAGCTGTGAGAGTACTGCTTCAATACCATGCTTTGTGGCATCTGTTTGCACAACAAACTCCTTGGAGTAGCCAGGTGCCTTCAGCACAGGTGCTGTGCACATGGCAGTCTTCAGGGCATCAAAAGCGTTCTGGCAAGCCTCTGTCCAGATCACTTTCCTGGGTTGCTTCTTCAGAGTCAACACAGTCAAGTGGGTAACAATGGTACCATAACCCTTGTCAAACCTCCTGTCGTATCCTGTGAGACCTAAGAAGGCTCTCACTTCAGTCTGGGTCTTTGGAGGCTCCCAAACCAGAATTGTGTCAATCTTAGGCTGGAAGGGTGCCACCTGGCAACTCCCCACCTTGTGTCCTAAGTACACCACAGAACCCTGCCCTATTTGGCACTTGCTCACCTTAATAGTGAGGTCTGCCTTCTGCAGGGCCTCTAACACTCTCCAGAGGTGTTGCAGGTGTTCCTCCCATGTGAAACTGAAAACAGCAATGTCATCCAGGTAGGCGGCACTGAACTCATCCAGCCCAGCCAACACCTGGTTGCCCAACCTCTGAAAGGTGGCAGGGGCATTCTTCATCCCAAATGGCATCACTTTAAATTGAAAGTGTCCATCTGGGATAGAGAATGCTGACCTGTCCTTGGCCCCCTCAGTTATGGCAATTTGCCAGTACCCAGATGTTAAGTCAAACGTACTGAGGTACTTGGCAGCTCCTAACCGGTCAATGAGCTCTTCAGCTGGGGGGTGGGGTGTGCGTCAGTCTTGCTGATTGCATTGAGTCCCTGGTAGTCCACACAGAACCTGAGTTCCAGAGTGGCACCAGGCGCAGCAGCCTTTGGGACCAATACCCCTGGCCTGGCCCAAGGAATGCTGGAGTGCTCAATAACCCCTAGGGTAAGCATTTTGGATACTTCATCCTTAATGCATGCTCTCACCCTGTCAGTCACCCTGTAAACCTTTTGTTTAATAGGTGTACTGTCCCCAGTGTCCACATCATGTGTGCACAGGTGTGTGACCCCTGGGATCAGGAAAAACAGTGAGGCAAACTGTCCCAACACGTGGCAGCAGTCGCCCTTCTGCTCCTCAGTCAGGGAGGGGGAGAGGATCACACCCTCCACTGACCCATCTTTTTCTCCTGCAGACAGCATATCAGGAAGAGGATTACTCTCCTCCTCTACCCCATCATCTGTCACATGGAGCATGGACAGTTCAGTCTGCTCAAAGTGAGGTTTGAGGCGGTTGAGATGCAGGACTCTTAAAGGGTTCCTTGGAGACTGCAAGTCCACCAGGTAGGTGACTTCACTCTTGCGCTCCACCACCTCAAATGGCCCAGTCCACTTATCCTGGAGCGCCCTAGGCTCCAATGGTACCATCCCCCTTTCTGACCAGGTTGAAACTCGACCAGAGTGGCATTCCGGTCGTACCACCGATTCATACCCTCCTGACTTGCTTCCAGGTTCTCCTGTGTGAGACTCCTGAAGCGTGCAGTCTGGTTTCTTAAAGCTAGCATGTAGCTAAATACATCCTGGGGGGGGTTTATTAGGAGCTTTCTCCAAAGCCTCCTTCACCAGACTCAATGGTCCCCTCACAGGGTGGCCATACATGAGCTTAAAGGGACTAAACTCAAGTCCCTTTTGAGGCACCTCCCTGTAAGAGAACAGAAGGTATGGCAAGAGGACATCCCACTTCCGCCTCAAGGGCTCTGACGGGCCCTGAATCATGCCTTTCAAGGTGCATTTGAATCTCTCAACCAGACCATTACTTTGGGGGTGGTAAAGTGTGGTGAACTTGTATTTCACCCCACACACTTTCAACAGAGACTTCATATACGTGGATATGAAGTTGGTACCCCTATCAGATACCACTTCCTTGGGGAACACCATGCGGGTAAAAACCCCCATCAGTCCACGACCCACCACAGGGGAAGTGACTGACCTCAGAGGAATGGCTTCTGGGTACAGGGTGGCATGGTCCACCCAGACCAGGATGAACCTGTTGCCCAAGGCTGTCTTGGGGTCCAGAGGCCCCACAATGTCAATACCTACCCTCTCAAAGGGAGTACTAGCCACAGGTAAAGGTTGGAGGGGAGCCTTATATTTCCCCCCACTCTTGCCACTTTCCTGGCAAGTCTGACAAGACCTGAATTGCGCATCTGAGTGCCTGCACATTAGGGGCCAGTAAAAGTGGGTGACAAGCCTCTCAAAGGTCTTGTCCAGCCCCAAATGTCCAGCTAAAGGCACATCATGAGCCAACCCCAGTAGGAAGGCCTTGAAGCACTGGGTACCACCAGCACACAGGCTGACCCAGGCTCAGGAACCTTAGGTCATCCTCCCAATAAATAAGGTGTGATCCTGGCTCCTTGCCAGCCGCCTGTTGCTGCAAACCCTCCAGAGTAGGGTATGTCTTCTGTGCTGCACAGAATGATTCCCTGGTGGGCCCCCCTTCCTGCTGCCACTGCAACAGCTCAGGGACCTCCCCCAGATCAGCCACCTGTTCCTCTGTAGGCTCAGGGGCGTCACCCTCAGTCTCCGCCTCCTCCCAGACCGAGGGAAATTCTGGGTCCGCTTTCCCACGCCCCCTGCCCTTCCTCTTCTTGGCGGTCCCCTGGGTCACTGTTTCAGGCTCCAGGGGCTCTTGACTACCCTGACGGGCTGCCATTGACCGGGTGGATATGCATACCCACCCAGGCAGACCCAACATCTCCAAGTGAGACCTGTGTTCCACCTACTTCCAAGGGGAATCCTCCAGGTCATTGCCTAGCAAACAATCAACAGGCATGGTTGGACTCACAGCTACCTTCAAGGAACCTGAGACGCCCCCCCCCCCCATTCAAAGGGAACCTGCACCACTCTGCAAAGGCGCTCTGAGTTGTCCACTGCAACTACTAGGTGAAGTACCCGGGGATCAATCTGCTCTTCAGAAACCAGATGACTCCTCACTGTAGTCACGCTGGCTCCTGTGTCTCTCGGAGCCTCCACCCTCTGTCCATTGATGGTCACCCACTGCCTGTACTTCTTAGTGTTCTCAGGCACAAGGGTTCTCTGGACCATCTCACTGTCCCCTAGTGAGACAAGGGTCATCTCAGCTGGCTCCCACCCTCCTAGAACCAACTCCTCCCCAAGCGCTACACTGGCCAAACCCTGGGACGGGGCACCAGTGGGTGCCGGTGTACTTTTGGGGCATTTGGGGTCACCCCTCACATGACTCACCTGGTCACATGCATAGCACTTACGTGGGGGACCACCTGCCACTGGCTTCCCTTTGGAGAACCATGGCTTCTTCTCACTGGGGGGTTGGGAATCCTTACCCTGGGAACTCCCCCTGTTTACCCTTACCCCTCTTTCTTCTGAGAGGGACCCTGCCCACCCTTGGCGTGGTCTCCCCCATACCTCTTCTGGACCCTGGTGCTCTCCCAGTGGTCCGCTTCCTGCGCAAGCTTCCTGGGGTCAGTCAGCTTGCTGTCAATCAGGTGCTGGTGCAGCTCTGGAAAACACAAACTGTACAAGTGTTCCAAGCAATCAGATTGTAAAGCCCCTCATATGTAGTTACCTTACTGCCCTTCACCCAACCATCCAGTGATCTGCAATACGAATCAACACATTCCAACCATGTTTGTGATTCCTTCTTCTGATAGGATCTAAACTTATCCTTGTACTGCTCAGGGGTGAGACCATACCTTGTGAGTAGGGCATCCTTCATGCTAGAGTAGGTGAGATTCTGAGCATCCCCTAGGGCTGTCAGTGTATCCCTCCCCTCTACCTTAAAGTGCTTCCACAGATCCGTCCCTCCCCAATGAGCTTCAGGGACCAGATTCATATGGAGAGCAGGCCTTACCCCTTAAACCACAAGTATATATTTTCCTCCCTTTTATAATCCTTCACAAGATCTTTAGGAATGTGCACCCTCCTTTCAGGCTGCACTGTGATGTGGCTGCCACCCTCCCTACTAGACTGGCTCCTCTGATGAGCCAACAACAACTTTTTCTCTTCAATGGCCATACTCATTTTCTCCAACTTCCTCTAGTGCTCCCTCTCTGCCTGTCTGTCCTGCAATTCATCAGGGATCAGACCCTTAGATGAGACACTGCTACCTGCACTGGAGACCATCTCCATGGACATAACAGGCCCACCCCCAATACCATTGTGTATGGACTGCCCCTCCTCCTCCTCATCCTCCTCGTCTTCTGTGTGCCCTTCAGTGCTCTTGGCTGTCACCCAGGCCCTCAGCTCCTTTTTCAGCTCCTCCTGGGATGAGCTCCTAATGGGACAGTCAAAACCTTTACAGAACTGCTCTAACCGAGCCTTGGTATACCTTTCCAATTTCTCTAGGTCAAAAGCAGCTCCAACTGATGCATCTCCAGATTGGTAAATGATGAAAAGTCAACAAAAGTGCAAAGTTCCAAAAAGCAGAAAACAAGTTCCCAAATGAAGTTCAGAAGTCAATCAAAGATTACCACAAAAATGGATGTAGGGAAAAACTCCAAGCAAAAGATAAAAAATCAAAGATCACAAGACAAGCAGTATGTGGTCACATAGTGGTCTGCACTCAAAACAGTAGTGTACACCTAATTACTCTATGTCAAGTACAAATACAAGTCCAACCCACCGCTGCTACCAATGTTAGAAATGGGGTCATTGGTTGGCAGTCAGGTTACCCCCTGTCCAAGCAAGTACCCTCACTCTAGTCAGGGTAGAAGAGAATCACCCTCAGCTAACCCCTGCTTACCCCCTTGGTAGCTTGGCACGAGCAGTAGGCTTGACTTCAGAGTGCTAGGTGTAAAGTATTTGTACCAACACACACAGTAACTTAATGAAAACACTGCAAAATGACACAACACAGGTTTAGAAAAATAGAGAATATTTTTCTAAACAAAACAAGAGAAAAACGACAAAAATCCACAATACACAAGTCAAGTTTTCAATTAAGAAGCAAAAAGAGTCTTAATGTAGTTTTAAACACACACTAACACTGTTAGCGTGAAAATGTACCTTGGGTGCATGAAAAATAACTCCACACGGGCGAGTGTGCATCAAAAAGGGCTTGCGATACGTCGATTCCACTCACGAGCGGGACCTTGCGCTGTTTCTCCTTTCGTTGGGTTGGGGTGCGTTGTTTCTTCTCTCCGCAGGAGAGCAATGCCTCGATCCGATCAGCACTCTCAGGTCAGGGCAGGCCTTGCGTTGTTTTTACACACCCCGCAGTACTTGCGTCGGAAATCCTGCCGCAAGATGATACAAAAACCAAGCAGCGCGGGTTGCGATCTCACCAGCCTCCGTCAGCGATGCTGCGCGTCATTTCTCCAGCCCTGTGCTTTGATTCTTCGGTCTCGTTGCAGGTGAGCGTATATTTTCAGCCACGAAGCCGGCAGCGCATCGATTTTTCAGCCGCAGATCGGAGTCGATTAGATCTTTTCCCCACACGCCGTTCTGTGCATAGATTTCTTCCTCTTAGGCTGCCAGCTTCTCCTTTCAGGGTCCCAGGAACTGGATGGGCACCATAGGGCAGGGTAGAAGTCTCTCCAGAGACTCGAGGAGCTGGCAGAGAGAAGTCTTTGCTGTCCCTGAAACTTCAAACAACAGGAGGCAAGCTCTAAATCAAGCCCTTGGAGATCCTCACAAGATGGAAAGCACACAAAGTCCAGTCTTTGCCCTTTTACTCTGACAGAAGCAGCAACTGCGGGATAGCTCCACAAAGCAGAGTCACAGGCAGGGCAGCTCTTCTTCCTCAGCTCTTCAGCTCTTCTCCAGGCAGAGGTTCCTCTTGGTTTCCAGAAGTGTTCTAAATTCTGTGGTTTTGGGTGCCCGTCTTATACCCATTTTCTCCTTTGAAGTAGGCCTACTTCAAAACAAGTTCTCTCTTGATTGTGGAATCCTGTCTTGCCCAGGCCATGCCCTATACACTCACCAGGGGGTTGGAGACTGCATTGTGTGCGGGCAGGCTCAGCCCATTCAGGTGTAAGTGACCACTCCTCCTCTCCCTCCTAGCACAGATGGCTCATCATGAAATGCAGACTACGCCCCAGCTCCCTTTATGTCACTGTCTAGTGTGAGGTGCAACCAGCCCAAATGTCAAACTGACCCAGACAGGGAATCCACAAACAGGTAGAGTCACGGAAATGGTATAGGTAAGAAAATGCTCACTTTCTAAAAGTGACATTTTCAAATGCACAATCTCAAAATCAACTTTACTAAAAGATGTATTTTTAAATTGTGAGCTCAGAGACCCCAAACTCCACAGGTCCATCTGCTCCCAAAGGGAACCTACACTTTAATCATATTTAAAGGTAGCCCCCATGTTAACCTATGAGAGGGACAGACCTTGCAACAGTAAAAAACGACTTTAGTAATATTTCACTGTTAGGACTTATAAAACACATTACTATACGTCCTACCTTAACCATACACTGCCCTCTGCCCTTGGGGCTACCCAGGGCCTACCTTAGTTAGGGGTGTGTTACATGTAAGAAAAGTGAAGGTTTAGGCCTGGCAAGTGGGTACACTTGCCAAGTCGAATTTACAGTTTAAACTGCACACACAGACTCTGCAGTGGCAGGTCTGAGACATGATTACAGAGCTACTTATGTGGGTGGCACAACCAGTGCTACAGGCACACTAGTAGCATTTGATTTACAGGCTCGGGCACCTCTAGTGCACTGTACTAGGGACTTACTAATAAATCAAATATGCCAATCATGGATAAGCCAAATACATACACATTTTGTAAAGGAGCACTTGCACTTTAGCACTGGTTAACAGTGGTAAAGTGCCCAGAGTAACAAAAACAGCAAAATCAGAGTCCAGCACTCATCAACAACCTGGGAAACAGAAGCAAAAAGTTATGGGAGATCACACCAAGGGCGAAAAATCTAACAACAATAAAATACTTTGAAATAAAAAATAGGGCCATATTAAACCACCCAAGCCTTAAAGCACTATTAGTAAGTTAAAGTCCAACTTCTGTAAAGCAAAGCCATTGCAGACTGTATTTCCCATAGTGCGTTTAGCTGCACAGGAAAATCTTGATTCCATTAACATTTACATTTTTCTGAACTCTTCCATTTTTCCTTTTCTTTCTTTAAGATACGTTTAGAAATCATTGCTGCTTGTTGCAAGTTGCGGTTGTAAATGATTCTAAGAAACCTGCCACATTAAATAAAAAATAATAATATTTAAATTTAGCTGCTTTTTGACTACTCTCTTGTTTTAATTTTTGATATGCTATAGCATTTATATCAATAAGTTTGTTGTGTTATGTTTTGTGTAATTTTGAAGCATGCTAATCACCCAAAAGGCTATCCAGACGCTTTGCTGGTGACAGCAGTCTCTGGGTTAGGTTAATCGAAGAGCCAGGTCTTCAGGTTCTTGCAGAACTCAAGAACTGATGAGGACGCTCTCGTGGTGAGGAAGGGCAGTCAATGCTTTAGAGGAGAGATAGGAGAGGTGCGGCCATGGCTGTGGCTTTGAAGATGAGGAGTATGCATGCCTGTGAGAGTCCGGCTGAGTGGCTAAATGCTTATATTTGAGTTTTAGGAACTTAAATTTCAGCAAGTTGATTCCTTCTGGAATGTGCAATACATGCAGAATCCATGCCTTTATCAGCCACGTCTCCTCTGTTGGAGCGGAGGAGCGGAGGAGCGTCACCCCACTTAAATGCCTCCCACCAAAGCCACAGAGATGAAAAATAAAAGGGTAATCTATTACCCTTTTATTTTTCATCATCCCGTCCTGAACCCGGTGTCAGGACTGGCCGGGGCCTGCTGATTGCCAGCAGACAGGAGTGGAGGGCAGAGCCTGTGCTCCATTTGAAATGTGCGAATCTCTTTGGCCAGCCAACCTTACATGTGCACTTTAAACCTCTGAACACAACTGTCTTAAGATAGCTGGGTTCAGAGCAAGTGCAGGCCTCAAGTGTGTTGGTGAGCGCTGAGACAGGTTGCTCCCTCCAATCAGGTCACTTCTCTCATGCTGGGTAACAACATGTGAGCAGCGCCAGAACCAGTCATGGAAGTTTGCTTTAGCCTACACTTCAGTCTCCGCAGAAGAGGTTCGGCGTGAGGATTACATGCTGTCTGGATTCAGTACGTTTTGGAAAAAAAAATTAATTTTATTTGTGCGTGGGTGCGCATCCACCCATTTGACTGCCCCTCCTCCTCCGTAGATGCCAGCCGCCGCTGGCCTTTAGCCAACGTTTCTAAGATAATGTGTGTGTTTTTTTATTTATACCCTTAACAAATTGGTTTCACCAAATAGATTTGTACTGTTCACCTCTTGTAAGAAATAGTTTTAATCATGTCCCCGCATTAAGTGAAATTTCTCACATCATATTCCAGGACGCTCGATTGAAATGGTATATTACATGTGCTCACTAAGCTTAAGTGCACCAGGCCTAACAACAGGCTTCAAAATAACTGCTTTATTTTGTGCAAGCTGACACAGTGTCACATGGCATCTGGTTTACATTGCTTTATCTAAAGGAGAATGTTCATTTTTCTAGCTTAATGCAACCTTAAGTGGCTTTGAAAGAATAAAGGCGGTCATTCCAACCGCGGCGGGCGGCGGTAGCCGCCCGCCATGCGGTTACCGCTGAATGACCGCACCGCGGTCAAAAGACCGCGGCGGCCATTCTGGCTTTCCCGCTGGGCCGGCGGGCGACCGCCAAAAGGCCGCCCGCCGGCCCAGCGGGAAAGACCCTGCAACGAATGGAGCCGGTGGAGTTGCAGGGGTGCGACGGGTGCAGACAATGAAAATCTTTATGGGGCCCCCAGGGGCCCCACGACACCCGTTCCCGCCATCTTGTTCCTAACAGGATGGCGGGAAGGGGGTCGGAATCCCCATGGCGGCGCTGCAAGCTGCGCCGCCATGGAGGATTCCCTGGGTCCATGACCGCCAGGGTCGGAATGACCCCCAAAGTCTCTTGAAGTCTCTGATGACCTTGTATCAGGCTTTAGTTTCTATCATGGGGCTAAATGAAAGCATCGTTTTGGCTTGTGTGGCAAACAAGGGGTACAGAGCAATTAGATCCGCAACTAGACCACAGAAATCCATAGAAATACTAAGGGCTAGATGATTTAAGAAAAGTGGCGCTTCACCCAGTGCCACGCCACTTTTCTTGCACCCCTTAGTGCCCCCTAAAGCCACCATGTGTGCACCGTATCTAGGATATGGCTCAGTATGGTGGTAGTTAGGGAACTAGTGTCAACATTTTTATGCTAGTTTGGAGCTTTGCAGGATTAGCATGATTAGCAAAGCCCATTGAGGCCCATTATAAATAATGGTTTGCCTCCTTTTAATGCCTGCTGTGAGCAGCCATTAAAAGTGCCCAAAAAATGATGTAAAGAAATATATTAGATTTCTTTGCGCCATTTTTTTTATGCCCCCCCCTCAATGCGGGAATGCCCCCTTTGCATACATTATACAGGGTGCATGCATGATGTATCGCAAAGCATGCATTGCGCTACTTTGTGAATATGGCATGGCGTCTTTGGCAATCTAACACCACATTAGCGTAAAAAAAATTATGCTAATATATCGTTAGATGGCACAAGGGGCTCTTAAATCTGTCTCTAATAACCTACTTTTTGCTGGAAGAGCTGAGGATACATCTGAAGAGCCTCTAAGCCTGCCTCTTGAGAGAGGCAAGTAGTATGATTGGCCCTGCAGGAGAAGAGACTTCCAGGCGGAGTGCCCCTGTGTATTCCTGGTATGAGGAGCACCTAGAGGAAGCTGATGATCTAGAGGGAGAGATCCAGGACTTACCCATGCCGTAAAGGGATCCCTTTGTCTGTGTGTGCAGTTCTTGGGGTGCTGTAAATAAGAATGGGTCAGACAGGTATTCAGACCAACTAAATAAATCCTATGATTTACTATGTGTGAACCCCAGAAGCTGGGTACCTTTTGTACAATGGCATTTTGGGCCAGATTTACAAGAAACTAGTGCATCAGTACTGATCGCCAGATTGCTTGCATCGCCCCTGCCCCACTTAACTACGCCATGTGTGCCCCGTATTTATAATATGGTGTACCATGGCATTCGTTAGGCCAATACCGTCATATATTTTGACGCTATTGTGGCACTTTGCTCTACTAGCATCAAAAATGTTGATTCTAGTGGAGCAAAGTTCAAGGAGGCCCATAGGTTAATATGGGTGTGCGTTTTAATGCTTGCTTTGAGCAGGCATTAAAAATGATGCAAAAAATGGAGACGTGAAATCTTGCAGATTTCACTGCTCCACTTTTGCAGGCCTCCTAACGAAGGAACACCCCACTTGCATACATTATGCCTGACGCAGACATAATGTATCACAAGGGTTCTCAAAGTGGCACAAAGCATGCATTGCACCACTTTGTAAATATGGCGTGGTGAAAATGTCCTCCTTGAGCCACATTAGTGTAAAGAAAATGAAGATAGTGTGGCGCAAGGAGGCACTAGGGCCTTGTGAATCTGGCTCTTTGTATTATAGAGAATAGCTCTATCTGCTGCAACCATTAGAAGTAAAGGAAAATTAACATGCAATTGATTTTCTTTGCATAATAATTGACTCTGAATTAAACAATAAAGCCCCAGGGCAGTTAGTTCATAATAAAGTTTTAATCTGAGCTGAATTCAATAAAATGCTGCTGAAGTTTTTACAAAAATAACGTGTAACATAAACATAACTGTCTACTGGAAAGAAAATTGGAAACTCATGAATTCAAAAATCAAGCAAAAGACAAGTGGTGCCAACACAGTCTTTTACACAGTCCTTGAACCACACATGACTGAGGCTCCATTATCTGAAAACTGGTGGATCACCCACTTCCAGAAGTGTTGGTGGAACCACAAGCTTTCTGGGGAGGAGAATTGTTGATTTACCGTGTTTCTCCACCACTCCCCCCAACAAAAACTCCTAATGACCTCCGGCCTCCAGACAACTACCATTCACACAAAAGATGCAAACATCCCTATTTTTTTTTTTTTTTATGTATTTAGGAAGGCGTTTTCTATAGCACTGTATATTACCTTATGATTACTCCAGAATGTTAATGTTTGATCACACTAGCACTATTGGCAGAGTGGGAGTTACAGTCCAGTCAGTAAAAGGGACTCCAGAATCTGACAGTCTTCATTTCAGCTTTTGTAATAGTTGAGTTATAGGCAGCGTACAAAAGCACAGTTTTCAGATGCCCCCTGCAGCTTGTACTTGGGTTCAGTCTTCAGGTGGCTTGGAGTCAGTCCCCAAGAGTCTTGTTTCGTTGCCGTTTCATCCCTAAAGATAAAAGCATGATCAATGGTGCAGCACGGATTTAGGTGAAGCTGTTGCTCTGAGCCTGTGTGCCTCTTGTCTTCCCATAGATCATGTCATCCTACCTGAGAGAGCCGTCCCCACGCTAAAATGCTTGGGCACATGCCCAATCTCTTGAGTTCTATGTGCATTTTAAAAGGTTCTGCACATGTGGCAACCTGTGGAGACATTTCAGCACAAGAATGCAATGTAATGTTGCAGCGCACAGTGGCCATTAATCACAGTTGCATGTAAGATACCCAAAAAAGTGTTGAGGACTGGCATGGGGACGTCTGCATAATTGTAATGAATCCCTGCAGATGGCCCTCACCTCACCCTGTCCTGCCTCCTAAGGCTGCTATGAAGTTGCAAGAGAACCCTGTGGTCCGAGAGAAAGCGCTGTCTTGCTGTATCCAGCTCACGGTGACCTAGATGCCAAGCTTGATGCACTTGGGTTGCTTGTGCAACCTATTTCTCATGCATGCCTGCCGGTGCGTGCAGGAACCCTGGACGGTTCTAGAAGGGGTTGATGCATGAGGAGGACAAAGAACCCCGGAGACGTTGAGCACTGCTGGGCGGAGATACCCGACAGGGGAACTGACAATGCCTGGAGGAATCAGTGCGGTGTCCCAATCATCCTAAAGTCTCTTTTCCAGTGAGTACAGATCACAAGCTGGGGACACGCTGCTTGGAGAGTGACGCACTAGGTGACATCAGAGGCACTGTGTCCCCAGGGCACCTTGAAGGTTACATCAAGGGAGCTATGCGGAGGCCTTGAAGAATTGAGCAGGGGCCGCCTGCTTCTGGATGGACTTTTCCTCTTGCCATGGGTTTATGAAGGAGCACAGGGCTTAACCTGCAGTGATCGACCACTCATTTTCCAACTTGCTGGTTCAGCACCTCCTCCTGCACAGTGCAGCCCGTCAAGATGGGAGAACCTGGTGGATCACCATGGGTACTTACTGAGCCTTTGATGTACAGGTTTGGGATCTGAGCACCTTTTACTGCCCACCTGTGCTTGGTGGAAAAACTTTCTATTGACCACTCTTCTTTCCGCACTCTACTGCCCTGTGATGCAGCTAAGATGGATGTACCCTCCTGCAAAGCAGACACCACTGCAGACTCTAATCAAGGAGAACAATGATCAAGGTTGTTCTTTGAAACTGCTAGCGAAGCACCTGGTGCTTCCACCTTCCCCCATACTTGTAATTCACTCTGGCACCACTGATATAGAACAGCCTGCTCAGGGTTGGGCCCCACCACTCCATTATTGAACACTCCGGGAAGACTTTAACATCTGACCTCAGAAGGGGCAAAGAAAGTGCACCACAACAACAGAACTTGATTCTGCATTTCACAGTCTGGATGCACAATTAGGGTGCACGTCACTCCCATTCATGGCAGTGATGCATGCTAATGGTTGATGCTGTGGTGACACAAGAAGTGCAAAAGTCTCTGCTTTCCTCCAAGACAAAGGCACACTTGCAGGTCATTGAAACCCAGTCAGCCCACGCCTTGTTGGTGGTTGTGCTCTCCACTTCGCCCCCACAGCCGCTGGGACTTGCTCTAGGGAACAGCCCTCTGAACTATGTCCCTTTGCATCTATCTCCCAGGCAATGCAGTGGTTACGATTCAACGTGTCGGCCCCACCAAAGGAAATGGGCCCAACACTATCCGCTATTCCCGATATTCCGGCCACGGAAGCCTCAGTGATGCTCACCATGTCAGCCAAGCTGGATCAAGTTTTGACTGCTATTGAACACTTTAGAATATCGGTGGAGGCCCGACGAGCAATGCTCACTACTGAACTCAGTCTCCTACGAGACGACCACCATAAATTAGTGGACAAGGTCTCTGAGAGAGAAAAATGCTTGCTGAGATACAATCTCAAGTGACAGAGCATCATGCAGTGATCCGAGACCTACGCACTAGAGTGCAGCGGCTTGAGGCGCGAGCTGATGATGAAGAGGGAAGCTCCTGGAAAAGCAACATCCAATACTGGGTCTCCAAGAGAGGCTATCCTTCCTCAAAAACTGGTTGAAAACATATACACACACAACAAACGCCACCCCCTTTTACACCTTGGCGAGATCCTAAAGGGTTCCATGACCCCTCACCCCCCAAGGGGTCTTCTCTACCGCCCATGCTAGCTAAGCTGCTTCACTTCTGTGACAGAGACACAATATTATGAGTACTGAGGCAGGCGGCTCCACTATGACAGGAGGACAAGACTAATGCTTTCCCGGATTACACACAATTCGTGCAGCAGCAGCACACATTGTTCATGGCTATGAAACGCTGTCTCAGGCAAGTGGAGTTGTAGTATTGCTTACTGTTCCCAGCCCGTCTAAAGATAATTGCAAATGGGAAGAGCTTTTTCTTCACTGATCCCAAGGAGGCCTGGGAGTGTTTGGACCAATGGAATGGCTGAGCCACCTCACACCACCTCACACCACCTCTAGATCCCTCCAGGCCCGAAGCGACAGCAGTGTCGGTGAAGAGGCAAGACAAAGGGAACAACTGCGCCACAGGCACCTGCAAGTGCATCCCCAGATCTTGAACAAATCATCAAACAATGCAAGGAAGCGCTTGAAGCGGCACCCACTCCAGGCTCTGCAGCTGCTTCCATAGATGAGGACACATGACAACACATCTTTATGTCAGACTAGGACTCAGTAGGCTTAGTCAATACCCACCAGGAACTGCAATCCCTTGCTACCATCACCAAACAAACAGCGGACTGTATTGTTTAATTCCAGTATCCTTTTCATTTAGATAACTGAACTCAAAGTTTAAAAAAGTGCACTGTCTTGTAGAAGGAGGAGATGGCGGGAGCTTTTACTTTTCCATCCATGTATATCTGTTGATTGTTGACAACTTCTACATACAGTGTATACTTCACATCTGTCTCAATGGTACCCCATCCTTCAGTCACCAACACTATAAGGCTGCACTAAGTCATCTGCACTATAACATTAACCCACAGCACGCTCCTGAGCTAAGCAGTCTGTCTTGTATATAGAGCTGCACCCCCACCTTCCGATAGAGGATGTTAAAGGCTAACAGTTTGAACACTTCACCTGTTGCGGAGTGCTCTATTAGTTGCTCTTTACCTGTTCATAAATATTTCTCCCCCTGGATGGTTCTTCTCCCTTCAACATGGTGGCCAACAGGTGTTCACCTTTCAAACACCTATGTGGTAGTTCTGTTGATAGAACCAGGAATATATCCCGATCCCATCCATCCCCTTGGACTTGTTTCTCCCCAACACTATGTTACACATGATGCCTTCCACTAACTTCTATTTCTCATGCTTAATGCTTGAGGAATGCACACAGCAAGCAAAGATTCAACTGTACATTCCTATGTACTGCAGCAGTAGCCAAATATAGTGTTTCTAAAGGAATTGCACGCCATGTCCGAGGAACTTAAACAGTTGCGCCAGTGATAGTGAGGAACATTGCATACAACAACATATTCTGTCTGTGCACGTGGGTGCTAGTCTGGGTGAGGCCCGGCCTCCCATTCCAGGAAGCAGGAGTCACGGTTGACAATGAGGGTCGCTATGCCCTTCTGGGAGGAGCTTTCAGCCCTCCTTGCACACAAACACCCAACTGTCCTGACTACTCGGCAAGATTATAATTGTGTGTAGGATAAAGCTACCCATCTTTCCCCATCAGCCAACAGGCAGCCTTCCTCCGCACATTGATCAGTCACGGGTCCCTTGCAGACATATGGCGATCACTACACCCCACTGCCAGACTCTACTCCTTTTAATCCATTCCTTTCCAACTCTACGTTCACCTAGATCGCTTCCTTTGCTCGAAGTCCCTCCACCCATTATTCCACTCTGGAGTCTCCAGTGAGACCCCTTGCAGGATCCAGTATTCTGAGAGACAAAGGAACCCATATCCAACAATACTTCACTGACAAGCACAACACAGCCACTACCTGAGGCACTGAGTGGGACGTATTAAAAATTGAAACCTGAGGTATTTGTGTAAAAGAAGTAGTAGGTGTGCTCCAGACTATGGAGCATGAGATTGGTGAGGCTGAATCCCATCTTGCTGATCTAGGCAGAGTGCCAGGTGCTGACACTAGTGATAGTTCGCAACACATAGAGGTGAAGGAGTCTTATGTGTCACTACTTGAGCGGATAGAACGTTCTAAGTTCACTGCAAACGCCACAAAAGTCCATCAGGATGGCGACAAGGCCAGACGGCTCCTAGCCTCGTTAGTCCAGCAGAACGAAGCTGTATCCCCGATAACCGGGATTCAATCACTCTCAGGGGAGATGATCCACACACAGGAGGCAATACTTTGAGAGTTCTCTATGTAGTATGCAAATGTATATGAGCCCCCCCAGGACGACTTCTCAGACATCTATACAGGAATTCCTATCTACATCACGATCCCATGTATTCAGTGGCCACCAGGGATGTGCTGGATGCCTCAATCACATTGCAGGAGGTCGTGCAGGCAATCAAAGAATTGGCTTGCAACAAAACCCCGGCATGGATGAACTCCCATTAGAATATTACTCTGTTCTTGCCAACAAGCTAGCCCCATGTCTGACTGAGATGTTTGAGGAGGCCCTTCAATTGGGACTCCTCCCCACTTTCCTCCGTGAGTCCCTACTGGTGTCAATCTTAAAACCTGTTCGAGATACAACCCACTGGGATCATATCAACCCATAGACTTACTAGGAGACAATTAGAAGATCCTCAGTAAAATCGTGGAGAGACGATACTCTCAGGTCATCCGATCACTTAAAACCAGAACGCCTTTGTCCCCCAGCTGAAGCACCTTGCAGAATGTCTGTCACCTCTTTCACGTCCACGACCAAGTGCGGAACACTTTCCCTCAGGAGGCCTGCCTTTTCTTGGAAGTGGAAAAGACATTCAATACCCTGTCATGGGATTACCTATTCCAGGTGCCTACCTCCATGGGAGTAACTCACCTGCACATGTCTGTTGTATGGGGACCAATTGTCTTAAGTGAGCTTAGGTCCCTTGGTCCTGGACCCTTTTCCAGTGAGGCAGGATACTAGCCAAGGGTGCCGCTCTTCCCCTTGCTATTCACATTGGTGGTGGAACCAGTGGTGATCCATCTCCGAGAAGGGGGATAAGAGTGGGGCATTCCCCTAGCAGATTGTGTGCATGTGGCCTCACTCTACGGGGATGACTTGGTCATATACCTCAAAGACATGACAAAAACCCTTATTCCGATACACACTACCCTTACAGCATTCGCAGAAGTCTCTGGCCTTAAGGTGGATTGGGGAAAGTCTGCAGTCTACCCCCTGAGCTCTGGACATCCGCAGAGCAATATATCATTGGGAGAGACACCTTTCCAGTAGTGCCCAGAGGCTACCTCGGAGTTCACCTCTATCACACACTATCCAATTTATATGAGGGAAAACTCCACAGAGCCCTTGCTTGTATACGCATGCATATGCCCTTTTGGCAGACTCTTCCCTTTGCCCTAATGGCAAAATCACTCCTATAAATTACTGCTATTATTATATTACTTTGTGAACCATCCACTTATACGGTTCCCCTTCTTCAGGGAATTGGATACGCTACTGTGCCCTTTAATAAAGGGTGCACAACAGCATGAGGTAGCCCTTGGGATGCTGCAGCTCACAGTAGAAAATGTTGCGCTGGGAGCTCGCTCCTTTGAGGCCTACTTTTGGCCGCACATCTGCAGTGATTGTCATGCTGGACAGCGGGGCACTATATGGGGTAGGCCAGCGAGTCCATCGGCAACCTCATACCGGCTAACCTATGCAGCTTGCTCTTCCCCAAAGTGCTACTCAACTCCCCCTGGCCCATACAGGAGGAGGTAGCATGGACATGCATGCTCCGCATACACCAGCTTTCACGAGGTAAACCGTACTACTCCCCTAACATACCCTTGGTAGGCCTTCCCCTTTTCCCAGGGGATTACACAACACAAATGCTGACGGGATGAATGTCAAGCTCCCTTCACACTATAGGTGATTTATACACAGAGGGCTGTTGTCTCTCCTTTGTTCAACTGACTATACATAGTGCTCTGCCGGCAAGGCAATATTTACCCCATCAGCAATTATGCAACACAGCTCAAACACTGTGAGGTACAGTAGACACTAAACTGCCTCCGAATCCAGTCATACGTACAATACTTATAATGGGCACAAGTCATCACCTTGTTACCTGGCTCTAGAAGACCATATGCAAACTCAGACATCACTCTTGATACCCTTTGGCAATTGTTGGAGGCAAACATAGAAAGGGTGCTCTGGGAGAAGACATGGAATATAGCAATGTTCTACCCAAAACATATCACCTGGAACTCAAGCTTCAAGAATATTTAATTCTATATTTTATATACAGCATATCTCACCGCTGCTTGATTGAACCATTATTTCCCATCTGCACATATTACCTGCCCAGGCTGCCCCCTCCTGGGAGCGGACTTCTGTCACATATTGTGATCCTGCCCATCGTTACAACATTACTAGTCCTCAACTCACGACGCACTCCAAGAGGTAATGGACCTACCGGACTTACAAACATAGGAGGCCAGCGCCCTGGGTATCTCTAGGCAAAAGAAGAGTCACAAGGTTCGCACCTGCTTTGCGGCTCTGGCGTACCTGCTTGCCATTTGCATGCTCACACTACAATGGAATTCAACGCCTCCCCCCCTCCAGTGGAGTCTTGGAAGCCTCCAGGCTTAAGTGGTGCTTGCACATCACTAAGGAGCCCTGCTTAAGTGGGGTGCAGCTGAGGAGGTGGCAATCCGTGATGAGGATGAGGAGGTGCGTGGCCTTCGAAAAGGCCCTATTTTAAATCACTTGGCCACAATACTTACCCATTTCCGACAACTCACGTGTGATGACTCCATGCCACCCTTACCAACTGTCGATCTCTACTGCAATATTTGGCTACATTCCAACAGGGCATCACCTCGCCCCACCCAAAGGGAGATGTCCCCCTGCCCCTTCTGTGACCCGTCAGTATCCTTGGGTCCTGCTACTCATACTGTTGGACCACACCAGATTTTCCTTACATTTCATGACAGTGCTACCTTTTGACGCAACCCTAAGCCCAACAAATACTTTATTGTCTCAGTTTTACCTAGTTTAAGTTCCTCTACAACAGACATCCACTCAGCCACATCAAGTGTCCAGATGTTACTTTGTCTGATTTCAGTGGCTACATAGGGCCACATGTACGAACACATTTTCCCATAGACATAGAATGGGTAAAATCCTTTGATACATCTGGCCCATAGAGTACTAAAGAAATTGACAAGTACTGTTACCTGAAGTGGGTTATATTTCATACTTGACGATATTTATCAAAGTATAAAGGACGGTAACATGACACTTTAGCTGTGTTGTATGTTGTGTTTTTTTCAATAAAATAAAAACACAATTTAAAAAAAGTGTTAAGTCTGCCAAACGCACTCTAATTCAAACCCTCATCAGGCAGTCGGTGTACATCGGTATTTGTAGAATGTAGATCCAGCTGTATAATTCTTGGAGGCTAGGGAGCAGGCTCAGATGGTGTTCATTAAGGGAAATCCAGCGAAGGAGACATGTAGGATAATATTAAGCTTAGGCTCGGGATCATGCTCTGTGTTTGATGAGATGCCCCTTGGATAGACGGTCCGTTCTCAATTGTTTCATAAAACTTCAGAAAATAGAACAAATCTTGCAAAAAAATGTGAAACCAGCAGTAACATTTGGTAATTCGATCAGTGGGTAGGCGGGGCACATACATACTCACACTTACCCATCTTCATGCTTGCTCAGTAACACCCATCCATTTAGGCACATGCACAAGTACACACCCATCCACGGTGTGCACACACACAAATAAACTTGCTGGGCTGCAGCAGTGATCTCAGATGGTGGGAGGGAGCCTTAGCGGTTCCTGGATGTTTGGGATTGCTGCCTCCCCTCATTGGCTGACCTTGTTTGGGTCACCCAATGAGTGGAGGCAGCAGTCCCTTACTCGTCACAGAGTGGGATGGGCTGACACCACCACACTCAGTGATGAGACATCAGTGATGGACAGTCGGACCTATACCGTTCAGGGCTTAAAATTGAAACATACAGATCCAAGTCTATCTGTGACGTGCGCCCTTGTCATGGGGGGGAGAGCATCGCAGCACTTTGCTGAGCTGAAGAGGTCAACCTTCAAGAATGTGAAATCTTCAATATGCAAAGTTCAGCCTAGGTAGCAAGGCGCCTACATATTTAGTGCATGTACAGCGCATGGCTGCCTGACCTCAACATGAATGTGCATATTTAAAAGCTCCTAGCACCACTGGAGCGTCACTTTTCGTGATGCTCCGGGGTGCAATGCCCTGCGCCGTATTTACAAAGTGGCGTTAAGCCACTTTTTGTGAGTTAATGCCACCTTGTAAATATGGTCCATTCACACGCAGCACTTTGCGTAGAAGGGGCGTGCAATGGGTGTTGCTATGGGTGTGCCACATCAACACCCATTGCATTTTGACACTGCCTCAGATTTATGAGTTTTTGTAAACCTGAGGCAGTGGCAAAATCTATTGCCACCCAAGGGGTGGCGTTAGCATGGAGCAACGAGGAGAAATGCTTTCATTTCTCCTATTTTTTTGCTTTTTCTAGCAAAGTGCAAATTGCCATTTAAGATTGTTTTTGTGAAGGAAGGTGGTCCTTCCTGCACAAAAACAATCTCCCCCTCAACACAGCCAGGCTGAGTTGGCACGCGACAGCAAATTTAGTACCGGCGCATGGGGGAAACACATGGGTGTGCTGTATTCTAGTAAATACGGTGCATTTCTATGTTTTGAAAATAACGGTGTACGGCGCTGCAAAATTTGTCGCAGCGCTCCGTCATTTTCTAATAAATCAGGCCAGAGGAGTGTCTGTCAGGCTGACCTTCGCTCATTCTAACAGGCACTCTTCATGTTTGCAGAAAAGTGAGGGGGGTGCGGCCTCTCCGCCACTGAGGACGGACGCTAGTGGAAATCAGCAATCCATTCATAAAAAATTATATCTATCCAGATTTGTACCATAATGTTGTGGCCTCTTCATCAGCAGTTTTAAGGGAATGAGAAATATTGGAAATTAAAACTCAAAAAAGTGTGCCATCTAGCTAGTATCATCGAGAGTCCCTTGTGCGAAGGATGATATGTAACTTAGCAATAATCATATAGTGGAAAAAAATCCACATAAGAAATCAACCATTTGTATTGTGCCCTGCACACACTCAGGGGCACATTTACCATTATTTAATGCAGTGTGGCGAAGTAAGGGAACATGCTGTGCTGCACTTTGTGAAAGGGAGAGCAGAAATGTTCCATATTTACAAAGATATGGAGCATTTTTGCTCTTTCCTTATGCTAGTGCACTGTGTGCTGCCTATCACTGACACATTCGCCTTGTACCATAGTGCAAGGGTGTCTGTGTTATTTCCAGGATTTTTTTAAAACATAATCGTTCCTTAGAGGCATAGTCCTCTTTCAATGTGTGTTTCTGAATGCATCAGACATGGAAAGAGGAAGTACTGAGGAGAAATAAAGATAAATAAAGAGGGTCTGCGCACCATTTTGTTGCAAACCTGGGTTTACTAGTCCTTGTAAATCTGGGTTTGCATCCAAATACATGGGTGGAAGCATGGAACGCCCATGCTCCACCCATGTAACCCCTCCGTGATACAAAGTAAAGCATGGTAGTACTAATCACTGCCTTGCCTTACTGTGGATCCACTAAACCATGCTTAGTGGCTTTACATGCCTTAGTAAATGCTATAAAAGACTTTGCATTGCGGCTGTGCCACAAAAGTGTCAAACCCTGATGAAAAATCATAATAAATCTGGGCCTCAATTTTATTACAAGACCATAATACCCTATTATTTTAGTCCTTTCTTTTGAGGTGCTGGGGCTTCCATTGTTGCCATGCATGCATTGGGTAAATACAACTACTTCTGTCTCTTGAGACACATATGGTGGTCTGACGCTAAACACTGTGAGGCGTTCAGCACGCATGCTCAAGTGTACTTCCTTTATGTTTAAAACTGTTGGTTTCCTACATTTTCGACGGTCTGTCATGGTTGCTGCCAATATGGTTTAGAGGCTTCTTGCCTATCACCTCTCCTTGTTTACGATAGGCAAAGCCCTACTTTGACAAAACATTGTGTGTGTTCTAAGTTTTCGACTTGTTTCACTTAAATGCAGGTTTTCCTTAGCATTTTTCATTTATATTGCTTCATGATGTCTAAAAATCAGTAGAATGCTTCTGACAATAAATGCAATGTGAACATAGGCAATGACCAAGAAATATTTAAAGTCAATTTACATAATTGTATTGCCCATTAAGTGTCTACTTCTGTTTAAAAAGGCAATAATGTATCTCATGCCTTCTTTGGTTACTGATAATGGAAAGAAATGCTTTATTAATACAGACACATCCTATAGGAGGTAGCAGGTCTTGGAAATCTTCTGAGGTTCCTGGTTCTAGAAAGTCTAAATGTGTTAACACTATTTCAAATGATATTAAACAGACATATACATAGGTAATCTAAATTTGAAAATGTGAATTTCAATAATGAAGATTTGTTCAATCAATCAATCAAATATTTGTAGAGTGCAGCTAAGCACCCATAGGGTCTCAAGGTGCTGTATGTGGGTGTGCTGCTCAGTTGAAGAGCCAGGTCTTGAGGTCCTTCCTGAACTGCTTCAGTGATGTGGTCTACCTGATCTTGAGAGGTGGTGCGTTCCATATCCGGGCTGCTAAGTAGGAGAAGGATCTTTCTCCTGCTGTACTTTTCCAGATCTTGGGGATGGCTGCAAGGGTGAGCTGGGAGGAAAGGAGACGTCTGTTGAGTACTTAGAAGGTCAAGCAGTGTTTGAGGTATGCCGGTCCTATGTTGTGCAGTGCCATGTAGGTGTGGATCAGGAGTTTGTATGTGATGCGCTTGTTGACTGGGAGCCAGAGTAGGTCTCTGAGTTGGGAGGAGATGTGGCTTTGTCAGGGGATGTCCAAGATGAGTCTGGCTTCTACATTCTGGACTCTTTGTAGTCTTGATTGAAGTTTCTTGGTGATACGGGCATATAGTCCATTGCCGTAGTCCAGTTTGCTAGTGATGAGTGCGAAGGTGACCGTCTTCCTTGTGTCTGGGGAAATCCATTTGAAAATCTTCCACAGGAGTCGGAGGGTGCTAGAAATTTCAGATCCTAAAGGTGATCTGTTATTTGAACCCTCCCATATTTTTCATCTCATGTCCTTGGATTAGCCCTTTACAGATTTTAGAATGTTTGAATTCCTGTTTGTAAAGTCCAAGACAGCCAATATACAGGAGGCTTAAATCTAATTGCCAACATCCCTCAGATGCAGACAAGTTTTACACTACGCAAGTTTTGGACTCACAGTTAGTCACATTTTTTAGAAAGTCACATTTTTTAGAAAGTCAGGAAAGTATCTCAAACATGCAATTTATAGGGCCTGGAAGTCGTGTCAAGAGAAATTATTTTTTGCTATGAGTTCAATTATAAGACTTTTTGAGATCCAAGAAAATACCAAGAAGTCCAATTGCCCAATCAATCCTACAGAACTCTCAATTTGGGTCCATAGGGCCATTTTCTTCTTTGCCAATGCAACACTTCAATCTCCAAGGACAAAGGAAAGGACTATTATTAAAAATAAACCCAAAAGGATCCAATTTAGCTGGTCAGTTGGAGGAAAAGGCCACTTGTAGCACATTGTGTCTCAGTAGCTTTAAAAGGGGGTCATCTTCATGAACCTTAGAGTCAAACTTTTTGTCCTGGTTAACAGATAGCAAGCAGGTCCAGTCTCTGACAGCAGGTTCAGTCCTTTTCTGATCTTCCATGAGTCCAGAAGTATTCTGAAGTAGATGCCTGGAGATGCTACATTTATGCCTAGCACATGTTTTGGGGTGGGAATGATTCCTAAGTGCGCTGTAACCAATGAGGTAAAGGTTCCCAGAGATAACCGTACCCTCTATAGACATTTTCAAGATGACCAAAGTATTTGGCCACAGTAAACTTGGGCTCTAATGGCTGGGGTATTTTTCGGAAGGTACTATTGTAATCCTAATGCCCTTCTACATCTAACACTACAGTTCCATTTCAAGCAGTCTCTGTACCCCCAACAAACTCATAAGTCTAGTAGAACAAAACTTGGTTTTCAGCAGCCAGACAGTGGATACACACAAATTGTTTAGCCATTCTGCATTCACCTTTTGAGTGCACCCCAAATGTTACATGTAAACCCAGCAGACCTGTCAAACAGGCTGTGATGCTATAATGCAAAAAGAGGCATACTGTAACTGGGACCTGACTGGATGTGTGAACACAAGACAGGTCCTGTTCAAGTGTTGTTTACCATATGATCGTGACAAGGAAGACAACTTTGAAGTGGTCCCCGTGTGTCATATGAAAAACACCAGCAGACTTGTCAAGCATAATGTGGCATTCAAGCAAGATATGACACTTTAATTTTTAAAAAACTCCCTTCAGCCCCTCTGCACGTTCTGTCAGATTCAGATGGTCATCTCTGTCCATTCAGGTTAGCCTATTGCTTACTCCTGGGAGCAAGTCCGCAACTCAGTCACACCCATTCAAATGATGCTAATAATGGCTTCCAGAAGTGTGCTGCCTGAATTCCTCTGGCTTAAGGATAGAGACTGGCCACTGAAGAGAGGAACAATGGAGATGCGGCTCCTCCCTCTAGGGGGACGGGGTGCCCCCTCTACATCCTGTGCCACCCTGTTGAGTTTCAACACATGACCCAGGTATACATACTACTGCATGTTTTGAGGTGTTCTGCAACAACAAAGATTTTTTCTTTAGAGCACTGTCTCATAGTCCCTAAAATCTGTTTCACTTTAGCTGCATGTCTAAGCAGAATGGAAAACAAGGGATGTAGAGCAGATCACACACCTTGACAGGAGCTTGGATCACCTGAACTCACCACTGCGAGTTCAGATTTGACATAGTCGAACAAATACTTGATCAAGAACAATTAGTGGTGCACACACAGAGACATAATTCCATAAATCCTAACTGTAAAAAAAAAACAAAGAAAAACCCACTAAATTCAATAATTACTGTATTTCAAGGAGAATATGCAAGTTACAAACAAGTATAAGATATAATCAAAAACAGTAGTTGCTACAAATGTCCAGGGGTATGTAGCACATTTCTATATATAAATATATTTATTTGACACAATAGTTTTCCTTTACAAAATTCATTTTAAAAAAATCTAAATTGAATTACATTTAAAAGAATCATTAAATATTAATACAAAAGCCAGCCTATTTCTTAAAAACTCAAAAATGAGGAGTCCATTCGTAGATATTTTGGCAAAAGTTGACAGGATTCAGCCAACACGTGTTGTGTCCTTGTGTAGGACTTTTTCAAGGCTTCTCACTATTGAAGTAATTCATTTTAGCCCAAAAGACCACTTATACTTATTATTTGATGTGCAGGCACGTTTCCTACAAAGTGCATCCATTTTAGATAGTTTCCCAAGGTAGAATTCTTATACGACAATCTCAGTTAATTTTCCAAGTACCCAATGTGGGAATATCTTGGTGGTCCACGTCCGACCACTGACGAAAAACGTTGTCCGTACTGGCCACCAGTAAAAAGTGAAACTATGCTAAAAGCGTTGCAATGGCTCGGATGGTGGGGGTAGCATGCACAACTTTTCATCTGCTGTGCGAGTTCTGTGGGTAGGGGCAGCAGGAACTGTGTTTAGCTGTCAATGCTGCTGCATTGGACGTAGCTCAGTCAGTAAGATGGGTGAGGAAAGCTTCACATTTTCAGGCTATCAGGCGGCCGCATCTTCTTGATGACATGACACGCAGGGTGCACAAGGGGCCTTAGGGGCGGAGAAAGCGAGTAATGCAGGTTGGTAAGGGCACTACGTAAGTCATGATATGACACGCAGGGTGCACAAGAGGCCTTAGGGGCGGAGAAAGCGAGTAATGCAGGTTGGTAAGGGCACTACGTAAGTCATGATATGACACGCAGGGTGCACAAGAGGCCTTAGGGGCGGAGAAAGCGAGTAATGCAGGTTGGTAAGGGCACTACGTAAGTCATGATATGACACGCAGGGTGCACAAGAGGCCTTAGGGGCGGAGAAAGCGAGTAATGCAGGTTGGTAAGGGCACTACGTAAGTCATGATATGACACGCAGGGTGCACAAGAGGCCTTAGGGGCGGAGAAAGCGAGTAATGCGGGTTGGTGGGGGTGCTAATTAAGTCGTAACACAGTACCTCATACAATAAACAACACTTTTAGGGAACCTGAACCAAAAGGAGCATACAACTAGTAAAGAAGCACTGAATGCAGATCTTTACGCTTTACACACGTCTGGCATCTCTAGCAGGGGTACAATTTGCGCAAATTATGAAATATAACAAATGAGATGTTGTGTAAAGGTTGCGGAAAAAGAAAGAAAAAGTTATGGACCCAGATAACTTAGGTAAATAGGTAAGACAAAGCGAATCACCAAGGGAGAAAGGAAGCTGCAAAGTTAGCTGAAAGGTGCAGAGAGTGGCCATAAATGGATAAAAGGACCCGAGATGGCTCCATGACTAGCTGCCTCAGTATCCTGCTCTCACATCTAATTCAAGTGTTGCTATTGGCGCGCTTCGCTGTTGGTGTGCTCCCACATCGAATTGCTGCAGCCGCGTTTTAGAGGAGACCGTTTGGCACCAGCACGTTTATTTACAATTTAAGTACTAGTGACAGTGTGGCTATTGGCGCACATCGCTGTTGGACAACTGCCTCGCTGGGGGGTCATGGTTGGGGAGGCAGGCGGGTGGTGATGCAAAGTGAGGGGCAAATTTCACATGGCTCCTGTTGCCAGGGAAAGGGGCAAATCAATTGTCATGGGTGC
Organism: Pleurodeles waltl; assembly: GCF_031143425.1. NCBI lineage: Eukaryota > Metazoa > Chordata > Amphibia > Caudata > Salamandridae > Pleurodeles > Pleurodeles waltl. Next base: position 1,378,119,735 of record NC_090445.1, on the reverse strand, counting down.
CATGCAATGATTCCTCTTTAGAGCGGGGTGCAAGGTGGTGCTGTCGGATTCATTGCTATGAGACAGGTTGTCGAGTCAATGTGGGGGTGGGCACAGGTTTGTGTGGGGGTAGAAGGGCGCGCACCCCAGGGCGGGTATTACGAGTTCAGGCGTTCGTGGTGCGCTAGGTTAAAAAAGCATAGGAGCTTCCTGTGGGCGTAGAGCTGTTTTCCAGGAAGCAGAAATATTGAGCAACTGTAGTGGTCACTTTGCTAGGGTAGGGGGTACACCTTGGCCCTCTTCTTTCTCGGGTGGCTGTGCAAGGCACCTCGTCGGGGGTTTGGGGTGGAGGGAGTTGGGAGATACTGAACTCTCTCCGCTCCTTCTTCCCCCTTCCACAGTGCGCCACATCGGTGCAAGGGGAGTGAGGGAAGGCATATGATGTGGGTCTTTGGGAGAGGCACAAAGAGTAGTAGTTTGTACATAAAAAAAAAAAAAAAAAGTTCTCAACTCCAAGCATGGGAATAGTTACTGGGAGGCAAAACAAGCTAAAAGGTATAATGTTATAATGGGGATTCAAAACTTTTATGTATGTGGTGAAATGGGGAGGAATGGAGTTGCCGCTCAGGCAGCCCCAGGTTGTCATCCTTGTTCTAAGAAGGTGGGTACAGTATAGCAGATTAAACGTATAACAAAATATGTTTTGGAAGAAGAATTTTCACAGATGGAATTTAAAGACTATCACAAAAAATAAAAGGGGAACATTAGCAGGTACCTGGACTCAAGTAAGGACCACTCAGTTACGAGCACACATGTGAAGGAAAGATGAGTGGGTAGTCAAAGCAGCTTGGGGACATACAACGTGCCAAAGGTACCTCAGCTCAATACTGTAATTTCAAGGATTGGTTGGAGACACCTAGCAGGCTTTTGGGGAAACAGCATGGGGTAGCTCTATGGCTCTATGGACATATCAGGTTGCAAGGCACGTGTCCGGGGGGAGAGCGATGGGGTCAAATTCATGTGGTCCGGTGAAGGTGAACAGGATTGTTACAAGTTGTTTCCTTATATAGGTTATAGGGAAGGAGAGAGTCCAGCGTTCTGGCGAAGGGGGTAGGGCTCCCCGGAGTAAAAGTGGTGACACGACTTGGGCAGAATCGGTCACCACTCATGCAGCAAATGGAAACAAGAAGAAATATAAAAGGCCGGGGGCAAGAACACAAGGTAAGTCTAAGCAACTGGCTGGAGCAATGCAGGAACGGAAGGCACAATAAAAAGAGGACAGTGGGGGCTGGACTGTTTTCTCTCCTCTGCTAAACTATCTCCAATGAGTCAGGTCCATCTGCTGTTACCAATAATGCCCGCAGTTACACACCCTTAACACTGATACCTTTCATTATGCTAATGCCTATTTCATTTTAGGTAATCTGCAAAAGGGATATTGATCAAACGAGTGCTGAGGAGGAAGTGCACTACAGCGCCAATTTAGGTCTGGCTCCTGAGGACATGGCAGGTCCTGGTAGTGTTGACCCAGGATGTGATCTACCGGCTGGGGAATTTCAGAGCAGTTTTACGCCCCATTTGCAACATCCACATAAGCCAACAGTAGTAGGGGGGCTGACCATGGTCTGTACACGGGAATGAACATTCAAAGGACATACAGGAGCCACGATAGAGAATTTTAGGTCTGGTAATACCTAAACTCTAACTTGGGCGGATTGGCGTGCTTCCAAGAGGCATAACAAAAGATAATGGAGGGGCAGGTGACAAAAAAAAACAAAAAAACTGGTGCATGCCTCAGTGGCAGTCCTAAATGAAAGGGATCTGCCAAAAAGGAGTTTGCAAAAATGCCTGAAACTGGTAGTTTGGATAAGTTCTCTGAGGCGATGCTTGTTCAAGGAGTGTTAAAGGGCATAAAGAGCCAGCAACGGGGGGGGGGACATCCTGTTCTGGTGCACAAGGGTCGAATGGCTGGGTTTCGGGGGAAGATTCAGGCATGTCGGGCACGGGCAAGGAACTCAGATATTTTGATCATCCACTTGGGAGGGAATGACCTTCAGACAATTGGTAGGGGCAGCTTGTTTCAGATTAAGAAGGAATCCTTCATTAAGTTGGCGAGGACCAGGAAGGCCACAGAGGTGGTATCGTCAGAGACCATCCCCAGGAGGTCCTAGATTGGGGCGCAATCCCAAGATAGGATATAATTGTCAAGATGGAGGCTAATCAACCTCATGGCCAAATTCCTGTTGGGGGTGGCCGTAGGTGGGATTAAGCACAGTCTATTTCACGGCAGCCAGACTATCGTCCAAATGGGGTCCACATGTTACTCGTTGAAAGTAAGAATTGAGGTGCACCTATGGCGCTGGGGGGGGGGCCTTGCCGGTAGCGAAAGCTCCCAGCAAGGCATGGCGGTACTTACAATGCGATCCTAAAGAATGACAGCCAATTGCTGGAGGGGAACAAGCCATAAACAGGTGACAGTCAGGGCCCTGGGTGGGACTGGCAGGCTACCTCAATGGCCTTGTGAGTTGAATCGGAAGGAAACAATCAAGGGCAGAGCCTGTGGCCCAGAAGAAGTTGGTGTAGAGGTGACTAGGTCAACTGGCAAAGAAGGGTGGAAACGTTTACCCAGGATATCAATTCATTCTTGGGCTGGAAGCTGACACTTGCCCTAATTGAAATGAATAGTGATACCATAAGTGAATGGTCACCCGGTGGGCTGGAAGCAAACGCTTGCCCGAAGGAAGGTGTGGTGGTGCCGGAAGCGAAAGGTCACCCGGCTGGGTTGGAAGCAGATGCTTACCCGGAAGGAACTGAGTGGAGACACCGGAAGTGAAAGGTCACCCGGTGATAGGGCACTTGGGTCAGAATGGCCTGCGCTGAATGTAGGGCACAGTGCCTGGGGCCATGACAAGGAGGGCGCAGGCTTGTTCCAGTTGGGGCTGGAAACAGACGCTTGCCCTGAATGCAAAGGAATGGTCTCCAGATGGGGCTGGAAGCAGACGCGTGCCCTGAATGCAAAATGAATGGCTACACACCCCAAGGTGAGAAGGCACCTTGGGCAGACTGGCCGGCACTGAATGTAGGGCACAGTGCTTCGGAGGCCCATGAAAAGAAGGGCAATAGCTCTTTGAAAAATTGAAAATGGTGGTTGAAGGATCGCTTTTAAGTTAAAACTTGTCTAATAAACTGCGGCCTCAATTCTTCCAAAAAAGCAAAATTGGTGTGGTCTGAGATTGTGGGATCCGGGTGGGTGACCAGGTGGGAGGTGCCACCGCTATGCACCTTGGTTCGGCCCCCCCACCCAGTTGGGTGGGGGATATAGCTGGACCATGGCGTTAGTGGAGGCCATCTCCCAAGGAGCAGAACCCAGACTTGGCAGGTGGAAGGGAGGGAGATAGGACAGGCAAGGAAGGTTACTGGTTAAGAAATGGGACACTGGGTCCAGCCCAGTCATAAATCTAGCGTAAGGAATGTGGCAGGGAACGTATTTAACTGCGGGCGCCTGGCACAGGGCCCTCTTTCTCCTGGGGATTCTTCAGAGCACATCCACCCACCCACCTGTAGAGAAGATAAGGAGCAGCGATTGAGTACTCTAGGGGATAACTGTCGCAGAGGCATAGGAGACTTACAGGAGGTCCTTTTGGTGTATAGACTTGGCAAGAATTACAGGAAACTGCTGGAGGGGTACAAGTCATAAACAGGTGACAGTCAGGACCCAGGGTGGTACTGGCAGGCTACTACAATGGCTGTGTGAGTTGAACCGGAAGGAAACAATCAAGGGCAGAGCCTGTGGCCCGGAAGAAGTTGGTGTAGAGGTGACTAGGTCAACTGGCAAAGAAGGGTGGAAAAGTTCAACCAGGATATCAATTCATTCTTGGGCTGGAAGCTGACGCTTACCCTGATTGAAATGAATAGTGATACCATAAGTGAATGTTCACCCGGTGGGCTGGAAGCAGACGCTTGCCCGAAGGAAGGTGTGGTGGTGCCGGAAATGAAAGGTCACCCGGTTGGGTTGGAAGCAGACGCTTACCCGAAAGGAACTGAGTGGAGGTACCGGAAGTGAAAGGTCACCCGGTGATAGGGCACTTGGGTCAGAATGGCCAGTGCTGAATGTAGGCCACAGTGCTTGGGGCCGTGACAAGGAGGGCACAGGCTTGTTCCGGTTGGGGCTGGAAGCAGACGCTTGCCCTGAATGCAAAGGAATGGTCTCCAGATGGGGCTGGAAGCAGACGCTTGCCCTGAATGCAAAATGAATAGCTACACACCCCAAGGTGAGAAGGCACCTTGGGCAGACTGGCCGGCACTGAATGTAGGGCACAGTGCTTCGGAAGCCCATGAAAAGAAGGGCAATACCTCTTTGAAAAATTGAAAATGGTGGTTGAAGGCTCGCTTGTAAGTTAAAAATTGCCTAATAAACTGCGGCCTCAATTCTTCCCTAAAAGCAAAATTGGTGTGGTCTGAGTTTGTGGGATCCGGGTGGGCGACCAGGTGGCAGGTGCCACAGCTATGATTTACTGTCTTCTTTCTTTTCTTTTCCCAGGTGGTCTACAACCAAAGACTGCGGCAGAAAGAAGACAGATGCTGTAGAATGCGGGTTGGAATCAGATAAGTGCATTCTCCACGAAGTCCCAACATGGCTTTTATAGCAGCACTTTCAAAATGGCTGCCAAGAACTGGCAGTTTTGAGGGATGTCAAGTTCCCCGCTTTCACATGGAGTGCGTGGAAGCGCACGTGCACACATCCTTCTCCTGGCTGACTCCCATTCGCACAACACTCAAGATGCACAACGTGCATAGTCAAGTGTCTGCTCTTATGGCCATAGCATTTAGGATGTTTTGAATACTGTTGTGAATACTGGATTGTGCATACAGACTAAGAACCTCACACTCCCTACAATGGTCTCCACAGGCATTCACTGGTGTGTGACTTTCTCCACAGGTGCACAGCATTTTCCCAGCCCTGGTGTTTCTGATATGCAGTGCGTGTTGTGCCAGGCTCTGCGTATGCGCTCATGACACCTTTCCTGTGCCGGGCACGAAAGTCACCATTTTTGTTTATAGACTCCTGCCCCCCCATGTTTCTCTCCCTCAAGTGCCTTCCTCCACGCAACCTCCACCAAATATCATTGGCAAGGCAATAGGTCCAAAAGGTGAGGCCTATTGACCTTGCAGATACTTGTTAACAAATGTAGCTATATCTGGCATGTGCTGCCATTCGTGTCAGCAATGTATAATGGTAGATGTAGGCTTTTGTATCAATTTCACTTGCTTTTTATTTCCACTACTGTTTTTAGTTTCTGACAATGCTTGCAAAATGTCAGAAATTGTCTACATAGCATCCCTATAGAGGCCATCTGGCAAAAACAGATGGAGGATCCCACGCTCCTCACCGGTTTGGATTTTTTGTGAGTGGTTTGTACCTACAGTGTCTGGAATGGGGATGGGCCTTAAATGATACACTAATGACAGATTTAAGAAAAGTGGCGCTGACACAGTGCAGCGCCACTTTTCTTGCGCCGCTTAGCACCCCCCTAACACCACCATGTGTGAGCCGTATCTAAAGATATGGCACACCATGGCGGTAGTTAGGGAACTAGCGTCAGAATTTTTTATGCTAGTTTGGAGCTTCGCAGGATTAGCTTAAAAAATGTTTACGCTAATTCTGCAAAGCCCATTGAGGCCCATTGTAAACAATGACGTGCCTCCTTTTAATGCCTGCCGTGAGTAGGCGTTAAAAGTTCTAAAACAATGACGCAAAGAATGGCCAGATTTAAGAAAAGTGCTGCTGCACCCAGTGGAGGGCCACTTTTCTTGCAGCCCTTAGCGCCTCCCTAATGTTACCATGTGGGTGCCGTATCTAAGATATGGTGCACCATGGCAGTAGTTAGGTAACTAGCATCAGAATTTTTGATGCAAGTTCACAGCTTTGCAGAATTAGCATCAAAAATGTTGACGCTAATCCGGCAAAGCCCATTGAGGCCCATTTTAAACAATGGTATACCTCCTTTTAACGCCTGGTCTGAGCAAGTGTTAAAAGTGCAGAAAAAAATGGCGCAAAGAAATCTCTTAGATTTCTTTACACCATTTTTTCAGCACCCTAACAGGGGAAGGCCCCCTTTGCATACAATATGCCTAGTACAGGCTTAATATAGCGCAAAGGGTTACAAAGCGGCGCAATGCATGCATTGCGCCGCTTTGTAAATTTAGCGTGCAATTTTGGCCTCATTAGGCCACATCATGTATTGAGTCCGGTCCTGCCAAGAACAATGCATGAGGGGTCAAACTAAAGTATTTTAGTGCTGGTGTCCGCATCACCTCACTAAAATGCATTAGTGACGCATTATAGTGTCTCTGAACCACCTTACGGAGGACGCTCGTTGAAGAGCTGCATTTAAGAACTGAGCGCACTGGCATTGAGTGCGCTGTGCTGGCCAGATGAGAGTGTGCTGTCTCTCACAAATATATTGGCGGCTCCAGACACGTATGTAAACAGGACAAGGGCTTGGACAGAGGCTTGGAAGTTGATGGAAAGGTAGATAATTATTCTGCAGCACCACTCTAGAGCCAGGCAGGCTGAGCGTTTTATTAACAAACTGAAGTCCAGTATTGATTAGTAAACACACTTGTGGATTATGAACAGTCCAATTAAAAGTTCATACGCATGCATCTTGGACGAGCCAGCAAGAAGGTGATTTCTCTCTCTTTCCGGGAAGCTCATCCCTGTCCACAATTTAGGATAATTTTTCCACCTCTTCATTCTTGCTGATACTCCAAAAACGTAATACATTTTAACTCAGTTCTTTTGTTGCAAAATTATTTTTGTAGCCCTCTCTTCACCTCTACAAAATCTGGTTCTCAGATCTACTGGCTTTGGCAGAGGAAGATTGGGGTCTCCCGAGAGGGCCTACTTTCTGAAAATCTTGTCCGGGTCCTCCATTGCTTCTGTTAACCTATGGGTTTGAGTGCTTCATTCCAGAGACACACACCTGTCTGCACCATTAACTTTCAACGAAGAAGCTATCCATCATACACAAAGGAAAATTAGTTTTTGTTTCTGGAATTCAGGCTCGCCTTTACAGATTATATACTGAGATCCCAACTACTCCTTTTCCAATTTGCTTTTGCCTAGATTTCTGATTTGTGTTGTATTTAGTGTCCAGGACATGTTTGGGAATGGGTATCTCTCTCCTTTGTGCAGGACATTGATGATGATGATGATGAGGCAAGTTATAGCGTGCACAGCTACTCATAAAAGTGTCCTGGCGCGTACCAACAGATCAGCTCAGTATGCATAACGTTGCCCCCTATAGAGGTTGCATTTGATGTTTTCACCAATCTCCACTAGTGCAGTCTCTGTGCTAAAACCCGACCTAAAGCCTGATTGGTTTGGATGCAATAGATTGTTAGACTCCATTTAGTCTGAGAGCTGATGGTTCACATGCTTTTCCAGGATCTTAGCGGATCCTCAAAGTAAGTATTCTGTTTTCAGAGGTGCGGTTGAAACCTGGTATTTCCAGACTTAGCCAATAGTAAGTGACCTGCAAGTTTTAAAATGCTTCTATGCCATAAATTTCCCCAAAAACTAGGTCCAAGGAGCACTTTGTGAAAGGTCACTATCAATGAGTGTAGGACACTTTTTTTAGTGCCCAGCGCTATTTTTGGTCTAGTCTGACTCGAGCAGAACTTTCAGTGCAAAAGGGTTATGATTTTTCACTGTCCTGCTCAGCAGCAGATGATGCAGGAATACGGGATGCTGATGCATGTCAATGGAGCGGAATCTAATCAGACAGTGGAAGCGTGGCGGCTCCACTGACCAGAATAGAATAATAACTCCTTCTTGCCAAACCATGCGTATGTCTGCCTGAGCAGTGGATGTGTAGAGAAACGACTGATGTTATAGACAGAGGTTCAGAGAAGGAACTGCCTGTCTCGCTGCATGCAGGGTACATCGCTGCGCTTCGGTCACTTAGAACAAATCACTTTGTTCCAGGAGGATGGAAGTTATTCATCCATTGTGACATTACAGTCTTCGTGTAGCCAAGCGTCACCAAGTCTCTTCTTCCCTGGCACTAGATAAGTTGCATTGATGAAAGATGATACAAGGCCCATCAAGGTCAACGCTCCTCTTCGTCTGCTAAATCTGAAGTGCAAAAAAGATTAACACATTCACCTAAGATAAGAACGTGGCAATTCACTCTTCTGCTAGCACATTGTCACAAGCTGAATCAAACTCGGAGTCTGCGATGGACACCGTCAGAAAGCCCTGCCATGTCTACCAGTGGCAGATTGTGCGATATAGAAATCCCAATAAATTAACACTGAGCCAGTCTCTCGTCTTCTCACCTTTGCCAGTGTGGCCGAGAATCCGAGAGTTACATTTTCTCTACAACCAGACAGGAGCTGGGGCATGGAAGAACGTTAGGCAAAAAACACCTATTTCTTTCTGCCTTTAGTGTTACCAGAGAGGGCGTCGTCAGTCCAGCAGAACTCCCAACACAGAAAACAGCCCAAACACCCAACGCACCTCAGCCTTGGTCTAATGGCTGCAGGACTAATTTGACACAAAGGGATCTGTGTTTGACCCCCAAGGTCACAGGTTTAGATACCAGCAGATCCACTCAATCTTTGAACCTCCCAAGGTCAATAAAATGAGTACCATTGAGATGGGTAATAAAATACTTATTTTTTTGATGCGAGAGATATTTGTGTAAACATGCACTTTATAAATACACATTGTGGCCCTCATTACAACCCTGGACCGCCAGGGTTGTTGTGGCAGATTTCACCACCAGCAGTCTGGCGGTGAAATCCCTAGTATTACGACTGCGGCAAAAGCGCCGCAGTTGCACCGCCGGGACCGGCGGTTTACCACCACTTCAGTCCCGGTGGTTTTAATCCACCAGGGCAGTGCTGCTTGCAGCGCTGCCCAAGGGATTACGAGTCCCCCTACCGCCAGCCTTTTCCTGGCGGTTTGAACTGCCAGGAAAAGGCTGGCGGTACGGGGAGTCACGGGGCCCCTGGGGGCCCCTGCACTGCCCCTGCCACTTGCATGGGCAGTGCAGGGGCCCCCTGACATGGCTCCGGGCAGCTTTTCACTGTCTGCTATGCAGACAGTGAAAGGCGCGATGGGTGCAACTGCACCCGTTGCACAGCCGAAACACCACTGGCTCCATTAGGAGCCGGCTCCTGTGTTGCGGCTGTGATCCCTGCTGGGCCGGCAGGCGGAAACCAGGTTTCCGCCCACCAGCGCAGCGGGGATCTCAAATTGACCGCGGCAGGAGTACAGCTGCATTGGCGGATGCCCGGTGGTCAGATCTTGGCAGGCGGCTTCAGCCACCTGCCAAGGTCGTAATGAGGGCCTGTATGTTATGTGCCCTAATGGTTATCTTGGGGCCCCAGCGACACTCGCAAATAAAAACAAACAAACTCATACAGAATACTGTACACAAAGCCCTCTTCCCTTACTGCACAGACATGGCATATAGTTGGGTGTCAACATACAGAGAACATCACTGCCCTCCAGGAAACATTAAAGGCCACCTTACAACATCACATATTATGAGGCCACTCTGAAGATGTAATTACATGGCTTTTAAGGAATCCAGAAGCTACTGTCAACTACCTCACACACATACACATTTGCTGGGCAGCGGGCACTCATAACAGCTGAGAAACTATGTAAACAACTTGTTCAATACTCCGATCTCACCCAGCAAAGAACTTGCAACTCCTTAAAAGTGACATACTCACCATTCTTACTGCACATCCACAAAAATGAATTAGTTTCCAATTTATAGAGTAAGTGTTTGGAAAGTCGTGTCGCGGGCTAGCATAAGGTACTGCTGGTCTGTTCTAATAGCTGACTGAGTGATATACAGTTTAAACACTGCAATCCAGATCCAAATATGTGCTGAACAATACTACTTTGGCATCTAAAGCACCCTGCGAAGCCTATTGTAGTCATGTTCTGACTGCGTAATACGTTCTGTCAAAGATAACACATAGTACTAAAAGCCTCTCTCTGAGAACAACAGAAATTGCAAATTCAACATTTAGTGACATTGATTAGTCTCTTTCACATGCAATGCACATCACCTTTTATTCTGACACTTCAGTCAATGGTGCAAGAAACAGTTTTTCGTTGAATTGTTGGCTTCATAACAGGCGTGCACAAATCTGCTTGTTGTCTCAAATGTTATAATCATTAAAATAATCCACGTTAAATCGATTCAACCAATTTCCTTTTCACATAATTTCTGTACAGGCTGCATGGTATTTTTTAGATCTTCGTTACCTATCCATATTTAGGCCCTCTTTACAACCTCGGCGGCCTTCACAGAAGACCGACAAAGCTGCGGGCGCCAGTATACCGCCAGTGCTGACGGTATTTCTGGCTCCCTATTTGGACTTTTCCGCTGGGCCAGTGGACGGTAACGGTGTTACCGTCCGCTGGCCCAGCGGAAAAGTCACATCAACATTGCTGCCGGCTCGTAATAGAGCCGGCGGCAATGCTGATGGCAGCGGGTGCAGTAGCACCCGTCGCGCATTTCACTACCTGAAATTCGAGCGGTGAAATGCGCGATGGGGCTGTGTCTGGGGGCCCCTGCACTGCCCATGCCAAGTGCATGGGCAGTGCAGGGGCCCCCAGGGGCACCCCAAGTCCCCCTTACCGCCAGCCTTTCCATGGCGGTGTTTACTGCCATGGCCCGGCTGCCGGTCGGGGACTCATAATGCTTGCACCGCTGCCCTGTGGAGGGGCCGGCAGTATTGCCGTGGCTATTGCGCCACGGTCATAATACCTGGCGGACCAGCGCCAACCTGTTGGCGGTGTTACCGTCAGGTTACGGCCGGCCGCCAGGGTCGTAATGAGGCCCTTAATCTATACATAATCCTACAACCTCTTTCTCTTGCTCCCCCTTGTTCCCAACTTTTGGGTACCCAGTGGTAAGCTTGATGACTGCTTCTCAAAGCTGTTGATCCAAAGCCTTGATTGAGCTCCCTCTTCCTCACAAGCTTGCATACGAGGAACACCACACCAATGTCTCCACACAGGTAATTACCCTCACCACTTGCATTTTTCCACAGCTCAGGGTAGAATCTGCTTTTCACTGAAAGACTCAGGGCCAGATTTACAAGGCCCTAGCGCCGCCTGGCAGCATATTAGCATCATTTATTTTTACGCTAATGTGGCTCAAGGAGGCAATTTTCACCATGCCATATTAAAAAAGTGCCGCAATGTATGCATTGCTACATTTTGCGACCCCTTGCGCCTCATTATGCCTGCATCAGGCATAATGTATGCAAGGGGGGCGTTCCGACATTAGGAGGCCCGCAAAAATGGCACAGTGAAATCTACAAGATTTCACTGCAACTTTTTTGGCATCATTTTTAACGCCTGCTCCATGCAGGTGGTAATGTGACGGACCCATTGTAATCAATGTTCCTCCTTGCACTTTGCTGCACTAGCGTCAACATTTTTTAAACTAGTGCAGCAAAGCTCCACAATAGCGTCACAAATTTTGTAAATACGGAGCAACCATGGTGTCATAAGGTGGTGGTAGGGGCAAGCAAGAAAAGTGGTGCATTGGGACTGATGCACCACTTTCTTGTAAATATGGCCCTCAATGTTTCTCTCACTCAGGTTCTGGCCAGGTCCCTATTTTCTTTTTATGTTTAATTTTACAGCACATCTCTCTGGAAGACCATTCAGGAGGATGCTGTAAACGTTGATGCCTTACCTTTAGAGTATCAGGCTCCAGGCTTGATTTAGAGAACTCTTTAGCAATGCTTCAGAGCGCTGATAGGTGGTGTGGTGCCTGCATGGTCAATGAAAGTGACAAAGCAGAGCCACATATAAGCACCAACCCTGTGCACTGATGTGAGTTCCTTGACTGCCACTTCCTTTTTCGTTGACCCAGAACTGTGCACTTAATTTTGTTGGCCTCCCAATGACTCAAATTTCTTCTAAAGTTTGCTAGAAAATATATCCTCTGCAAAGATGACAGGATTCAAGCCGTGCCAGGACTACCGGAAGTAGATTTCAGTCAGAGACCTGCACAACACAAGTTTCTGGTGCTTGGGCTATAGTCATGACATAAAGTCATGCTATAAATGTGCCCTAAAGTGATCCTGAAGCAGAAGAAGAAACTACACTGCCAAACATAAGAAGAGGTCGCAGTCAAAACATACATCCCTGTCCAAGTCATTGAGTTGCTGCTGTTTTCGTTCAAGAAGTCAATCCTGCACAGAGGCCTGTTCTCGCTCATAGTCTTCCAGTAAATCGAATTCAAAAAGGTGCCATAAGCTTGAGAAAGCTAAGCAGGACTTGACCCCCACATTCCACTTAAAATCAGGCAAGAAGGCGCTAGGATGTCAATTGAAAGATCACACCTCCAACTGACTCCTAACTCAATACTGTCCCACAACTGGTTCCAAATGCGCCAAATTCCCTGTGCCATCGTTGACCCACAGCAAACAGTGGCCTTCAAGGGGGTTGTACTACAACTCTTTCGGACACACCCAGCGTCCCGTGGACTGCTTTTGAGGCCCAGGGAAAGGCAGAGGCCACCAGATGTCTTTCAGCTGGTGGGTGCTCCCTGTGACCCGTTCCTGGGTTAATTCCTATATCAGTTCATATTTACACCCTGGCTCCTGGGTCCAGGACAGTCCTTTCCTTGGAGGTGCTGACCTACGTCTGCCCTTCCGAGGCCTATGTCACGCTGAGAAATTATAAAAGTGCAGCCACTCATTATGCAACCAAACTCCAATCTACAGCCTCTGTCTCATCACCAGTATTATCAGAGGCTCAAGGTCTTATTTGGATCAGGCTCTGAAGCATTTCATGGTACACGCAATGTTCTAAACAACACAGATGATGATTTACAGAATTCCAGTGAGTTAGATACATCTTGCCACCTGGCCACCAATGGGATAAAGTATCTCTTTCGCAGTAGTAGAGTGAAGGGCCCCAAAAACACTGAACTAAAGTAAGGCAATTTTATCAACCAAGATTCTTCAACCTGGGTAAACCTCATCTGACCAACCGCTACAGTTCAGTGAGGCTCTCACGGACTAAGCCATGCTTGAGCTCACCAGTCAGTCGACCGGCGGCCAGGCAACATGAATGGCCCCAGGTGATTCCAATTTTTTCACAAAGCATCTTTCACCTGGAAGCCTGGCCACTTCTAGTGCCTTTCTGACTAACCCTTTGAATAAAGAGTAGAAACGTATTGATGCCTTCTAAAAGACAATGCTCTTTTCAGATAGATTATTCTTAATATCCTAAACCTGAATGTGACTTCTGTCCAGGTACACTCATGCTTTGTGGGACACATGGCCGGCTAGATCTTGCAGGCTGCCTTGGGCACCACCTAATGTATTTTCAGTTCTGTGGCACTAGTGTAGTGCTTACAAGGCCAGGATAAGATCAGCTGGGATTTTAGAAGATGTCCAAGTGTCCTTGATGGTCATAGCCTTTGATGGCTTGAGATTGCTTGGACAGGGAGTGGGATGGTGTAGGAAAGTGCCCTCTTTTTACAGTGGTTACCCCCATTTTCTGCCTGATGTTAGTGTGCTTGACTGTGTTCACTGGGATCCTCCTAACCAGGACCCCAGTGATTATGCTCTCTCTCCTCTAAATGTGGTTGTTGCATACTGGTAACCCGGTATTTCACCCACAATTGGCATACTGGCAGTCTCTAGTATATAGTACCTAGGTACTCAGGGCATTGGTGTTCTATGGAATCCCTATGGGCTGCAGCATATGTTTTGCCACTCATAGGGAGCCCATGCAAAGGCTTCTGCGGGACTGCCATTGCGGCCTGCGTGAAAAGGTACATGCACCCTTTCACTGCCATTTACACTTATAGCAGGGCCCTCCAACCCTGAGGGCAGGGGGCAGAGTACCTGTGTGTGAGGGCACCACTGCACTAGCAGAGGTGCCCCCACGACCTCCAGGACCATTTCCCAGGCTTGCGAGACGCCATTTGACGCATGTACTGGACATAGGTCCCTACCTATGTCCAGCTACATAATGGTAAGTTCGAACATAGGCATGTTTGGTATCAAACATGTTGGACTCATATCCCAAGGCTTTTGCAAGCATTGGTGGTATGATTACATGCACTCTGGGGACTCCTTAGAGGACCCCCAGTATTGCCATTCCAGCCTTTTGAGGTTTTCCAGGCAGCCCCAGCTGCTGCCACCTCTCAGGCAGGTTTCTGCCCTCCTGTTGCTTGAGACGCTCAAGCCCAGGGAAGCAGAACAAAGGATTTCCTTTGGGAGAGGGGTGTTACACCCTTTCCCTTTCGAAATAGGTGTTACAGGCTTGGGAGGGGTAGACTCCCCAAGCCACTGGTAATGCTATGAAGGGAACATTTGGTGCCCACCTTGCATAATCCAGTCTACACAGGTTCAGGGACCCCCAGTCCCTGCTCTGGCATGAAACTGGACAAAAGAAAGGGGAGTGACCACTCCCTGTCCATCACCACCCCAGGGGTGGTGCTCAGAGCTCCTCCAGAGGGTCCCTGGGTTTTGCCATCTTGGATTCCAAGTTGGCAGGGAACTCTGGGAGCATCTGAGTGGCCAGTGCCAGCAGGTGAGGTTGGAGATCTCCCCTGATAGGTGCTTACCTGCTTAGATGACCAATCCCCCTTTCAGGGCTATTTAGGGTCTCTCCTTTGGGTGGTTCTTCAGATTCAGATTGCGAGACTCCAGCAGGAATCCTCTGCATCCTCTACTTCACCTTCTCACTGAAGAAACTGCATCTGGGCCCTCCTGAAACTCTACAAGCTGCAACAAAGAAGCAAAGACGACTTCTGCAACATTGTATCTTCAGCTCCTGCCAGCAACTGCAACTGTTTCCCAGTCGTGCATCCTCAGAGGACAGCCTGTCTTCAGTCTACACCAGAAGAGCAAAGGAATCTCCCTTGGGTGAAGGAGTCACTCCCCTGCTTCAGCAGGCACCTACTGCGATGACGACCGGCTGCGTGGATCGCCTCTCCTGACTAGCTGCGTGGACCCTGCATCACGGGTGGTGGACTGAAGTGGTCCCGATGGGCCTGAGGTCCTACTGTCCAACTTTGTTGGAGGTAAGAGCTTGCCTCCCCACGCAAGACAGTTCCGCCTTGCACCACGTGTTTTGCAGTTGCTAAGGCTTGTTGGCATCCTTCTACGAAGTTCTTTGTGCACCGTGCAGCTCTGGCTCCCAGCACTCTATCCTGCGATGCGCATCTTCCTGAGTGGTTCTCTGGCGGCGTGGGAGTCTTTGTTGTAGTGCTGAATGGGCCTCCTTTTGCACCTTCTTTGTCCCCATGCTGTGGGACTCCTGTGAACGCTGCCTGGTCTTCTGTGGACTCTCGGAGTTGCTGAGAGCCCCTTCTGGCTCCCCCTCTTGGGCAGAGTCCACCAGATACCTCCTGGCCCCGGGCAGTGCCATTTTCTGCTAACCACGAGCTTTGTATGTGTCAAAGATGGTTGGTGGACTCCAGCAACCCAAACCAGACTGCAATCCTCCATCCAGCGTGGGACATCATCTGCACCAACCAGGAACCCAAAACATCTGTTGTTCTTCACCGGTGGTTCTTCTTTTGCACCTTCATCTGGATTAGCAGGGGCTCCTGTTCTCCCTGGACTCTTCTGTGCTTCTTGGACTTGGTCCCCTTCTTCCACAGGTCCTCGGGTCCAGGAATCCACTGTTGGTGGCTTGCAGTCTCTTCTTGTTCTTGCATAATTTTTCTCGTGTTTCTGTGTGTTCTGTGGAAGTTACTGTATTTTACTCCTACTTTCCCGGGGCCCTGGAGAGGGTTCTTGCATTTACCTTTGGGGTTTTCTAGTACTCCCAGTGACCCTCTACACACTACACTTGCCTCGTGGGAAACCAACATTCGCATTCCACTTTCTTAGTATATGTTTTGTTTTCTCCCTAGGCCCATATATAACTATTGTGATTTTCACTAGTTGCACTGTTTTCTAACTGTTTTTATACCTGTTTTTGCATTCTAGTGTATATAATTTGTGTATTACTTACATCCTAAGGGTATATAGTCTCTATGGTATTTTTGGCATTTGTGTCACAAAAATAAAGTACCTTTATTTTTGCAACACTGAGTGCTTTCTTTCATGTGTGTGAGTACTGTGTGACTACAGTGGTATTGCATAAGCTTTGTATGTCTCCTAGATAAGCCTTAGCTGCTCAGCTACAGCTACCTCTAAAGAGCCTGGCTTCTAGACACTGCCTACATTTCACTAATAAGGGATAAATGGACCTGGTATGAGGTGTAAGTACCATAGGTACCCGCTACAAACCTGGCCAGCCTCATACAGATGGTGGTCAAGGCCGTTTACATTAGCATGACCAGCATTTCTCTATATCGTCCTACCCTCCTGCAGGGCTGCCCAGCAGCTTTAATTTGCTCTTGAAGGCCCCCACCGAGCTGGTAGCAGGCAAGATACAAAATGTTCTCCCCGATGCAGATGTGTCACATCAGGTAGATGGGTCCACCAAGTCATTAAAAGTGGTTGTGCTCTGCCTTTCAGTTCCTCCTCATTCTATTTTCCTTCCATGTCAGTGTGATTCTCAGTGGACCATTCCTCATTTTTGCTGCAAGAAATTACCTTCTACTGACCACTGTTTCCATCACGCGAGTACTGGATACTAAACCTCGGACCTTTAAATGCCTTGCTGAGAAAAGACAAATTCAAAATGTTCACTATGTCAAGGATTGCTTCTGCTGTGAATCCTGGAGACTCAATAGTGTCTCTCCTTGCAGGGCACATATTTCCAAATACCAATGCTGCAGTCCCCGAGGAGTTAACTACAGTTCACAGTGGAGTCAAAATGCTTCCAATTAGTCATGCTGCCTATCAGCCTAACGACATCCCCTCTGGTGGTTACAAAAGTGATGGTGGTGGCTGCTGCTAACATTAAAAAGTCAGGAATATATGTGTTCCCATACCTTGATGACTGCCTGCTAGAAGTATGCTTACTAGAGTCAGTCACAGGCCACCTCCTGATGGTGACCTTTCCACTGCCAAAGCAAGTTCTGGACATTCAAGATTTGAGCCGGATGTTTTGGTTCTGACCTAGATCTAGGCGTTGATAGTTCTGAGGCTTTTTGGACTCCTAGCCTCTTGCATCCTCCACATCCTGAAATTCAGATGGCAAATGCAGACCCTGTTGTGGAACCTCAGGTTTTAGTGGACCAAGCATCATGGTTTCCTCTTCGATTCCATGGCGATCTTGCAGGAGACAGCTCAAGATCTTCTGTTTTGGCAGACAAGCATGAACCTAACTTGCATCTGGATACTCTTCCTTTCTAAACCAGCAGTCATGGTGTGACTAATGCATCACCTCTGAACTGGGGAGTAGGTCACCTGGGGGATAGTGAGATAAGAGACCTCTTGGTTTCAGCAGAGAGATACCTCCACGTCGGTTTTCTGGAGCTTGGGGATAACCATGTGAACCTCAAAGCTTCTTGCCATTCTTTAAGCGAAGACTGATGCAATTGTTCATGGACAACACAACTGCCATGTGGTACTGCAACAAGCAAGTAGGATTAGGCTCTTGGATATTGTGCCAGGAGGCCTCCTTCTCTGAAGGTGTTTGCAGCTGCAGAATATATTTCTGGGAGTCAACCATCTAGAAGAATCTCTGAATGCCAGAGCAGACACGCTGAGTAGACATTGGATGGCAGATCATGAGTGGTATCACTCACCCAAGGTGGCAAATGCCATCTTGGTCAGTGGAGCATGCCGTGGTTAAATCTGTTATCCCCATCAAGAAAACTTACTTTCAATACCACTGCACAGTGGAGTTTCCTCCAGGAAAGTCACTAGAAGATGCATTCCGACTGTGATGGGACACAGGCCTCATGTATGAATCCCCTTTGCAATCTCTTCTGCCTCAAGTTCTGAAGTAAATTGGGATGGACTGAGTTAAAGTTATTTTAATCATGCTGCACTGGACATGGAGAATCTGGTACCTAGAGCTCCTCTACATTTCCATTTTCCCTCTGATCTGGCTACCACTTCAGGTGGATCTCCTGTCTCACCAACAGGAGAGGAGGGTCCTGCACTGTGTCTTCTCAACTTACACGTTCACAAGTTGAGAGTGGCAGCAGTTAAACGTTGGATCGTCCAGCCACAGTAGTCAGCTCACCCTTCAACAAAGTCCATTTATCGTGGGCGTTGAGAAAAATTAATTGCCTTGTGTGGTGCTCATCATACCATCCTTCTGCAGGCCAAATTATCTGATGTATGGTCTATAATTGGTACAGGAAGGCCATGCAGTGGTACAGTTTAGGCTTATCTGTCAAGCTTTTTTGTCTTTTCATTTTTCCTCTCTATTTAAATAATCTGATGTCATTTTTTTTTATCAAATGTCAAATGCACATTTCTCCCATTTGTCACGTCACAATGGGACTTAACCTTAGAGTTGACATTTTTTATGTGCACACCTTTTGGGCTAATGCAGGGGTGTTGATTGTGACAAATTATGTTCAAAACACTTTTATTTATACATGAGTGAATTGCAGATGCTTTCTGTGCAACTGGCCCACAATACTGTCTCTTGGATGAAATGGTGCTGAAGACCTGGGCATTGTTTTGCCCAACATTGTGACACCATTTCACATCAACTATTCTATCACTCTGCCAATGTTTTAACTCCACCTCACTCTTTAAAAGAGGAGAAGAGGCTCCATCGACTTGACCCTTAGAAGGCATTGAGATCCTACACTGACTGCACAAAATACCATTGTGTGGATGATCAGCTCTCTGTAGAATTCTCTGGAGCAAAGGAAGGAAAAGCAGTGTCAAAAAGGAAGCTGTTGACATGAACCACCATCTGCACTGGTCAAGAAGCAACGCTATGAAAGACTGTGGGTTAATTCCACTAAGGTAAAGGCTGCTACAACAGCATTGGCAAGGAGTGCAGATTCTGGATAGTTGCAGGATGCAGCGTGACCATTGGTGCAGACGTTCACTAAACACTACTGGCTGGACAGTACATAACTACAAGGGGCCATTTTGCCTGCTCGTCCTGCAAGAATTGGTAATCTGAGCCCACTCCCCAGACCCTTTGTCTTTGGAAAGTACTACTTTGGCATCTATGCTTAAGGTGATACATCTGCAGTTCGAAGTTTCCAACAGAAGAACAAGTTACTTACCTTTGATAATGCTGTTTCTGATGGATAATAACTACAGATACACCACTACCCACCAGCCATCCCCATTCTGTGGATTACACTCCTGACCATCGTAATTCAGCTTCAAATTAGTTTTCTGACACACTGTCACCTAAAATGTGTTTGAGTTCTCTGCAGTTTGTCACAGAAGAGAAAGATTAAGCAAATGATATCAGTATGCAGGGGTGGAGCTTACATGCATCTCTGTTCCAACACTTTTCGGGTAGCATGGAGTCACCATGGAGCCGCAAAGTGCCAACTATCGGGGCACAAGTGCATTTTTGAAGAATTGTCCCGATCCAGTGCAAAACATAGAGTTATTCTAAAGGAAAGGCACCAGCGGTTAGATAGCGTATCCACCAGAAGTGTTACTGAAAGTAAATTAGTTGCTCATTGTTCCCAGCTCTTTCAACTGTATGTTAAGTAGGTTTTGATTCCACTCAGGAGTATTACTCTCTCACCTCTGGATATTGGTTGTTTGTAGTATCTTTCTGCCTCCTATGGAGTGCTTGCTTTGCAGTGTATGAATGACATCCAAAAACTTCATTCATCATGCATTGTTTTATCTCACACATGCATTGCACACATAAATCAATCCTTTTTGTATTTTATTTTTATTTCAATAGACTTTTGGTTAACGTTGTTGTCCCTGCTATTACCATCATCAATTTTGACAACATCACTACCTCCATCGCCAGTACCACCACCATTATCATCACAGCATATGTGCTTGGATGTTTGGCATGAAAGCCAGACAAGAGGGCTTTCCTAATGCTTGTCTATAGCTGTTTTGTTTTTTCTGTTCCTTCCTTCAGCTAGTGCAGCCTATGCTGCAATCACGTGTAATCAAGTTGTGTGCTGTATAGTGGGCAGTGGGTATGGACATCTGTAACTTAAGAACACTGCACAGAAATGTTGCTCGGGAATGCCCCCAGCACCTCCAGAGAATTTGGGGACAATGGGAACAGTATCATGGTATTGGGTAGGGAGGGGGGCAGGGTCTTCATCTGAGATCTATGCAGAGATGTTCCAATCCTAACAATGAGTTGTATGCTACCTCCTATAGACCACTGTCTTGAATTACCGTGCAGTTGATATGTCTAGGTTGCTGCTTTTTTTCTGTTGCACTGTGGTTCATAGAATATGCCAATACAAGATGTTTGGCAAAAAAAGACATGTGAGTTATGTCCCACGCATATTTGAAGAGCTTTTCTAAAAACATTTTGCATGTCCTAGCTAGGGATCAAACATAAATGTCACACCTGCATTGTAAAACAGTACCATCATGACAAAGTCATAACTGTCACTTATGTAGAGCATAGGTGACCGACTTGCACAGGACATACCGCTCATACTCATGCGATGAGTCGTATTTAAGACACAATATTTATGTCAGATGACATTTCTGTATACAATATTCTGACATGCAACCCTTTGCATATGCACTTCAGAAGTGAGATGAAAACATGTCTTTTCAAGGAGTCTGACTTCTAATACTGATTGCTCAGGACTTGTCTCCCTTTCCAGTCAGTACCACTCAGGCTGGGAGCAGGTATGTGGCTAGTGGAGAGGACCACTTGTTTAGTGTTGTAAGGGCTGCTTCAAAGAAGCAGTAAACTTCAAGAACCCCTAAACTGCCAGTGCTGCCCTTCTACTCACCCATACTCAGGACGTATAGCACAGTCTAACCCGTAAAGGGTAGCTTTGTTGGACAGTGGCTCTGCTCGAGCTGTCGACAACAGACAGTAGGACGGGGCAGGCTGTTCACTCTACAACAGCAGATAGTGGATGGTGAATACACCTCTCCTCCATCCAGGGGTAAAACTACTGTTCAGCACTCCATTGGTACTGATGATCCGCCTTGAGTGAAAGTCATCAGGGCTTAAATCCGTATTTTCTATTTCTGTCCAGGAGGGTTAACACAGAACGAGGTATCTGATCGCTCCAGTCATGAGCCTGAACACGAGATGTAAATCTATCTTACATCCGTCAGAAAGTAGTTGATTCTGTACTCACTGATATGTAACTGCTCCAAAACTACAATTATTTACATCCCTGTCTTCGTTTCCGCTACCATTTCTCCAAGACACCCTGACACACTTTCTCTCACTAAAACCCTGGGAGACAAAATAAATTGCCAATGCCTAGAATCACTACTGCCACTAATTCTACCCATCACCTTAAATATCTACCCACACCAATACTTCTCTAGGGCCAAGTCACTGTTCACTGCTTTAGTGACAAGAAAATAGGACAACTATTAGCTAACTAAAAGGCCTCTCCAATATGCCTCTTACCCTTTGATAAATTAATCAATTGTGTATTACACGTATGTCATGTTCTGTCATTGATTAACTTCACCCTGTCATTATAAATTAAATGGCTGACTGCCAAATATAGGGCTCAATTTCTTAACTATAATCTCTAATCAAAAGCACACTCTTTCTTGGCCAGTAAGGTCAGGCAGTCTCCATCTACCAGATGCCCCGATATCTCCCAGAATTTCATTGTGTGGCCGATTACTGAGCGCCACCTCCTCCATCATTTCGAACAGATCTGAATTTTCTCTGTATCCGGTTTGAAATCTCTGCCACTTGCCTTTCCCTCCTCAGTGCTCCATCGCTCCTTACAGTGTCTGTGCTCAGCCCGACTGTATTCTTTGTAACATTCGCACATATTTTGATGCTAGTTTATTTACATTATTTGTTTTCACTCACGTGTACGCTCCCATTATTCAATCCCATGTACAGGTCAATATGTGTGTAGCCACCCTGGCTGTATTTGACATTATGTACTGCAGTGTTGCTTTGCAGAGCACCTCTGTTGGTGACGCAAAGGCTTTGTACCTTGCAAAAGCATACTTTTCAGCCCCTAGAAGGTACTTCAGTTAAACCTGCTGAATTTGTACCCATATGGTACCTTTTTCTCAACGCAAAGCCTTCACTGCACATCCAGTACCAGTTTCTCAGGCAGACACAGGATTTCTAAACCTATCATCTGAAGATCTCTATACAGGAAACACAGGTCTTCGAAGAAGGATTTAACTATTTAGGTAGTTATTACAGCATCCTTTAAAGTTAAGGCTTTGGTTCTCACACAACGACAAGGAGGCCAAGAACATTAGACTCCAAGCTAACCCCATCCCACTTCACTCAGGGTTGATGCCCCAAAGGCAGACATGTTTTGACTTAAATCAATGGCTCTCCGATGCTGCATATTCACTGAAAAGCAGCGCCATATTTGACAAGAACCGAGAGGACAGGTGGTTGCAGGGTTTGCTTTTAGAGGCAACAGTCAGCTTCATCTCAGCGTTTGAAGCAAGTCAGGTTCCCACATATCTACCAACATCTTACTGGAATGGTTGTAGTTCCTGTTTTAATTAAGCGAAAGATGTAGTTTTGTTTGGCTTTGAGAGGAGAGTTCCTGGTTTTGGGGGCATTCCCTGGAAAGGCATGTTTCTACGTTGACTAGAAAATGTCTTGAATGTTGGTAGATTAAGAATGCTTTTCCTCTTAGATTTTTATGTTTCCTAGCCACAGTGTCAGTAAGGACAAGATATGGTGGAGAATTTCAGTGGATGACTTTGAGTGAGATCCACCCAGTTTTGTAAATGCTTCAAGCTTACAGAGGTAACCAGTCAGAAGAGAGAATAGGGTTGATATGGTTGAATTTTCTCATGTCCGCAAAGAGTTGGGCAGCAGGCTTTCAAAGCACGTCTTTCAAATTTCTTAGCCGAGATTTGGTTACACCAGTGAACATCAGGGCGAGTCAGCCATCAAGTATTGAAGGGGGTAAGGTCATAGCTGTCCATGCATTATTAAAGGGAATAAAATACCCCCACTCAATAAAAAAATATCACAATTAAAATTGGGAAGTGTGATATTATAGACTCCTCTGTGACATAGTAAGTAGAACCGTACACCATATAAAATTTATTTTCAAATTCTGATTTCTTCATTTGTTCGATTTTAGGAGGATGAAAAGGCTAAGTCAGTGACCAGACTTGCATCTATAATTCGTAATTTACCAGCTTGGAGCCTGAAGAAGTTTCAAATACAGAGTTCTGTGTACACGTTGCAAGAAATCTACCTTGAGCCCCACCCGCTGCATAAGGAATGGCTACTGAACGAGGTAGGCATTTACCCAACAATCTTCATTGAAAAAATTCTCTGAACCAAAAAACAAAGGGGCATATTTAGGAGCCCTCAGCGCCACCACAGTGTCATTTTTTTTTAATGCTAAGGTGTCTCTAAAATGTGTTTTCTGTCGCACCGTATTTACAGTGTCGCAATGCATGCATTGCACCACTTTGTAACTCCTTGGACCACATTATGCCTGGGCCTCCTTGCACTTTGCTACCCTAGTGTCAAACTTTTTTACGCTAGTGTAGTAAAGTGCCACAGTAGTGGCAAACATTTTGACGTTATTGTACTAACGACTGCCACGGTGTGGCGTATTATAAATACCGCACAACAATGATGTCACTAGGTGCCAGTAGGGGGGTGCAGAAAAAGTGGCGCATCATAGCTGATGCGCCATTTTTTCTTAAATATGGGCCAAAATGTTCTAGCTTTCCTTCGGCTCAAATATGCCTCGCTGAGCCGGAAAACTGTCATGATAGCTTGCTTTGAGCAAGGAAATTATGATTTGAAAGCTGAGTGTGAAGCCTGGCCCCACAGATCAAGCCTCTCAGCTCGAATCTGGGCTTAAAAAGCCTCGGGCACACATAGCTCCTCTCACTGGGAGTGCACTCTGACCTCTCCCAAGCAGTAAGTGGTCTCAAGGCTCGTCATCATGACCCGCATCAGACAGATGCAGTCACCTGTTGGAACTTGGCAAACAGACTTGATTTGAAAGGGTAAGCAAAAAAAGTGATGGATGGAAACGCTGAGGCAGTTTTAGCCACTGAGAACTCATCTGGGTGGTGTTTTCTTTTTTCTTGTAACTGTAAATGGCGCTTAAGCATTATTGCGGCTTAGTTCACTTTTACTAACATGTTGTTGAGAAGCTTTTTTTGAGCGCTAGTCAAGATTTACAAAGCCACGCAAGTTTGAATTGCATCACCAGTGCATGGCTTTGCAAAAAAAACACACAAAAAAAACCACCTTGCACTGTGTTGCATTACACTGCTTGAGTAGGCGTTATCTTTCCACTCATGCATTTTGACACAAATCCACATTTATTAAAGGCTTTAAACCTGGGTTTGCACCAAACGGTGCGTCTACTCGAGAGAGTTGAAACAAGGAGAAATATCTTCATTTCTCTTCTTTACTTCCTCTCTCCATGTGTGCTGCATTCTGCAGCACACATACAGAGGAATTTACCTCAAAGATTGTTCTTGTGCAGGAAGACGTTCCTTTCTGCACAAAACTATCCTGCCCATAATACAGGCACCCTTCCACGATGGCACAATGGTGCCTGTGCTGGCACTAGGCTGCCTGAAGTGCGCAGTCAATATAATAAGGTCTAGAGCTCGCTCCCCACGCGCGCAGCTCCACCAAGTTGTGCCCTTGTCCTCCAACCCCGCCCACGCTGCTGTCGCGTGTTCGAGGCCCTCCTCCACCGGCAGGCACCCGCCTGCTCCTCATCCCTGGTGTCTAGTGGGCTGCTGGTAAGCATTCCTAGACTTGTGCATTTTTCTGTGCTTTTGTTTTATTGTGCCTTATTTCCACTGTTTTGTGCCTTATTTCCACTGTTTTGTGCCTTATTTCCACTGTTTTGCCCCTTGTGCGCTTCGTTGCCGGCTCTCCCTGAGCCGGTTTCTGCCTCTCTGCCTTTCCCGCCGCTGCGTCCCTGCGGGCCCACCCCCCTCGCGCCCCCATTTGCTCTGCGCTCCTGCCTCCCAGCTGCTCCTCCTGCCCACCTCCCCTTCTTAATGGCAGCTGCTGCGCGGCGCAATGAGCAACCTCTGACCTGCCTTTAAGGTCTAGAGGTCGCTCCCCACGCGTGCAGCTCCACCAAGTTGTGCCCGTGTCCTCCACCCCCACTCACGCTGCTGTCGCATGTTCGAGGCCCTCCTCCACCCGCAGGCACCCGCCTGCACCTCATCCCTGGTGTCTAGTGGGCTGCCGGTAAGCGTTCATAGACTTGTGCATTTTTCTGTGCTTTTGTTTTATTGTGCCTTATTTCCACTGTTTTGTGCCTTATTTCCACTGTTTTGTGCCTTGCTTACACTGTTTTGCCCCTTGTGCGCTCCGTTGCCGGCTCTCTCTGAGCCAGTTTTTGCCTCTCTGCCTTTCCCACCACTGCGTCCCTGCGGCCCCGCCCCCTCGCACCTCCATTTGCTCTGCCCTCCCGCCTCCCTGCTGCTCTTCCCTCCCACCTCCCCTTGCTAATGGCGGCCGCTGTGCGGCCGCGCCGGAAGCGTGCCAGAGGCAAGCCCGTCTGTGCCTGTCCGCCGTTGGACTGCACCCAGTGCCAGTCCCCCTGGCCCACGGGGCCCCCGTACCACCTACCACCGCTACACTGCCAGTGACCTCCACCCCCTCAATCCAGGACGCCCCTCCAGCTGCTTCCAGTCCACTCCGAAGCACACCAAAGGACCTTTCTCCTGCAGAGCCAGCAACTTCACCTGCACCCTTACCACCAAGCTCCGATACAGACCCGCAAACAACCACCTCAGCTGCATTCTGCTCAACACCCGCTCCATCCACAAGCACGCAATCAAACTCTGGGACCTACTGTCCTCGTCATCACCTGACATCGCATTTCTCACCGAACCCTAGATGAATTTGGCCTCTGAACTAGACATAGCCTTAGCCATACCTGAAGACTACAAGATCACTTGAAGAGACCACACCAACAAACCAGGAGGAGGAACCGCCATAGTCCACAAAAGCACCAGCAGAGTCTCCACCAGCTCCCACGACACCCACAACTCCGCCGAGCACCTGCATTTCAAAATCACACGTCAACGCCAACACCACCCTCAGAGGAACACTGGTCTGCTGACCCCCAACCCCGACCTCACTTCTGCAACGCCATCGCCGACATCATCAGCATCCAAGCCCTCACCTCAACTGGCTACATCCTCCTCGGCGACCTGAACTTCCACCTAGAAAACAACAACAATATCAACACCACCAACCTACTCGCCAACCTCTGCCTTAAGCAACTCACCACGTCGCCCACCCACACCGCAGGACGCACACTCGACCCCATCTTCTCAGCCAGCTACCTCATATCCTTCACCCACACCACCGAACTCCACTGGACCGACCATCACTGCATCCACTTCTCCTTCCAGAAACCGACCACACACCACCTCACCACCCAACCACCCCGCCGCTGCTGGAACAGAATCTCGACAGAACAGCTGATCTCCACCCTCGCCCAGGCACCTCTTCCTAGGACCCGGGACCCCAAATCAGCCGCCACCAACCTGCACCAATGGATAAACGACTGCGCCAACACCCTTGCGCCACTCAAACACCCTCGGACATCTACCACAGATCCAAGGCCAGCTGGTTCACCCCCGACCTACAGGCCTCCAAACAAGAATGCCGAAAAATGGAGAAGCCCTGGCGCCTTGTACCTACCGAATCCAACCACATCGCCCTCAAAACTGCCATCCGCAAACATCACCAGCTGATCAGCACCAGCAAAAGAACTTACTACAAAAACCGCATAAACACCAACGCCCACAACAACAGAGAGCTTTTCTGCATCATCAAGGAACTCTCCAACCCCAGGACTGCTCCTACGAACCCCTGTCATCACAGGAGCTCTGCAACTCCCTTGCCACTTATTTCCGTCGAACAGCTTCAAACCCCAGACCCACCAGCCTACCACAGACAGCCACAAACCCAACGCACCAAGCAACACCAACCTACTATGCGCCTGGACCCACGTAAACAATGAAGACACCATCAACACCATGGCCTAAATCCACTCCGGCTCCCCCCTCGGATCCCTGCCCACACCAGATCTTCAACAAATCCAGCAACATCATCGCCCCCCACCTCCACACCATTATCAATAGCTCCTTTGAGACAGCCACCTACCCGAAGGGCTGGAAACACGCCAATGTCAACACCCTATTGAAACAACCCATGGCAGACCCAGAGGACCCCAAGAACTACCGGCCCATCTCCCTCCTCCCCTTCCCAGCAAAGGTCATTGAGAAAATCGTAAACAGCCAACTATCCCGCTTCCTGGAAGACAGCAAAGCGCTCAATACCTCCCAATACGGATTTTGCAAGAACCACAGCACTGAGACCGCAGTCATTGCTACTACAGATGACATCAGGACAATGTTTGACGAAGGCGAAACCGCAGCACTCATCCTCCTGGACCTCTCCGCGGCCTTCGACACCGTTTGTCATCACACTCTCTGAATATGCCTCCTCATTCCTCTCCGACAGAACCCAGAGAGTCCACCTTCTGCATTACCTGTCTGAATCCTCCAAGACCATCTGTGGCGTTCCCCAGGGATCCTCCCTCAGCCCAACACTTTTCAACGTCTACATGGCACCTCTCGCTAACATCGCACAATCCCACCACATCAACATAGTATCCTACGCAGACGACACCCAGCCGATCATCTCCCTCACAAAAGACCCTACAACCGCAAGAAACAACCTCCACAATGGACTTCACACCATCGCCAACTGGATGGAATCAAGTTGCCTCAAGTTAAACATAGACAAAACAGAGATCCTCATCTTCCGCAACAACCCCTCCGCTTGGAATGACTCCTGGTGGCCTACCTCCCTAGGAGCCCCACCCACACCCACCACCCAAGTACGAAAACTGGGAAGCATCTTGGACTCAGCACTCAGCATGACTCAGCAGATCAACGCAGTCTCCTCTTCCTGCTACAACACCCTTCGCATGCTCCGCAAGATATTCAAGTGGATTCCCGTCGAAACCTGAAAGACAGTCACCCACGCCCTGGTCAGCAGCCGAGTGGACTACGGCAACGCACTCTATGCAGGAACCACGGGCAAACTACAAACGAAAATGCAACGTATCCAAAACGCCTCCACCAGACTCATCCTCGACATCCCACGCCACGACCACATCTCTGCCCACCTCAGAGACCTACACTGGCTACCCGTATCAAAGAGGATTACCTTCAAACTACTCACCCACGCACACAAAGCTCTCCAAAACACAGGCCCGGCCTACCTCAACGACAGACTCACCTTCCACACTCCCATCCGCCAGCTCCCCTCCGCCAGCCTCGCCCTCGCCTCCGTGCCCCGCATTCGCCGCACCACCGACGGAGGAAGATCCTTCTCTCACCTCGCCGCCAAGACCTGGGACTCCCTACCACTCCACCTACGCCAGACAAAGGACCTCCTGACCTTCAGGAAACACCTCAAAACGTGGCTATTCGAACAGTAGCTCCCCCCGCGCCTTGAGACCCTGATGGGTGAGTTGCATGCTTTATAAATTACGTGATTGATTGATGGTCAAGGCAATGGAGTCAGCCATGCACTTTCAAGGCAGAGCGAAGAAGGCCGGTAGGGTAATCGATTGTCCGGCATTAAAGTGCAACACCACTTTTGGCAGGAAGGCCGCCCACGTCCTCAGCACCTATTTATCTGGTCTAGTGGTGTAGGAAGCTTGTACTGACAGTGTCTGCAGCTCACTCAAATGGCATTCAAAATTGATTGCAATCAAAAAGACATTCTGACTGTCAGGACTTATAGTTCACATTGATGCATCAGCTCAAATGGTATGTACATAAGGAACGCGAGGACCAATTCGAGATCCTGTTGTGACATGACAAAAGATTTCAGAGGAAGCATGTGAGACAGACCTTTCAGAAAGTAAGAAAAGAAGGCTGATCTGACAAATAACAAATTCAAAATGATCGACATATAACCCTTAACTGCCCACTGCAACCTGATTCTGTTGATGGACATCTGGCGACAAGGATGATATCCACTACCTCAGGCAGCAAAACAGAATAGCTGTTGCTGCTGTACATGCAGGTGTAGGTTGCAGGGAGATTCCAATGCAAGATCCTCTATTGTTGCTGAGACAGGAGGCCCTTCTGAAGAGGTAGCTGGATCGAAAGGGAAATATGCAGACTAAAGGGATTTGGATACTGCACCCTCCTGGACCAGTCTGGGACTACCAAGATGACTTTGGCCCAGATGGGCCAGATCTAGCCAGGGCAGGCAGCACTGTTCGAAGGTGTTTAGTGCCATCTCCAGATGTTGATGCAATTTGTGATCTTCCAGCCAGCAACAGCTCACCTCATCTGCTTTGGCCTTTAGGGACACTGCCAGGCGATTGGCCATCTGAAAGACATACTGCTAGTACAGCTATCTCTAAAGACAAAAGGCCTCTTTGCAGAGAATGTAGGACCCTTTCGACCTGCTTGTTGTACTACCACATGACGGTCATGCTTCAGAGACTGGTGTCAGGATCGAACATGGCACCGGCAGAGTTGGCAGGGGCACCAGCATGGAAGGGACCAATATGGACCTAAGGGTCAAAGTTAAGAATTGACTGGTGTCAGTGGGGGCCCAGAAGCGAGTTCTTAGGAAGCATCCAGTGCCTGGAAAGGGCCCACTGGTTGAAGTCTGACTGGAAACCTCTGTGTTTTCCTGGGGGCCCAAAACGTGCACCCCAGGGAGCTGACAGCATCTGAAGGATCTGCAGCATGGCCTCCTTGAATGCTGCTGCTTGCTGCAGAGTTGATGACAGTTTGGAAGATTCGGGCATGCCTGGACCAACTGTGGCTCCAGGTTGGATTCAGAAGATGGTGGAGGCATTCAGAAGAGGCTGGAAGTGAGGAGGCCTTGGGTGTCGCCGTTGCGACTTCTCAGATGTGACGTCGTGGAGTCAAGTCCTGCTTGTCTTTCCTGCACTTATGGCATACTTTCAACTTTGATGTACCTGAAGAATGCGGTTTTGCACTAGACGGGCCTTTGTCGTTGAGCAGGAGCAAGGCACCTGTTTCTATTTCAACCTTGTCTTATGCTTGGCAATGGAGAGTTCTGTCTTCTGCCTTCCAATCACCTTGGGGTGCATATGGGCACAAATCTCACCTGATTTTGAGTCGCTGATGGATCCCAGACATCACTGGCTCACATAATTTAATATGTAACAGATGTCTACTTCCTGAAATTATGGCATGACTTTAATCCTGTCGTCTGCAGGGATGACCTCATCCCTAGCACACTGCCTGAAAATTTAGAGCTGTCAGAGAACCAACAAAGGTGGGAGCTCAGCTCTGGATCCACACTGAAGAGTGCATAGAGAACTGAACTGATGTTAGTACACAAGGGTGGAGCCTATATGCGACCCAACTCAATCACTTCAGGGCTGGTATGAGTGGACACTGCCACCTGTCGGCATGCAGGAGTCATTACTGGAAGTATTTTTTAGATGTAGTCTGACCTCTGGAATTTTGTAAACATGAGAAATCCCTTAGTTAGAAGTATCCGTCGGAAACAGTACACAGAAGCCACATTTTAGGTGCTGTACTTATGACAAGTAGATGAATCAGAGAATGGAAATTTGCTTTCTCTGTCTTGTTAACATGAGTCACAGAAAAACATGGCAACTAAGTGCACCTGAGCATACCGCTGTTGTATCACGCACTGTAATGTACTACAAATAATAGAGATGCAAGGATACAAGCAGGCCTGCATTGTATGTAACATTAAAAATTCATAAAGCCCCGACACACGTCAATACATGCTCACAGAAACACCCCCCTAGATAGTTTATAGATAGGCACAGATGCACATTGGTGAAATACATGAAGCCATAATGTATAAGCAAACAAATACAGTCACACATAGAAACAAGCATGCATTCACTTAAAGGAAACATATATAATGGCAATTATGCACTCGCAAACAAGTCGTTCTGATGGATTCCTCTTCCTGCAGATTTCTCAATTTACGAATATTCTTCCATTCCCCAGACTGGTCTGGAAACCTTTCCTGCAACAATGATTCTCAAGCGCCACAAGGTGGTGCCATTTGGTTCCATCCATAATATTGCCAATGGAATATCATAACACTGGAGTATATTAGGAGCCATCTGTTTTCCTAGTTCAGTTCCTGTTTTGTGTGCATAGTCGACATGGGTGGAGAGCTTTCTTCATGCTTCACTGTGAAAATGCCTCAGCATTTTAACAGTGGTTTGGTCTAATGTCTCCTCCACATGCCTCACAGCTTACATTTTGTCACACAAATTGAAAGAAAATGTCCTTGTCAGACCTGCTTGACATAGGCATGTGGCTTTTAAGTTCGGAATTCAACCCCAAGGGCTGCTTCAGTGCACCCAAAAGCATCAGGGAGTGGGAGACCAAATTGTTTTTGTCAAGGCTAGCTGGGCTACACAATAGCATTCCCTTCACCTACAGGTAACCCTCCTGGCAGGAAACAATTTCCGAAAAGATCTTCACACAAATAAAAACAAAAAGTGCCACAGGAAGTAGGAAACCTCATTTTCCTGCTACTGGAGAAAATCTAGATTTAAAAAAAAAAGAGTCCGAAATTCCCGGATGCATTGGCTAGACCAGGTCATGTACATCTGGCTGGTGATCCTTACTTTGTCACTCAACCATATTGGGTCAGAACCTGGTGAGTGGCAACCACAAATGTGGCAATTGCCATGCTTTTGAGGGAGCTACTGTCTCTCGCTCCATAGCATATGAAGATATCGAGATTCCCTTGAAATAAATGACAAACTGCAGATCGTCGAATGTTGTGTATCCTTATGGCCTAGAGTACGTAGGTAAGAAGGGCCACGAATTTCGAAATGGATTTAGTGAGCACAAATCAGCTCTATTTAACTACAGAAACTCTGCTCTCTACCTACAACACTGGATTTCATTTGGGAATACTGAAAAAATCTCTCATGGACCATTTTTGAAAAAATGCGATCATCCAAAGGAGGAGATGAAAATTGGAACCATAAGAAAAGTGAAGTATACTGGATATTTACTTCGGGCAGTCTCAGGGAAGGCCTCAATGAAGTGACTCTTGGGGAAAATGCATTTGGTTAACCTACTCACATTGGTCGGTATTCTTTTAAATTGTGTGTTCTCTTCTTATATAGATATTTTTCGGTTTAGTTGTATGGCATTCTCCATGGCAGAGCCTCCCAGCCACCATATGGGCCCATTCTGCAGTAGGTGGGTTGTGGATGGATATTTCTATTTTTTATTTGGGTTGTATCAATCAGGTCGGAGAGGTTTGTACTTTCTTTGCTAGTATCTGTAGTCTTAGTGTCTCATGCTCCAGTTCAATAATCTAAGAACTTGATTTGACTATCTGGACTATGGCCCTTGATTTTATGGGATGAGACCTCCCAGTTTTAGAAACCAGGATTGGAATGTTTTACTTATTTTAGGTTTTTGTTTTTTTCGTAGTGGTGTTGGTGTGTTGTGTTTACGTTCTGATCGATCTTGTATTTTGTATTTTTTATTATTGTTTTTAAATATTATAGACACTGGCCCAGGGTCGTTGTCATTCTGCAATTAAGTTGATCATTTGCTTATCATTCAGCTTTCCTGTATCTTTGTTCTTGTCCTTTGTTCATGTCTATTGTTTGTCATGTGCTTCATACCAATCATGCGGATATGTAATATTTAAGAAAGGATACGTGGTGCTTCAAGTCTTTTCGGTTTGCTAGTTTGTAGAGTTTGTACGGGGGACGGTTTAAGAAGTGCAGATCAGGTAAGGATTGTGGGAGATTTCATACCCTTCACCTTAGCGGTGTTGAGTTGGCGCATTGATGTATTTATTAATACTTTCAGCCTCTGCCCCATTTATGTTTGGCCTCTGCCCCATTGATGTTTGGCATTTGTATATCAGCTATACTCATGTGCAGTAGTGTGTGGTAGGCGATTGCGTATTTTGATGTGCATCTGCACAGTGTATCAATCTTTTATTGTATTGTTTTATTGGACTTTGTGCCCCCACGGCCTTATGCCCCTGCGATCATTTCTATTTCTATTTTTGTTGAGCTGTTTTGTGACGCTGGCCCCAGGGTGTGGCGTTTTGATTAAACGCACAGGAATTTAAGAAGCTTGGTGACCTCATAATTTTATGGATTTGTTTTCCGTGTTTTCAGTTTCCTTTATTTAATAGATTTAAGTTATCGTTTGGGAGATGTTAATCTGTGGTTGATTGTCTACTGTCTATCTCTATGGGATGGATAAAGTATTTAGGCCCATATTTATACTTTTTGACGCTAAACTGCGCTAACGCAGTTTAGCGTCAAAAAATTTAGCGCCGTCTAACGCCATTCTGAAGCGCCATGCGGGCGCCGTATTTATGGAATGGCGTTAGCCGGCGCTAGCAGACCGGCGCTGCCTGGTGTGCGTGGAAAAAAACCACGTAGACCAGGCAGCGCCGGCGTAGGGGGAAAATGGCGTTAGGGCGTCTTAAAATGGGGCAAGTCAGGTTGAGGCAAAAAAATCGCCTCAACCCGATTTGCGCCATTATTTTCGACGCCCAGACGCCATTTAAATGACTCCTGTCTTAGTAAAGACAGGAGTCATGCCCCCTTGCCCAATGGCCATGCCCAGGGGACTTATGTCCCCTGGGCATGGTCATTGGGCATAGTGGCATGTAGGGGGGCACAAATAAGGCCCCCCTATGCCACCCAAAAAAAAATAAAAAATATAAAAAATTATACTTACCTGAACTTACCTGAATGTCCCTGGGGTGGGTCCCTCCATCCTTGGGTGTCCTCCTGGGGTGGGCAGGGGTGGCAGGGGGGGTCCCTGGGGGCAGGGGAGGGCACCTGTGGGCTCATTTTGAGCCCACAGGCCCCTTAACGCCTACCCTGACCCAGGCGTTAAATAGTGGCGCAAATGCGGGGTTTTTTGACCCACCACCTCCCGGGCGTGATTTTTGCCCAGGAGTATAAATACGACGCATTTGCGTCGCCGTCATTTTTTTAGACGGGAACGCCTTCCTTGCATCTCATTAACGCAAGGAAGGCGTTCACGCCAAAAAATGACGCTATTTGCCCATACTTTGGCGCTAGACGCGTCTAACGCCAAAGTATAAATATGGCGTTAGTTTTGCGCCGAATTTGCGTCGAAAAAAACGACGCTAATTCGGCGCAAACGGAGTATAAATACGGGCCTTAATTACTTACCATACTCTGTTTTTATAGCATATTGTTGGGGTTTTGAAACTTCCTCATTCAGGACGCCTTTTGGCGTGGTGGACAGGATACTGATGGCTTCCGTAAGTATAAGAGTGTCCTAAATGCCCTCATACCTTTCATCCGTTATCTTATTGGATGTAGTTGTGGAACATATGGGTTACTAGGACTAATGGACACTTTGGCATTAATCAATCTATCTTTCATGTTTTGGAAATATGAAGAAAGGTAGTCATTAGCTGTATTCTTCTCAGCAAAGAAAAGCTTATCATTTTTCTTCATCTCTATGCAGAGGTACCCATAGGATTGTGGGTCAGGCTGTAAGTTCTGGTTCTACATTTGTTTTGTGATGTGATTGGGTTTGTCACTTTTTCGTGTTATTAATATAGGTGGTGGAGTTATATATATATCTACATATATATATCTACATATATATATATATATATATATATATATATATATATATATATATATATATATATACATACACACACATATACATATACACACACACATACATATACACATATATATATATATATATATATATATATATATATATATATATATATATATATATATATATATATATATATATATATATTCGTAACCAAGTCACAGAATGCAGGTGCTCCACACAGCGGTCCTGGATGGGTTCCGAGAGGCCCTAATATAACCTTAAACACTCCTTAAAATATCAGGAGAACCAGGACACCTCCAATATGAAAATTCAGTTTATTTCAGCACAAAATCCAACGCGTTTCGGCAACAGCCTTACTCATGGATACCACATAACTAAAGTGCTCCACATATATAACCCAAGTTGGTCGTAAAAATAAAAAACAGACAAATCCTAATACACCCACTAGAGAACACATATTTGTGGTGGCCATCTTTAAAGTGCACATTCAATCTTAATACACTGTAATTAATATCGAATAATTTTTAGAATTACATCAGTATCCCCCATAAAATTTTCAATATCAAAAGACTTATTCGAAATTATTTCTCATGATGTTACTCTCCAAACAATTAATAAAAAATAATAAATAAATATTTGATACAAAATTACAAATTTGTAAAATTATTCAATTGTTAAATAATTCATTTCCTGACGTTTGAGTAAAATATCTATATATGTTATCAGGTTAAAATCCAATATGTTTCATATAAATATTTCATATAAATATTTATTGCTCAAACCCATGTCTAAATTGCTACCATTGCATCTTGTATCGCCCAAGTGGGCATATATATTTGCAAGTAACTGCCCTGGAGGATATCATATCATTTCCGATGTTATGCACAAATAACCTCGTTCTACTAGTGCATCATGGCTTCTTAACCCAAGTGAGTGGACACACAAGCTCCATTCATAATAAAGACTTAATAAAAACCCAACACCTAATTCCTTAACTTAATAGACATTAAAATATCACCAACACTCCAGAGTGCTATTGTAATAAAAATCACCACATTACCCCACCAAGCTTAAAAATATATCAATTACTCTAGATGGATACTCAGCTCTTCACTCGAATTCAGCCCTACAGGTTCCAATGTCTCAAACTCAATTATATATTTAGGCCCATATTTATACTTTTTGACGCTAAACTGCGCTAACGCAGTTTAGCGTCAAAAAGTTTTGCGCCGGCTAACGCCATTCTGAAGCACCATGCGGGCGCCGTATTTATTGAATGGCGTTAGCCGGCGCAAGCAGACCGGCGCTGCCTGGTGTGCGCGAGAAAAACCACGTACACCAGGCAGCGCCGGCGTAGGGGGAAAATGGCGCATGGGCGTCTTAAAATGGGGCAAGTCAGGTTACGTCGAAAAAATCGTCGTAACCCGACTTGCGCCATTTTTTTTCGACGCCCATCCCCCATCAACATGACTCCTATCATTGTAAAGATAGGAGTCATGCCCCCTTGCCCAATGGCCATGCCCAGGGGACTTCTGTCCCCTGGGCATGGTCATTGGGCATAGTGGCATGTAGGGGGGCACAAATCAGGCCCCCCTATGCCACAAAAAATAAAAAAAAAAATACTTACCTGAACTTACCTTAATGTCCATGGGATGGGTCCCTCCGTCCTTGGGTGTCCTCCTGGGGTGGGCAAGGGTGGCAGGGGGGTCCCTGGGGGCAGGGGAGGGCACTCTGGGCTCATTTTGAGCCCACTTGTCCCTTAACGCCATGCCTGACCCAGGCGTTAAAAAGCGGCGCAAATGCGCCGTTTTTGGCCACGCCCACTCCCGGGCGTCATTTTTGCCCGGGAGTATAAATACCACGTAAAGGCCTGGGAGTCATTTTTTAAGACGGGAACGCCTCCCTTGCATATCATTAACGCAAGGAAGGGGTTCACGCTAAAAAATGACGCACACTCCGGGCACTTTGGCGCCCGAAGCGTCTAACGCCATAGTATAAATATGGCGTTAGTTGGCGTTAGTTTAGCGTCGAATTTGCGTCGAAAAAAAAGACGCAAATTCGGCGCAACCAGAGTATAAATACGGCCCTTAGACTCCAAAATACGCAGAGACCTTACTCTGTTGCTGCCCCTTTTGTTAATCTTCACTTGATCAATGACCACAAATTTCAACAAATTCTCATTACCAAAATGTTGGTTAAAGAAATGCCTCGCTACCGGGTAGTTTTTGTCATAGTTCTTGATAGCTCATCTATGTTCCAGAACTCTTTTCTTTGCACTGTGTATCGTACTCCCCACGTACAGTTTGTCACATGGACATATCAGACAATAAACACAATAAGTTGTGTTACAATTAAAGTTACCTCTAATTGTAAAACTGTCTGTCCTCCCTGGAACATTTAATGTCCTACAATTATTGCTAGTTCTGCACGCTTTGCATTTCATACATGGTTTTTAGTTCACTTTGAGGCACATGGTTGTTGGTGAAGGTATGATACAGCTATTGATGACTGGTATCACAATGTTACACAGGATGATCTCCCTAACACGAGTCCACAGATCATCTCCAATACGACTTTATTGTTCTATTGAGCTATTTTGTTTTATTAGTCTTAACATACTCATCTATATAAATATATTTTTCAGGTTTCTCCT
The DNA here is from genome assembly GCF_031143425.1 of Pleurodeles waltl. Taxonomy (NCBI): domain Eukaryota; kingdom Metazoa; phylum Chordata; class Amphibia; order Caudata; family Salamandridae; genus Pleurodeles; species Pleurodeles waltl. Next base: position 1,378,082,405 of record NC_090445.1, on the reverse strand, counting down.
CTTCTTGACCTCCTTCCTCACCTTTGCCCCTAAGTTTTACATATTCATTCGAGCACCCTGCGGAAGGCACATGGCTGCATTTTTGTCGGGCAACGCGATGTTGTAAATAGAAAAGAAAAGAAACATCAAAGTGGTGATTGTATATAGGAGATACTGTGTAATAGAATATATTAAACCAGCACCATGTGTATGTATATATGAATGCTGTCTAAGAAAATACTTGAGTCATGATGTGCAGATCTTCCGATGTGTTCCGTTTTGGTTTTTAATTTGGGGTGATGTATTATGTGAAAGTGATATGGTGGATGAATGATGTGTGATATAAGCAAATTAAGTACGATTTTACTATTTGAGTGGATCTATGTCGGGCAAATGCCTTAAATAGTACAACCTCTAAATCTGTAGGGCAGGCGGTTATTGTTTTTATGTTTGCTCAGGATGGCTACTTTACCCTCCAGGAGACTCCACAAAGATAAGCCTAATGCTATGGGTTTAGCGACTGTTATGGTTTTCAGACCAATGTCTCCCATTATTTTGCCTTTATGACTCAGCCATGTTTCTTTTCTTTTTTTGCTAAATCAATTTTTATTGTTTGTTTTTCGTGTAACAAAGAGTACAATTTGCTTCATATGCAACACAGTGAGAGAGTGATATACAGATTCAGCACTTCCTCAGTCACATGCATGTTATTTAATACTTTCCAGTCTATAATAGTCCTACCATTTGCCCCATATTATAGTATATTTTAGAGGACAGCCTCTAGCACGAAATACTGGTTGGTCCATCTTAGCACACCAATCCACCCCCTTCTGACACTCCACTAAAGTAGAGGGCTAAGGAGCCCTCCATTTGTGAGCAATGTCTCTTTTGGCCACTATTTTAGCCAGCCCTACCATTATTCACTCACATCGAGGTCCGCAAGGTCCTCCAGTATACTCAGTTTGCCTATTCTTGGGGTTAGGTCCTCCCGTCTGCCAAAAAACTCATGATAACATTGGTTCAATGTATTACCAAAAGCCTTTGATCATGGGACATGCCTATACCATGTGGAAACAATCAGCCTCAGCACTGATACACCGGATGCAGGAGGAAAGGGGAGTTTCCCAGCTTTCCATAACAGTTTAGGTATAAAATAAATGGTGTGGAGGTAATGCAGTTGGATCAGTCGCATCCTGGAAGAGATGGCGATTTTGCAGTGGGCCATCTGTGTATTCCGCCAGTTCATGTCATCGAGGGGCCCCACCCGTCTTTCCCATTTCTGTTTGAACTACAAGAACACCTCTGGCACATTTTTCACCAATGAACAATATATCTGAAACACAGCACCTTTACTGAGGCTGCCCATAAGGAGTTTGGTTTTGAGGGGACTGTGATTAGTCAATTCAGTAGGGACGCAGGTGTGATAAAATAGGGCATGACGGAATGTAAAAACTTATGGAACTGCGTGTTAGATAGAGATTTTGTGGCTGAACCTCCTGTGTGGATTGTAGGTGATTCCCCATTCCACACATTACCCAGAGTGGTAATTCCAATCCCGTCCCAGTGTCTGAAGCCATTAAGGCAAGCAGTGTGTTGTAGCCATCGTAACTCCCACAGTGGGGTCGACTGTGTAAGCCACTTGTCCCATCCTGTAAAACAGGAGGCTGCGTGCCACACCTTGACGACTTTCACAGTCATCTCAAGGAGTCAGATAGAAAGTGGTGTACCATAACAGTCTCAGAATATCCAACCCTAAGTATGAGAGCTCCAGGCAGTACGCCGGGTGATCCCAGCCTACGGTTAGCCGTCATTTATTACCATGAGTCAGGTCTCCCAGTACAGCTTAATGGGAGCCATTCCCAATCTTCCGTCATATACTGACTGCCTGCGCTTGTCCTGGGCTACACAAACTGGGCGACCTGCCCATTTAAAGGCTTGGACCAAGATGTTCATTTTTTTGAACCAGCTATTGGGAATTTCAAAGGGAAAATGCTGGAGAGTATACAGAATCTGGACAGGACTAACATTCTGAATATAGCCACCCTTCCCAGCAGATTAAGTGGGAGTCTCCCCTATCTCTGAAAGTCATGTTTCATGTTAGCAATAAGGGGTGTGAGATTAAGACTCCAGGCGAGATCAGGGTTCTTAGAGAAATGAACACCCAGATAATGAAAGCTAAACCTCTGTAGAGGGATAGACCAGTGCCAGGAGACTACACTTTGATCGCTGTAGATGAGCACTAAGAGTGATTTGTGCCAATTCACTTGGAGGCCGAAGCTGCTCTGTAAAAGGTCAGTATCTCAAGCGAGCAGTGTTCTGGCCCCGTTGTTTAGGAAGAAGATGAAGCCTACCAATGTGCTGTTTCTTGTTATGTCAGCACTGCAATCTACACCAACTCAGACTCCTCCCTCGGAGCTGATGACAGTGCTGCGCAAAAAGCCTTCAAAGTGTGCTGAGATTATCTAAACAACAAAAGAAAAACATGAAGGCACACTCTTATGACATCTCTTGACAAAACGTCTACCTAGGACTAAGAAATTTACCCCGATGTAAAAATTGTTTAGTTCCAACTGTGATGCCCTTGATGTGTCTGATGATGCCTTGTAGGTTGATAACCCCTTAATTCACTATAAATGGATATTTTAATTTACAAAATGGATGTGTCCTGATACTTTTCCCGTAGGGGGCATCCCTTACTACTCTGGTCCTCATTGATGAGACATTTCTTTGTTCACTGTTGTGCCATGAAAAGCAGCAGTAGCTTTAGTATGAACCCGGCAAAGTCCGGCTTTTTGACAACCCTCTTCTCCAATGACAGAGCCATTACTCTCATTTAATGATATTCTCCTAGAACCCATTATGGCTGCAAGGGAGAAACAATTTTCTAGATCTGCTGCGGGCCATCTGTGCATTCGGAAAACGGCAAAGGCAAAAAGCCAGATGACATACCCCTCCCCCTGTGACCACAGTTTCTGTCATCTCAGACTTCACCAGAAAGACTGGTTGTACATTTTTCTTCTTCAAATCTACATTAAAATACCTTTCAAACAACACTCCCAGACAGTGTCAAACATTTTTGGCCTAATGGCTGTAAAGCATTTGCCTCTGACAACCTCGGCTTTCAAAAGTGAAAGTTACCTATCTGAGCCATTTTGTTTATGCTCTTAGGAAACTGGCAAGACATACTGTACCAACATCAAGAAGCTGTTTACTGATTTTGTCTACCATGGTTGGGATACCTCCAAACAGATCCTAAAATGTGGTCTGAATCTGGGATGACTGTGGCTCAATCCATAGGCAGTCATCACACTGCTTTGCCACGCTTGGATGAGTTCCCCTTGGCCGCTCAGGAGTTGTCCAATTCTCATGGACATATTTTGTAGTGGAGAGCTGCTGTTCAGAGAGAAGGTTGTTCCTCGGTGAAAAGTTTCAGGAACATTAGAACACCTGCTCGCTTACTCATTGGGCGTAGTTTCCCCAATGAGGCAGTTCAGCCAGCAGTACAGAAATTCCGACTATTCCACAGTGCCCGGACACTCCTAGCAGTAGCCACAAGCTGTACAAGGTGACTTGTTAATTAATTAAATAATTAGTACATTCATTCATTCAGGGTACGGAGCCTTACAAAGATTGCAGATACCACCTCCAGTGCTCAGAGTGCTGTGATACCCTGGCAGGCACAGTGTCGAATACAAGTTGCACTTGATAATGTCCTGGGCACTAACAGTACTGGATGCATCATGCCATTACAGTGACATGCACCTAGCACGGAGCGTACAAGAATATCATTTGAAGCGCTAACTATAGTACACAAAATAGCACATCCACCCACACTTTACGTTTTGACATTGAATTTCCAGCCCATCGCTTCAAAGGTTACTTCTAGACACAGAGCCTTCTGTCTAGACCTCAGAAACCTAACTGTGGAATTCCCTTCCCACTGCTATTCGCACTGAATCCTCATTTACCCAATTTAGGAAAGCCATCAAACCCTGTCTATTTTTTTATATCGTTATATTTTGGTTTCTCTTACTGTTATGTTACTTTTTTAGCGCCAATAGGCACCCAGTTATTTGATAAGAAGCTCTGCATTTAGTTAATAAGAAGCTCTGCTTTAATTGACCTTTATAAACACGAATAACATAAAATATCTAGACCTGAGGCAGGTGACTCCAGATTCTTTTGAGGCAAAAAATGGCTTACTTTTGGTTGTCTCCCGTCATAAATTGCCTGTTTCAATAGAAATTAATGGAAGAAATAGATTCTCCCGTTTTTTTTTAAATCTCTCAGTTTTCTCTTCTAAAATGTTGGCATGTATGCAAGCGTACTGGATGCGTACTGCAGCTTATACCTAGCTAGTATGCTCCCGCAGTGCTCACAATGCAGAGTGAATTCTGACAGGCACAGTGCTGTAACCCAGGTTATTTTTAGAAAGCACCGAGCAGCAGATGACAAAGCGAGGCATACGCACCTATCCATGGCCGGTGTTGTACCTGGGTCGCGCACAGAGCGGGGCACACGCTTGTCTCCGTCACAACCTATGTAATTGCTTCTGCTTCACAACCAAGGGATTTAGATCAATATTTATCTGGTAAACAAGCGCCGGTGTTTTCCAGGAGCCTCCACTTCCGCTGCCACGAGATTAATCAAACAGTATCCGGAGAAGGCCGGGGCTTCTACCACATTTTCAATCTGGAAACAAAGCAGCAAACGATACCGAATGTCAGGAGGACGACTGGCCAGGGTCGTACTGGGACAGAGAATAGTCTCGAGCACCAAAATAAATCATAAAAGTCGGCTCCATTAGCGAATTAGATACCTAAAAATAGGTGCCCACATAGGCAAATAGGGCAGTGTTCAAATGAACCTTTTATGAATAGTAAAAACCAGGCCATCAGATAATAAAGAAGGCCCACAGACCGAAAAAACAAAACAAAAAAGAAGCATTGGCAAAGCCTATAGGTTTCGCCTTTGTTTTTCCTTTTGCATTCTAGCTTAATAACTGGACTATAAATATTACAAAATGTTATAATAATGTTTGTTTTAAATTTTATATTAATAGTTTGTATTGTTGTGATGTATGTTGAATTAATATCCCAGGGTCCCAAACTTGAAATTTGCATTGTATTTGAGTACAGTAATGTGTAGTTGGTAAAGTGCTGCACCATTAAAAGAATACCCCTTTTAATTGCAAGGTAGGTAACCACAATTACAACTGCCTGTTTAGTAGTAAAATAAAGCAATGTTTGGTGTTTAGAGGAGCTATGACGGCTTTTGGCCCTGGTGTCACTGCACCTGCTGCACCATTCAAATCTTAATGCCTGCAAGGTAACTGCACTTGTGACTGCCTGTTTAGTTGTACCATTTAGCAGTAATCTGCATTTAGAGGGGTTCTGACACCCAGTGGCACCAGTACCACTGCTGCACTAGTGTACCTGCTGCACCATTAAAACCATGACCCTAGTGCCTGCAAGATAACTACACGTGTGACTGCCTGTTTAGAAGTAACATTTAGTAATATTTTGTGTTTAGTGGGGTTCCTAGAGCTTTAGTCCCTGGTGACTCTGCACCTCCAGCACCACTAAAATCATGACTCTAGTGCCTGCAAGGTAACTGAACTTGTGACTGCCTGTTTAGAGTAAATACTTATCAATAATCTGTGTTTAGAGGAGTTCTGACACCTTGTGGCACAAGTGTCTCTGCACATTCTGCACTCTTAAAACCATGACCCTAGTGCCTGCAAGATAACTGCTATTGTGACTGCCTGTTCAGTAGTAACATATAGCAATATTTTGTGATTAGAGGAGTTACGACAACTTTTGGCTTCCATGCCACTGAAACTGCTGCACCATTCAAATCATGACTCTAGTACCTGCAAGGTAATTGCACTTGTCATTGCCTATTTAGTAGTCACAGGTAGCAATATTTGGTGTTTAGAGGGGTTTATAGAGCTTTTGGCCTTGGTGTCACTGCACCTGCTGCACCACTAAAATCATGATCCTAGTGCCTGCAAGGTAACTGCACTTGCAACTGCCTGTTCAGTAGTAAAATATAGCAATATCTTGTGTTTAGAGGAGTTCTGACAACTTTTGACCCTGGTACCACTGCACCTGCTGCACCATTCAAATCATGGCCCTAGTGCCTGCAAGATAACTGCACTTGTGACTGCCTGCTAATAAGTCACCGAGACAATAACAATTTGAAATAAAACATCACCCAATTATACAAATTACTTTTCTTTAAAAAATAGTGAGTGGTAATTTAAGAAACAAACACACATATAATTTTAATATTCACAACTATTATTAATCAGAAATGTAATGACTAAGTAATGAAAAACACAACACAATGAGCCTACATGTTGCTTGCTTCACATCTGCACTTGATACTCCATTGCAAGATGCACCTCATGTTTACACACATTTCAAAGCAAATTGACTTGCGTTCAGTTATCTTTCGCGTACAAACACTAACAAGTAAGTTGTACTTCGGCCACCTCCACATGATGGCAAAATCAGAACACAAAGCAGAGCAGAAGAGCAGGAAGTGACCTTATGGCCAATAAAAAGCAAGTAAATTCAAACGGTGCTGGAGCGACGTTTGAATGAACAAACAGGAAGTTCAGGTAAGTAAGGGGCGAGGTAGGGGCGTGTTCTAAGTCCCTTATAAGAATTTATTTCAGTAACATAAGACTTCGCAAGCACAGTGCATGCGCTGTCCAGGCAAAACCTAAACATGTGCAACACACTTATCTATCACATCAGCCCATTGGGCACTGCCTGACCGCCCTGTGGCCAGTCAGACCCTGGATTGACTTGCGAGAACAGTTCATGACAAGCTGGTGCCTTTAAGAGGACAGTAGCTGGCTTTGGTTGAGTCAGTCCCACGTGAGTTTGGTGTTATTGGAAGGCACTTTGGGCTGGTGCACATCCAGATCCATCTCAAAGGGATCAGTAGATCTGGGTAAAGTCAGGTGTGTCTGTAAAAGGACATCTGCTCTGGGCAGAATCAGACACCCTTCAGGAAGGCAGTCCTAATAGGAGAGACTGAATTTCATGCCGAGTATGTTTCTGAAAGGATGTTGCAACCAGGAGAGTGACACCTCGAAAAGGTGAAGTGTACTGTACTGAATGTTGAAAGCAGCTATGATAGGTGTTAGACCTGAGAGATTTTTTTTTTCATTCTAGCCTCCTGTTTTTGCTGACTTCATTTTTCCTGTCTTTTGGACTCTTCACACCTTACCACCGGTATCCAGTGTTAAAGTGTTTGTGCTCTCTCTCCTTTAAACATGGTGACATTGGTCTAGACACAATTGGCATATTTAACTTACTTGTATGTCCCTAGTAAAGTGGTACTACATGAGCCCAGGGCCTGTAATTTAAATACTACATCTAGGTCTGCAGTACTCATTGTGCCATCAACTTAAGTAGCCCTTGAAGCATATCTCAGGCCTGCCATTGCAGGTTCCCGCCAGGTCCAAACTTCCCTTTTTAAACTATATATGTAACCACTAGGATAGACCCTAATTAGCGAATAGGGCAGGGAGCAATGTATTTAGGAAGTTGGACATGTACTTTAAAGTTTTACTTGCTTGGTAGTGAAACAGTCCTACATTTTTTTTTCCACTACTGTGAGGCCTACTTCTACCATAGGTTAAAATTGGGTTAATTAATTACATAAAAAAGTGATAACTTTCAGTTGGAAGGAGGTCGAAATATCAAGTTTGATGTCTAATGAATTGTAATTTAAAACCCTTTTTAATGGTAAAGTCGGATTTTAAGTCACAATTCTGCAACTGCCACTTTTAGAAGACTGATTCATTTTGTCCTAACCATTTGGTGTCTGCAGCCAGTTCTCTGGGTCATACAACTAGGTGTAGCTGGCAGGTGGTCTTTTGAAACAAAGGAGCATAGAAGTTTGGCATAATGGGCTATCTCTGACTTGATAAGGGGGAGCTGTCCGCTTCCACATTTGCACATCACAAATGGTGTGCCTGAGCACACTCCTAAATGGTTTGATACTAGTCTATTGTGACCACAGATAATCTGTGGCCAGGACAGGGAGGCAGGGAATTCCAAAGCACCACTATGGAGGAAACCTACTGAACCTTCTCCTACTTCAAAGTAGGCATCAGGTATGAATATTGATCCCTAAGACACAACTTTTCAGGATACCTCTGGACCTGAGGAAGTCTTAGAAGGACTGCTGTGCTGCTCTGCAAAAAGGACTGCTATTCTGTTGCTGTGTTGCTCTGCTGCCTCTGTAAGAAGGACTGGACCTCATCTTGATCTCAGGAACTCCACAGTGGCTCCACGGGCTAGTTGGTTTGCCTTCTGATTATAACAATGGACAGAAAAGGCCTCAACCACCTTGAACCTAGCAACTAGACTATGTCTACTATGAGTCCTACCACCTAAGTGGTGCACTCCCAGCCCTGGACCCCTGGAACTGGGCCTGAGGGTGCTCTGCAAACCCAGCTGTGGTCCTGTGCACAGAACCAATGCCGTGCAATGCAAAAACACACCACTGCATCAGAACCACCACAGTGTGACTCAATCCTGACTCCGGACCTCACTTTGCAAGCCTAGCCTCCCCATGCCCGCTGCTGCTCGAAGCATCATTGACACAGGTCTTCGCACCACAAGCTCCCCGTCGACAGCATCCTCAACGAGATCGCATGACTTCTCATTCCAGCCACATAGCTTTTTTGGAACTGCTGGTGCGTGACACATCTTTCGAAGCAAGACTTTGCATCACAAGCTCCTTGTCGATGGCATCACTGATGATAATGCAGCCCTGCAACTTCCTCAGAACCACTGCTGCACGACGCATATTCGACACAGGATCTTGCAATGCTCTGCAAACAGAATTTAAGGTACTTTGTTCAGCATGCCTAACTTGGTCCCTTTATCCAGCACACTCTCCATCGTGGTCAGCCTCAACTTGTTTCCCCATCCCGGTCCAGTGAGACTAGGTAACCACAGTTGGTGCTTTGTGCTCCTAAGCAATATTTTCTTTTAAATCTTTAAAATTGCTTATCTCTGGTTCTACTGATTGGATTTTTGCCTTTTTGGTCTCAAATAATTTATTAAATATGACTATATTTTTCTAAATTGGCGTAGCATTTCGCTTATGTTGTTTTTTCACTTTATTACTGTAAGAAGCACCGCATAAATGCTTTACACTTTGCCTCTAAGGTAAGCCTGGCTGCTTTTGTGCCAACATTCCAGATGTTTAAGCTCATGTTAACTTGGGGTTTGTTTGTGATTCCACCATAACATAAATTGTGGTTGTTGCTTGGGTAGGTTATCACTCACCTCAGCCAGTAACCCAATATCCTACAGTGACTTTCAGTGATTGGTTGAAAATTTAAGGTGAACTCAGGAACGAAACAGAGACTGCTTTAAAATTGAGATATGTAGTTAAATGTGGATGAGTCAAGCCCTTAAGAATGCTTATCCAATGCATGAAGCAGTGTCATAGCTGTGATATGCCACTCATCACAGTACTGTAAACATAACATTTTTTTACGTTAGTCCAGCAAAGCACCACAACTGTGTCAGAAACTCTGATGCAGCTGTGCTAATGAGTTCCATGGTGCACTGTATTTTAAATACAGCGCTACCATGGTGTCTTTAGGGGGGCACAGGGCTTCTCAAGCAAACTGGCGCATTGTGATCAATGCGCTAGTTTGTTGTAAATGAGGCCCATAGTGTCATATCAGTACACCATACACATGGGAATATCAAATTAGCGTACCGCAAACATACAAATGTTACACATCAGCATGCTGCAAACACAAGGCAGCCACTCCGTCTTTTGAAACAAGTGAAATGTTATGCATTAGTATTCTGTACATTGGCAAGTATCACATATTATCATCTATGAGACACAGGGTTATCAGATGTCAACTTCTTGCCAGCAAATGTTCCCTGTCATTGAGTCCCTGGCGTATTGCAAAATGATGGGGTCCCACTGCAGAATGTGATGAAGGGCCCTATTTCTCCCATATCTCACAAATACTGATTGGGCTTAGGCTGAGTGGTGGATCCCTGAAGGGGAGGAGGGAGGCCCTCTACGACACTGCATCTGCAAAGGCCTGCATTACGCCCCTGTATTGAATGACATACATCACCATATTCAAACATGCGAATGTAGTGCCAAGGGCTGAGCTCCGTCAATAAGACTGGGGGTGGGGCATGACCCTCAGATTTTCCAACAATCACACTGGAGGTTAATGTAAAAATACATTATGCGACAAGCGGAGTGCATTAGAGGCGATTAAGGGGCATTGAGAAGGGGGAGAGGAGTGTGGATTGGGAGGAGTACTAAGTGAGAGAAAACATAGAGGCATATTTACAAGAAAGTGGGGCTTCAGTCCCCATGCACTGCTTTTCTTGTGTCTCCCGTGTTCCACCAAATGAGAACATGGTTGCAGTACAGCTCACCATGCCAGTCGTTAGGAAAATAGAGTCGATTTTTTTGATGCTATTGTGGTTCTTTGTTGCACTAGCATCAAAAATGTTGACGCTAGTGCCGTAAAGCACAGGGAGGCTCATTTAGTAAAATGGGTGTGTCATTTTAGCACCTGCTGTGAGCAGGCATTAAAAATAATGGAAAAAAATGGTGCAGTGAAATGTATATTTCACTGCACCATTTTTTCAGGGCTCCCTTGCATACATTATGCCTGACGCAGGCATAGTGTGGCGCAAAGGGTTGCAAAGTGGCACAGTGCAAGCATTGTGCCACTTTGTTAATTACGGCGCAGGGGAAAAGCAAACTTAGCGCCGCCTTAGCATAAACAAATGATGCTATGGCGGTGCAAGGTGGCACTACGGGCTTGTAAATATGTCCCATAATATATTGTAAAATAAAAACATTTGTTACAACAGCGAGAGGGAGAGAGTGTGTGTGCTTTTGTTGCCTGTGTGTATGTAAAAATTCCTGGTGAAATCCAACAGCCATCTCGCCACACCCTACTGAAAGTCCCTGCACCCAACTATTTGTCCGAAAATACGTTTATTATGTGGGGTGTCACACCCCAAGCACCCCCTGAAGCTACACATCTGAGTACTTACATAGGAGAGCGCCAGGCATCACCATACTGAAAAAAGCTGTACATATCAAACATCACCATACTGCAAATTGTCAATTTCACAACTCAGCAGAAGGTAAGTACTGGAAGTGCAAAACGTGATGGATTGAGAGCTTGAATTAATGCCAACCATGTGGTAATTAATTAAATTCCGACACATTATTTCATTGTCAATTGTGCCACTACAGAGAGGAAATAGATATGGACAACTCAGGTGGAGCCGTCTAGCCCAAGCTGCCAGTTCGCTTCACCTCCAGTTGTGAAAACAAGCAAGCATACGCATGTTTCAGCCTTGTTCGGCCTCATCGGGGTGGCACAGCGAGCTACAGCTCCTGTGCCTCATCATTCTTGCCCCACATAGAATTACTCAATGACAAGACCCAACGTGATGGATTAATTCTTGTATTAATCCAAGCCATTGGTAATTACTGCTGTAATAGCCCGATTTCGTTAAAATAATCTTTTTTGCAGACTGTCCCACTACAGAGAGAACAATCGTATGCATATCAGTTTTGGCCACACGGCATAAAAGGTACAGTCTGGCCTTAACTGTTACACCACCTCCCGTCTACACAGCATGACAATCTCACACAGCCAACTCTATGTTAAATTAGCAATTGCAATTTTTGATTCCGTCTAACATTATGTGCAATTACATTTGAAGACGCTGTGATTCAGATTAAAAGTGCACGTGCTTTAGCGTAATGTAGTAATTTCCTGTGTGTGGTGCTTGTCAGTTAAATGTGCATGACAAGTCATGCTACATAAATGTAGTCACAATATTTTACCTCCACAGTGATAAGGTTGTTCCAATTAGATGTAGGCATATTTGCTTGACCCAGTTATCAGTTAATGGTCTTAGTTCACTTAGGACACTGCTGTTTTTTTCTCATTAAGGCTTTTTTGAAGAACTGCAGTAAAAAGGACTTATTGAACTTAAAAAAAGTATATTCTATTACGAACATGAATGCCACTCAAGATACATTCGACCTATTGCAGTCTGCATGCCGCCGTTCCAGAAATATTTAAAAAATGCCAAAGATACTGGCACAATGTTCTTCTGGGTTTGAGTATGGGAAAGGGGGAGAAGAACACACTTTTAGCAGCTTCACGTGAATGTTAGAATGAAGATCTTAGTAGATGACATGTGGACCTTTCTAATTATTAGTGGATGGGATTAATTCAAGCATTCCACTATCATTTCTTGTCCTGTCATTATCCCTAGGTGAAAGTATAATTGTGTCCCTTCTCTCTTTGTATGCAAATCTCTTTTCTAGTCACATTAATTTAGGTCAAAGCAGACAAACATCTACTCCAAAGAAGAGTATTTGCTACAGAGATTTGACACAGTGTACAGCATTTTAAATTCTCTATAGTAACCAGACTTTGGATACTGTGACTCGTATTAACTGCTCTGAGAATTTAAGTCCCAGAAACAGAAAATATTTGAGTTCATTCACAAATGGCACTAGAGAGAAAATAAATTATTTATTTACAAATTACAACACACAAGCTCGATCCTATGTCAGAGCATGCAACAAGAAATATGTACTCCGCAACCTATTAAAAAATGATAGAGGTGGGTTACAGCTTAAAATTATTCACCATTAGTAGCAGAGGTTCCACATCATGAACTTCCATTTTTGACAAAGGAAAGTATTGTAATCTAGAACCTCTGACCTGATTCAGCTTTGACTGTCTCAGTGTGGGCACCATTCCCCAAAAATCAAATGAACCCCAATATTTTCAGACACCCCAGAATATACCTTGATGATTCGGTGCTGCATTTTCATTTGATCTAACCAGTGCTTGAAATGGAAAAATTAAAGTGCCGGTACTCTGTGCCAGAGTACCTGCTTGTTCCTGAGAAGTGCTGGTACTCTCCTATTAAAAGTATTACGTTTTTCTTGAAATGTGCCGGTACTCTCCCTCTCAAAATAAAAAAGTGCTGGTACTCAGTACCGGACAGTCCCGGCCCATTTAAAGCACTGGATCTAACGAATAGAGTAAGCACCCATTTCCATACCCCACCAAATTAGCAGAGTATAACCAATTACGATCAAACAGTGACTGGGACCACTCAATAACTGAGTTCTAGATCAGAAGTAAATGTAAAGGATTTATTACAAAACATCCTGATAGTCATTACATAAAATAAGTAGAAAATGTCAGAAAGACCTGATTACAGAAATATAAGATCAGCATCAGAAATATTAGTATTACTGAACTGCTATTCCTTAGAATAGAGGTCATACTCACTAAGAGTTCAGACAGCATTCTATGTAAGGCAAAGTCGAAATAAAATCAGACAAAGTTTCAGTGGTAAAATTAGAATTTCCTTCTAAACCAGGAATTTTTATACACAATTTATGCATAACGATTAATAAAACTGCAGATTCACCATGGTATGATCATAGTTAGCGCATGTTGGGCAAATCAGAATAAACAGTGCCACAAGCATTACTTCTTAATACTAACTTCTTAAGGTAAGGTAAATCTCCCCTCGCTCCCTCAGCATTTCAGTCGAAGTCCCTCAAAATGATACATAGATAACACAAAGAGAGTTTAATTCACAGCACACTCTTTCTAACAATACATCATTTACAGCATACTCGCTATGGTCTGCAGAAACTGTGAGGACAGAATGTTCACAGCAGTTCTCTGATTGAGGGGGGAATGAGCAGGTGCAGGGTAAACGGGAAAGCAGAAAACAGCATCCATTTTCAACAAAATGGTGTCTCACTTGAAAACATGACATGACTAAATTAGGTTTTAAAAAAAGTCTGAAGTAAACTTCTTTATTATTTAAAGTGCAATATTATCAGTTTATCTGTTACCTATACATTCAATTTACAATGTAAGGTTTCCCACAAATGATTTGTTGCAAAAAAATTGGACATTAAAAAAAACTTTTCCCCCTCTGTTTATTTTTACATAATCACTGAAAATAATCAATCAGTTGTTAGATGTTCTCAACTTTTAGGTAATTGATCATTCTCCTCCATCACCTTCAATCATTGACAAACTCTCCTTGAATTCTTCCAATTACAGATCCAGAACAGATTTGTGTTCTCTTTTTCGAGTTGACTCTATAACTTCTCTTAGCTCTGTTATAAATCATACACCCTAACAATTTAAACAAAGAAATAGAACAACCGCATAAACCTTTATGATTATCAGTGGCATTAATATTGATTTAAGAACACATTCACTAACATTATCTAGTCATTCACTCATTCTTCCGAAACCTTTCCCCCCTTTTATTCTTCAATTAGCTCCTGATCCTGTTTCGACAGCCTTAGCTCCAATTTTTCATGAGGTCCCCACTTCTGGATTCTACCCTACTTATTGAAAGGAGGTTACAGTAATTCCTTTAAAAAAAGAAACAAGATGGAATCAGTCATGACTTGATTAATCTGCAACCCATTTCCTTACTTCCTTTTCTGGCCAAGATCTTGGAGAAGATTATTAATATGGAATTAGCCAATTTTTTAATGGATTCAGGAGGACTAGAAGCCTCTCAACATGATTTTAGGAAGGCACGTAGCACAGAATCAGCCCTCATTACCTCATTGGATTCGATCCGGAGAATGGTGGATGACCTATCCACGGCATTTGACACTATCGCTCCACAGATTATGATATCCCACTTATATCAAGCAGGGAGATGAGGCTCTTAAGTTGCTGGAATCTTTTCTGAAAGATAGATGGACCACAGTGAGTTGTGTTGACTTTAAGTCCCCTGCATACCACTTACCTTGTGGTGTCCCCCAAGGATCATCACTTATCCCCACTTTATTTAATTTATATGTTGCTCCTCTAGCCAAATTGATTAGTTATTTCAGCTTTAGGCCAACCTCCCATGCTGACGATGCCCAATTGATCATCCCAGTCAATACAAAAATTGTGAGGAAGTGGCAGATCGCTTTAACGAATGTATGTGTGAAGTCAATGGATGGATGAACTCAAATTGGCTCAAATTAAATGGTGATAAAACTGAAATATTATGCTTTGGATCAGGAAAGGAATTGTGGAACTCTCGTTGGTGGCCGATAGACTGTGGCACTCTCCCAGCTCCTATTACTGCTACAAAAAATTTAGGTGTCACTTTTGACAATTGCCTCTCCTTTAGATCGCATGTTAATCACATTGTTAAAACTAGTTTTTGGACATTGAAGATGCTAAATAAAGTATTCCCTTTCCTTCAAAGGGAATGGAGAATTACAGTGACTTTAATATTAGTAGTTTCCAAATTGGACTATTGCAATGCTCTGATGCTTAATTTGGATAAAACATCTCTAAAGAAACTTCAGAAAATACTGCTCCTCGGATTATTTTGAACCGCCCAGGTTCAGCATCGGCCAGTAGCAGTTTAAAACAACTGCACTGGCTTCCAGTGTCCCAGCGTATTATTTTTAAGACCTTGTGTCTGACTTATAAAGCAGTACATGGAAAT
Source organism: Pleurodeles waltl (assembly GCF_031143425.1). Classification (NCBI taxonomy): domain Eukaryota; kingdom Metazoa; phylum Chordata; class Amphibia; order Caudata; family Salamandridae; genus Pleurodeles; species Pleurodeles waltl. The sequence goes on along the minus strand of NC_090445.1, from coordinate 1,378,066,875 downwards.
GGTTCTAAATATTTGACTTCCAGGCTAGGTTGGTATGAACCCAATTGACAACTCCGCTCAATAGGAGCCTTCAGAATTCAGGTCCCCGCACCTATAAAGCGAAATGTGGAGACAAAGCTTTTACAATGGCTGCATCTAAGTGTTGGAACTCTCTTCTCCTGGTTATCAGGAAGGTACAGAATTTCTTAGCCTTTAGGAGGCTGGTCAAAACATGGCTTTTTCCGTGCTAGTGTCCTCATTCGAATTTCTCTTTACTCTGTGGGCCCTTCTGCTTACGTTCTTAGCGCTTTGATGCCTGGCCGGAATGCGCTTTATAAATACAAAATACATACATACATACATACATATTTCAGTCTTACGAACCCATGTTCTTGTAGCCTTCCAATAACCTGGTTCTTCCAGTAATGTAATTTCAGAAGTCAAAATAATCATATTAGTAATACAATACAATTACCAGTAGCTCCACTATGATATGGTATGTTTGTACAACACCTTTCAGTCCTAATTACTCTGCAGACTCGTCCTTCCTTTGCCAAAAGACTATCTAAGCAAGACAATTTTGAATTGTCATCGCTCTAATTGCTAAAAATTTCCGGATTCACCAGCTCCAAAGTTACTTTGGTATCTAAAGCAGACTTATCCACTATGGTGGACCATGGTGCAAGGGTATCTGCATTGTCAGAAGGATTGTTTTTGTGCAAGAAGGGACACCTTCCTGCACAAAGACAATCCCAAGTGTCATTTTCCCTACGTCTATGTGTGCTACAGAATGCAGCACACACGGAAAGAGGAAACAACAAGGAGAAATAAATATATTTCCTTAACTTTCATTCTTTGTTTTCTTTTTTTCAAAGTCCAGGTTCAGTCTCTAGGACATTATCCCATTCAACAAAATCATCAGTAACTCAATAATGTGCTTCTTTCCCCAACACAGTCTGTTTTAAGGTGGTTCTGCTTCTTTTTCAGCTTCAGACTCACAATCACACTTATATCTTTGCTGGCACTCTTTCGACAATAAATAATCCTCCTGATTTCACCTTCTTCTGATATTCCCGACAGACATACCCACTCAGGTGAGGCATGCTCTTGAGTGAAAACTCTCTTACTTCTTGATCTTTTTGTGGCTGGCGACTCACTTTCATCTGAGGCAAACTGTCTCACTTGATCTTTCACTGATTTGCAATGTATTTGTTTGCAAGTTTCTTGGGATATCTTTAGCTTGATCTCTTTCAGTTATTATTTTGTCTTTTTTGGCTTGTTCCAGATTGTCATTTAGCCTCAATTCAGAACTTGGACTAGAACTCAATCACGTTTCAATCAGTCTTTTCTCCAGTTGCTCGTTGCACAGAAAACTTTCCCTTTCCGAGAGGGTTATTTTTTACTTTAATTCTCAACTGTAACTTGTCATTGTTCTGATCAGAGTCTACTTTTGTTGCTGCCACTCATACTTTGATCTTTTTCTTTGCAAGAGCTTGTCACTCTAATCACTCTGAAACTGGACTTCTTGAGTTTCATGTTCTTCACCAGAACTCTTGCTCACCTGAAACTTCAATTCTCCTTTTCGATTTTGTGATTTGTTTTTGTCTTGTAGATTGTTTCTGTCTTCACCATCTTGACTAAAATCTTCACCTGCTCTGGATACACTCTGTGAAGTTGAGCTTGGCTCTGACTCACAATTTCAGTCACTTGAGTGTACAACGCATTTTGGTCATTGATCTCATCCACTGCTTCAGCTACTTTCACTTTTTTTATGTGAGCGGTGTGGATCTACTGAGGCACTCCTGCGCACTTGACTGCTGTATTTGTTGTTAACACAACCCGGTAGGGGCCTTTCCACCTCTCATCCACGCACCCTCTTCAACATGCTGACAGATTACAATCCAATGAACTGTATTCAGCCTTTGGCAAGATATGTCTTTGTGGTCACCTGTAGATGCATTCACCTGATGAGAGACAAATTTCACTATATCAACAAGACCTTTTGCAATCGTTTATCATGTAATTAATTATTGAAATCGATGCAGCTATAAGTACAAATTCCAGTTTCATTGCTCTGCCAATCACTACTTCATGAGCACCCTGTCTTCCTTTCAGGGTTACTCCTCATATTCTTCAAAACAAAAGGAAGAGCCTGAGGTCATTTCAAACCAGTTCAACACACACTTTCCCCAGCTTGTTCTTGAGTGTTCCATTTGTTTTCTTTACTATTCAGGAGGATTGTGGTTGATAACTACAATGGAAGCACTGCTTGACGTTAAAAGCTGTGCAGATTATCTGTAGCACCTTATTCTTGAAGTGCGCCGCTCGCTCCATTTTGGTGCAAGTGGGTAGGCCAAATCTTAGTATCAACTCCCTCAATAGCAAATTGGCAAGTGTAAGGCTACCTGCTCTTCTTGTGGTATATACCTCCACCCATCTGGAGAACAGGCAGATCATTAGCAAGATGTACTACGATCCATTATAATACAGCATTTCAATACAATCTCTTAAATGGGTCCTCTGATTTGCCAGTGTTAGTAATGATAGTAACAATCATCTTACCCTGATTGTTTGAGTGACATATACAACGGCGATTGACATCCTCAGCAACATGTCTAAACCTAGTATTTACATTAGTAATTAATTACTGTATCATTTTCAAATATATGATTGTTACTTTGCTATACCACTAACTCTTCATGTAGTGCAGTGGTTCCCAATCTGTGCACCACGGCTCCCCAGTACGCCGTCAAAACTAGCCAGGGAACGCAACACACAGTTTGGGAACCACTGAACGAGATGATTGGGCCTCTCTATGGCGTTGTACTGAAGTAGCAAGTTGTCGAGAGAAGCGAATACTCATGTACTGTATTCAGAGAGCCATGACTAATCTCTGCCTGTTATCTGGCCTTTCTGATGCACTATATGTGGCTGCTGCCTTTCGGCGAGGAGTGCTTTGAAGTGCACACAGCGCTTTGTACTGCCTGGGGGAAATATTTTTTTAGTTTTGCTGTGCCGTGTTTAGGCGCTGATTAATACATTACATAAGTGTCTTTGAAAAATACATAAAACATGTACATTTCATGAAAAAACAGTAGCTATGTCATAATAGTCGTCAAATAGCAAAAGGACAATAGCTCCAGCTGAACTGCAATAAGTTACTGCCCTACAGTTAAAGTCGTCCGTTTCTAAGTGCCACTGCCATTCTATTACTTACTATCTCAGCGTGAGAAGCGGGTGCATGTTATACAGATATGGTTTCAATCTGGCTAGTGAGAGGGAGAGGGCACAGGTTTGGTTCGATCTCCCAGTAGGATGTTTCACGAAGCAAAAGACTCCACTCAAGCAAGTGGTTGCCACCTAATACCACATACTCAGTCACCTAATACCACATACTCAGTCACCTAATACCACATACTGAGTTGGTCTGAAAAGTCAGGCACGTTTTGTCAAAGGGAATGTGCTGAATACCTAATAAGGGAAGTTCCTCTGTTAGTCTTTACAGTTTTAGGCTACCACAAAGTCCATGTTTGGTGCACCGTGTCCTTTGAGGTAACATTAACATTTGTATTTTGCTCCTAGTTTTCTAGCAGGTCTCCTTGGATGAAACACACTTCTCTGATTTGCTTTCACTATCAACTAGACCCCCTTGCATTTTTGCCTGTGTTTTCTTTCCTGCTTTTCTTCCCCCATCTCCCTGTACGCCTGAGCTGAAAACAGAGTGAAGAACTTTCACTGGGCTTTCCCAGACTAAACATGTGCAGTGTGAGGTGCTTTTGACGAGTCCTGCACTCTGGGCAATGAGCATCCTGCAGGAAATCTCACATACTAGGTCGCATGATGTGGTTTCTGTTTACTTTCACCCATCTCAGCTTCAGCAGTTTGCCATCTCTCTAACAAAGCTTTGCTCTTCTTTATTCTAGGACTGTAATGTGTCCTAATATTCCCTAGTTTTCCCCTGTTTCTACATATCAGTGACTGATCAGGATATGACAACCTTCTACAATGACACAGCTACATAAACTTGATGTCTTAGAAACAGAATGTTATTTTCTACATGAATTATTAGGATGATTCCTAGGGCATAAAACATGGGATTTTGACAAGAGAAGTAAGACAGAGAAACAAAAGTTGTAGGTGGTGAAAAGAGAGGGCTTACTGAAGGTAGACTAATGAGAGGGAAAACAGGTATTTAAGGGAGTAAGGTGATGGCTGATAGGAGTGCACTAGGTTTACAATATGATGTAACAGTGGAAAAGGAAAGATGAGACAGAGAAGGGGTTGTTGTGGGAGGAAATGACAGCAAACCACACTAGTTGAAAAAAGAGGGGTAGGAGGGAGATTTGGAAAATGAGAGACGAGAGGAAGAAGAGATGCCAAATTTGAGCTAATAAGAGGTGACCAAGGAGGTCAGCTGAGAGGGAAAATGAAAAACTAAACTTTATTATGGTAAAGGCATACTGGGAAAAAAACAAGTGATTTGAAATGGCTTATAGTGGAAGTGGATTTAGAATTGTTATTATCTGCTTTTGCTCTTTGATATACCAAATTTCACTGGTGAAATATTCGTAGAACCACAATACATGTGATTTATTGGGGAAAAGGGAAAACTGGGCTTGGAGATCTAAGAAAGGAAGCAAAATAGAGTCCGAGGAGGCAAAAAAAAAAGAAATCAAGTTTTCTGGGAATGGTGCATCAGAAGTGTGAAACATTTGATGGAGTTAGTTATACAATAGTGGTGGCAACACAGAAAAGAAAGTTGTGGCCATCAATGGCTTAAAAATCTTCAAAGTGAAAAAAAAGACTAGCTTGTCTAATCAATTATTTTTTCAGACTTTACTACAGAAACACAACACAATAGAATATGTTTTGATACCACAGTAGTAACAGAGGGTAGGGGTGGCAGCTATTTAAAATGGGGAGGCCTCCTGCAAATTCTATACACTGCGGTGCACCAAAAGCCATTTTATAAAACAAAGAATAGTTTTAAAAAGATCCATATGCCTTGCAGACCCCAGTGTTGAAGAGTTTTGTTTTGACTCACCCAATTATATAATAACTGTTTTATTTTATTTTGTTAAACTATCATTACAATACTTTCATCAGCTTTAGCCCAATTATTTTCAGGGAGTAAAATGGAAGTGCTCCCTATGCCGGGCTTACATCCCACCACCAGCCAAAAAAAACTTAACATAATGGGAGCTGCAGTCAGCGGCCAATAGGTCAAGGGAGCCTCTGATCGAATATGTTTTGGAACCACTGATGTAGTGCTAAGTATTTTGCTATATAGTCAGCATATCTGTATCCAAGGGTGGCCATATCTTTGCCCAACGACAGTACACTTTTTATTCAAGCTTATTATTAAGCCTGGCTGGATTCAAATTGGGAAAGCTGGGCTGGTGACATGGTTCACTGAGTTGGTAGACACGTACTCGTCCATTGGCAGGGTCAGCCTTAAAATGAAATGCCACTAGTGATGTTTTGCCCACACGAAGCTCAGAAGCTAGCAGGTGGACATCTTAAATACTGGCAAACTCTGGTGGTTGCTGCTTCAATCTGCCCTGGACAGGGTAGGACGCTCTGCCTACAGGCTGGTGCCACCAGCTTGCTGGGACCAGGCCTCTAACGGGGGATTATGGAAGCTGTTCAGCCTGCAAGAGCCCCAGATTCCTCCCCGGTTTGACGCAACTCTGGCCTTGGTAGGGCCTTGGTAGGGAAGGAGGCCCATCCCGGGGCCTGGTGCCATGTATTTCCAATATAAAAGCTATGGTTTAACCCACCTCTCACAGGGGATTATGGGAGCTGTTCAAACCGCAGAAGCACCAGATTCCTCTCCGGTCTGCCAGCACTATTGCCTGTGTGAGGAATATGGCACTACCTATTGCCTGGAGCACTGGCTTCCTAGGCAAAAGACATGGTTTAACTTGCCTCTTACTGGGATTACGGGAGCTGTTCAGCCCACAGGAGACCCAGACTCCTCCTTGTTACAATGCCACCAGGGCCAGAGTAGGGAACGTGGCCCTACCCGGTGCCTGGAGCCCTAGTTTCCAAGGGAAAAAACAACCTCAGCCCACCTCTCACAGGGATCACAGGAGGTGTTAAGCCCCAGACTTATCCCTGGCAAAACACTACCCTGGCCATGTATTGGCATGGGCCTTCACATTGGGTCTTGTCTTCGCTCCACACCTCCGAAGGGCACAAGGGTCCTCCGCAGTCTGCAGTCACCACGTCTGGGGATGGACTGTCACCCCCAGTCCATCGGCTAATGATGACTAAATATAAGTGTACACTGTTCCAAAAAGAGATATATATGTCAAAAATCATTAAGACAGGCGAAACCCGTAATTTCAGGAGCGAGAACCCTCAAGCATCCTAATGGATGACTAGCATCATCATCGGGATTTGCTCCTCACTAGGCTGGCACTGCAATGCCTAGTGGGCACCCCAAAGCGGGGGCTCTCAGCCAGTTTTTTAAGATAGTGAATCAAAAAATTATAATAAGGGTGCTATAAGTCACCATCAAAAAAAGAGGAAAGAGGAGGATTAAAATTGGTTATTCATCCATTAAACTCCATTATTTAATCAGATTACTGCTACAAGGATGAAGACCAAGGTTAAAAAACGGGTTGAAAGTGCTGGAGAGGATTATGCTCAAAACACCTTTCAAAGGATAATCGGATATGGTAGAGTGTTCTTCAAATTAGAAAGAGCCTCTATAATGCGGTCGACATGTTTCACATCTGTTGGTCCATCCGGATCCATTGGCGCTTCTTCAGGACCTAAATAAATAAATAACTAACCTCTTTTGAGTAAGTATCATCAATAAAGATACAATAAGATGGGTCACTTACTTAAGATGACTGGTAATACAGGTTCCCTGCAACACAAGAGAAAAGATGCAAGGAGAGGCACAACCAAGTCTCATAATTGTGATATATCTAAAAAATGAATAGTATTTAACACAACCAAGTTAAGGTATAAAAACACTGAACAGGACATCGCACAAAAGACAATGCTTACCACCCCCTAATCGAGAACAGGTTCCATGGGTCAGGCGTCTCTAGGACTCAAGATGACACTAGTTGTAAATGTTAATAGGACAAGGTCAATACTGTACAGTGACAAATACAGACGTAGGACTTTAATAATTATCCTCAAAGTAGAACATTAAAAAGTAATAGGTACAGAAGAGCAATCAATTACATACCTATTCTTATGGTACCAAAAAACATGGTTGATAGTAGGCACAAATTGAATCCAGTTAGAAAACGCCTCATCAATATATTAAAAAACTGTATATATATACAAATGTCTTCAGTAGTCATACGTGTAATGTTGTTTAAACAGAAATATATCGTTGGGTTTTAATTCTAACATGGTGTGATACACCCGTTATGAGCAAAATATTCCCTGTGCTCGTATTAAGAAAGCCGATATCGTATCTTGCAGAGGCTTGGAAGCCTTGTCGACTAGTTGGTAAATAAAAGGACAAAACAGCTTTGACCGAGTCAAGAAGGGCTTTCTCATAAAATAGTGAAAGTGTACTCACGATTTCTGTCAATGGTCCTCGTTCGGGACCTACCCTCGGAGACCGTCACCCGGAAACAACCAGGTCGGCGGTTTCCGAGTTATAAATAGACGCTGCCGGCTTCGCGCGCGTCTATTAGTAAAAATAAAGGAAGGACTACTAAGGGACGAAGTCCCGGTAAAGAGATACAAAGGTATCTCTTAGGCACCGACTAGTAGAAACTAACAAAGGACTCGTTTTTAAATGTCAGGGATGCTAGTGGACCGGGAAGGAAACCGGAATACCAAGCGTGTAGTCAGTAACTAGCGCTAATGTCCGGAATCGGACTCAGAATAGATAGGAAAAGTGGAAAAAAGGCTGGCAACATCACCATAAATAAAAATGTGGGGAACCCAGTCTAGATACAAAGCGTTCAGAGTTACTTCACTCAAAAATGTAATGCAGTGGTAACTTCGAACCCAGAACATTACTTACAAAAAAAATTATATATTTCCAAAGTAAGTATTTTCTAAAACAGAGGTACATAATATGCAAAATTGCAGAAAAAAAAACAGAAAAAACAGGGATAGGTAGCCCAGATCTAGGATGAGAGGGAGGACCAAGGGATCTCATCGTTTAGTCCCCGTAAATGTGTTCCCAATTTGAACACCCATTTTTGTTCAATCCTAAAAAGGGATTGAGAGTCATCAGGACGAATGGAAGGTGCTTCCACTACCACCCACCATAGATCATTAGGGGAGTGGTGAACCTCCAAAAAATGAATACTCAGTTTGGTAGTGAGTTTTTTACATCTAATGTTACTTCTATGTTCGTTAATACGAATCTTGACAGGTCTTGATGTCATCCCAATATAATGCAAATCACACGGGCACGTTATCATGTAAATACAGTTCTTGGTGTTACAGTTAGTGTGTTTCTTGAGGTACCAAGATCCAATAGAATCAAAGTCGAGTTTCTTTAGGTGTCTAGTAAGGCTACATACATTGCAGGTACCTCAAGGATGGTGTCTCACAACTGGTGGGAGATCCCATAAGGTCTTTTGGTTAGTAGGGTTATCTAAAACTCGTGGGCGTGTATGAACCACCAGATCCTTTATATTAGCCATCCGTTTAAATGCAAACAGAGGTTTTTGTAAGTCATAACCTCCACTTGTGAGGATAGACCACCTCTTGTTGATCATTTTTTTGATCGAGTTTGACAAAGGAGTGTAGGTTGAGACACATGTCAACTTAGTTTGAGCTTGGGGTTCTTTAGGCGCTAATAGTGCCTGTCTATTGTTGTTCCTGGCTCTCTTGCGTGCTTGGGTGATAATCTTAGTCGGATAATTCTGATCATAGAGTTTCTCTTGTAGCATCTCCGCTTGCTGATCAAATTCTTTAAGTAGACTGCAATTGCGACGCAGACGTAAAAATTGACCAAAGGGTAGATTATCCCGCAGAGCCTTAGAGTGGTTGCTTTGATAGAGTAAAAGCGAATTGCGATCCGTAGGTTTTTGATATACACTGGTCTGTAATTTGCCATCATTAATAGTAATCATCAGGTCTAAAAATGGTAGTTGATGAACAGACACAGTGGCTGTAAATTTCAAAAAAGGATCGAGAGTGTTAATCCAAATAACAAAATTCTCTGCCTGAGTCATGGGTCCTTGCCAAATGATGAGAATATCGTCTATGTAGCGGCACCATAGCTTAACAAAATTGAAGAATGGATTACTTGGTTGTAGAATGTGTTTCTTCTCAAAGTCGTACATGTAAAGACATGCTAGGCTCGGAGCAAAGGTGCTCCCCATTGAGGTGCCTTGGATTTGGTGGTAAAATTGATCCTCGAAGAGGAAGACATTTTCAGTCAGGGCTAATCTGGCACACTGTAAGATGAAATGAACTGGCGAAGACAGAGTTGATGCCGCTTCATATAAGGCAGTCTCTATAACCTGTAAGGTTGCTTCTTGAGGGATATTAGTATACAGTGACTCTACGTCTAGTGTGATGATTGCTTGTATGATATCGCTCTCATTGATAATTTCTATCAGATTAAGCACCTCTTTTGTGTCTTTCAGGTAAGTAAAAGAATTTCTCACCAGTGGTTGCAAAAAGTGATCACAAAAGATCGAAAGTGGTTCCAAAATAGAACCCAATCCTGACACTATAGGGCGTCCCGGAGGAGGAGTTTTTTGTTTGTGAATTTTCGGCAAACAATAAAAGTATGGTATCCGTGGATGTAATGTATCCAAAAATTGCGCTTCCCTAGGGGAGATCCACAAGTTGTTCTTGGCTTCCTCAATCATAATTCTAATCTGTGTCTGTAATCTCGTTGTTGGGTCATTGTTGATTACCGCATAGTAGGTGCAGTCACTAAGAAGACGTAAACATTCCCTTGTATAGTCAGCAGTATCCATAACCACTATAGCTCCTCCCTTATCAGCTGGTTTTATAGTTATCTCAGGGTCGGATGCTAGCGAAGTCAGGGCTATTCTTTCTCTAGTCGGAATGTTGATGTAAGTATGTTTGGGGTGAAGCTTGTTTAAATCAGATAGCACTGCTTTCTCAAGTGTTTGGACTTCACTTGGTATCATGGTAGGAGGAGGGACAAAGGTCGAAGGTTTTTTGAGACCAGAGTCAAGGGCTTGAGGTTCCTCAGTCTTATCTTTGAAAAAGAATTTCAAACGGATTTTACGGAAAAATTGTGCTAACTCGATGTGTAGACGGAAAAAGTCGTCTTGGGGGGTTGGAACAAAACCTAACCCTCTATTAAGCACAGATGTTTCTTCTTCTGAAAGTTGCCTAGATGAGAGATTAACAACTAAAACTTCGGTGGGGGATTTTTTGACTGGCTCCTGGTAATCATCTGTGGTTCGTCTCTGGACCATTGGACGTGTCTGCCTCTGCCTCTTCTTCTGCCTCTGCCTCTGCCCCGGCCTCGGCCTAAAAAAGGGGCAAAAGGCATCATTGCTCGAGTTTGGAAGAAGGGAAACGGTGCTTGCCACGGTACTCCTTGGTGTATCGGATACGGAGGATAATTATAAAATGATTGTTGTGGTTGATTATCATCCGTACTCCACCCATCAGACGAGGACCCGCTGCTGTAATTACGAGATTTTCTGATTGGTGCAGGGGCCTCGTCGGATGAAAGGGATCGATTGTCCCCCTCAAAGTCGTCTTTGATATAAGGGTAAACTTTCTCACGGCTGAATTTAGTGATGTCTTTTTGAAGTTTAGAGATCTTCTGCTGAGTTAAAAATTCTTTAGTGTCATTTAACTCGGCCGTGATTTCAGAAAGGCGACACTTAAATGCAGTGATGGAGATGGTGGTTTTAAGTGTGTTTTCAATAGCATTGATCTGAATAGTAATAGTATCAGCTAGCCTCTTAGAAGTATTAATAATGAGTACAAGCCAATCTCTCGTACATTTCCAGGCTATTTGTGCCCAGTCTTTCCTAAATGCTAGATCTTGCAGAAAAATGCGTGGTATATTCGATACAAGGAGACCATTTGGAGCAATATTGGCACGTAAATATTCGGTCATTATTGTCCCATGCATTACAGTCTTGATGAGTTCTCGTTTCAAGGTGGAAAGTTTGTCCCATTCAGTTTTTAAGCTACCCGACGGGGTAGAGCCATCGTAATCTAGAATAGAGGGTGTTTGTGAAATGGCTGTTACCATTTCATCATCATAACTCAGACCCTGAAAATTATCCATCATAACGGATCTTAACCAAAAATGTGGGAGGACGAGAGGAAAGTGGGTAACAGCGAAGTGGTCCCACAGCTAAGCAGCTGTACATGAAATACTAACAACAAAAGAAGGGGGAGGGACCGGGAGTATTATTGGTCCAGTGTACAGTCTCCCTACACTAGTAACTAAATATAAGTGTACACTGTTCCAAAAAGAGATATATATGTCAAAAATCATTAAGACAGGCGAAACCCGTAATTTCAGGAGCGAGAACCCTCAAGCATCCTAATGGATGACTAGCATCATCATCGGGATTTGCTCCTCACTAGGCTGGCACTGCAATGCCTAGTGGGCACCCCAAAGCGGGGGCTCTCAGCCAGTTTTTTAAGATAGTGAATCAAAAAATTATAATAAGGGTGCTATAAGTCACCATCAAAAAAGGAGGAAAGAGGAGGATTAAAATTGGTTATTCATCCATTAAACTCCATTATTTAATCAGATTACTGCTACAAGGATGAAGACCAAGGTTAAAAAATGGGTTGAAAGTGCTGGAGAGGATTATGCTCAAAACACCTTTCAAAGGATAATCGGATATGGTAGAGTGTTCTTCAAATTAGAAAGAGCCTCTATAATGCGGTCGACATGTTTCGCGTCTGTTGGTCCATCCGGATCCATTGACGCTTCTTCAGGACCTAAATAAATAAATAACTAACCTCTTTTGAGTAAGTATCATCAATAAAGATACAATAAGACCGGTCACTTACTTAAGATGACTGGTAATACAGGTTCCCTGCAACACAAGAGAAAAGGTGCAAGGAGAGGCACAACCAAGTCTCATAATTGTGATATATCTCAAAAATGAATAGTATTTAACACAACCAAGTTAAGGTATGAAAACACTGAACAGGACATCGCACAAAAGACAATGCTTACCACCCCCTAATCGAGAACAGGTTCCATGGGTCAGGCGTCTCTAGGACTCAAGATGACACTAGTTGTAAATGTTAATAGGACAAGGTCAATACTGTACAGTGACAAATACAGACGTAGGACTTTAATAATTATCCTCAAAGTAGAACATTAAAAAGTAATAGGTACTGAAGAGCAATCAATTACATACCTATTCTTATGGTACCAAAAAACATGGTTGATAGTAGGCACAAATTGAATCCAGTTAGAAAACGCCTCATCAATATATTAAAAAACTGTATATATATACACATGTCTTCAGTAGTCATACGTGTAATGTTGTTTAAACAGAAATATATCGTTGGGTTTTAATTCTAACATGGTGTGATACACCCGTTATGAGCAAAATATTCCCTGTGCTCGTATTAAGAAAGCCGATATCGTATCTTGCAGAGGCTCGGACGCCTTGTCGACTAGTTGGTAAATAAAAGGACAAAACAGCTTTGACCGAGTCCAGAAGGGCTTTCTCATAAAATAGTGAAAGTGTACTCACGATTTCTGTCAATGGTCCTCGTTCGGGACCTACCCTCGGAGACCGTCACCCGGAAACAACCGGGTCGGACGGTTTCCGAGTTATAAATAGACGCTGCCGGCTTCGCTCGTGTCTATTAGTAAAAGTAAAGGAAGGACTACTAAGGGACGAAGTCCCGGTAAAGAGATACAAAGGTATCTCTTAGGCACCGACTAGTAGAAACTAACAAAGGACTCGTTTTTAAATGTCAGAGGATGCTAGTGGACCGGGAAGGAAACCGGAATACCAAGCGTGTAGTCAGTAACTAGCGCTAATGTCCGGAATCGGACTCAGAATAGATAGGAAAAGTGGAAAAAGGCTGGCAACATCACCATAAATAATAATGTGGGGAACCCAGTCTAGATACAAAGCGTTCAGAGTTACTTCACTCAAAAATGTAATGTAGTGGTAACTTCGAACCCAGAACATTATTTACAATTTTTTTTATATATTTCCAAAGTAAGTATTTTCTAAAACAGAGGTACATAATATGCAAAATTGCAGAAAAAAAACCCAGAAACAACAGGGATAGGTAGCCCAGATCTAGGATGAGAGGGAGGACCAAGGGATCTCATCGTTTAGTCCCCGTAAATGTGTTCCCAATTTGAACACCCATTTTTGTTCAATCCTAAAAAGGGATCGAGAGTCATCAGGACGAATGGAAGGTGCTTCCACTACCACCCACCATAGATCATTAGGGGAGTGGTGAACCTCCAAAAAATGAATACTCAGTTTGGTAGTGAGTTTTTTACATCTAATGTTACTTCTATGTTCGTTAATACGAATCTTGACAGGTCTTGATGTCATCCCAATATAATGCAAATCACACGGGCACGTTATCATGTAAATACAGTTCTTGGTGTTACAGTTAGTGTGTTTCTTGAGGTACCAAGATCCAATAGAATCAAAGTTGAGTTTCTTTAGGTGTCTAGTAAGGCTACATACATTGCAGGTACCGCAAGGATGGTGTCCCACAACTGGTGGGAGATCCCATAAGGTCTTTTGGTTAGTAGGGTTATCTAAAACTCGTGGGCGTGTATGAACCACCAGATCCTTTATATTAGCCGTCCGTTTAAATGCAAACAGAGGTTTTTATAAGTCATAACCTCCACTTGTGAGGATAGACCACCTGTTGTTGATCATTTTTTTGATCGAGTTTAACAAAGGAGTGTAGGTTGAGACACATGTCAACTTAGTTTGATCTTGGTGTTCTCTAGGCGCTAATAGTGCCTGTCTATTGTTGTTCCTGGCTCTCTTGCGTGCTTGGGTGATAATCTTAGTCAGATAATGATGGCCTGAGTTGGAGCCTTCCCTCTTCCTGGTGGCTGGGGAGCTAAGGAGAGTTAAGCCCCCAACCAAACCCCTCTCTCCCCTTGGACCTGCCTGGGAAGCCATTTTCCTTGATTATTGCTTATAGAACCTGGGGGAGACACAGGTCAGCATTAGCTGCTCCAGCCCATGACCGGCCATCTGGTTGGCCAGCTACCAACCAGTCATCTGGTCGGCCACCTACCTGTTGGTCATCTGGTTGCCCCACCTAATGACCAGGTGGTTCGGCCCAACCTGGTGACTGGAGTGCCCTGGCAGCAGCCGACAACAAGACTAGTACTAAGGAGGCTCCTTCCTTGAACCACTGACTGGCTTCTTGTCTTCCCTTTCACCGGCCTGGCAGCAGTGGGTCCCCAGAGAATCAAAGGCATAGGTCAGAGACAAATGTTTGGCTCAGAGGAGAACTTTCCATAGATCACAGCAAGGTAGCTGCTCTGCTACTTAACAAAACCTTGACTCAGAATCAGAGCATCTACAAATCATTTAGCACCAGGTGCCCCATAAACATGTGATGCACTAAGTGTAATGGAGGCCACCAGCTTCTATCTGCACTCCAGTCCTCGAGTGAGTGGCTCAACGCACCGGCCCAGAGGCTGACGATCCCAGACCAACCAATGCTCTACGGCATTGCAGTATCATCACAGTGTAGGGGGTGTCCTGCCATAGAGGCTTTCAGTCATAATCCCACAGATGGTAATTCACCACATTGGCTCCTTAGTCAAAGTCTGAAGCTGTGGTTTCTCTCATACTGAGCATTATTAGTATTGCACAAGACATCAAGGCTGCATTATTGTTTAACAAGTGTACTACCCTAGTCCTACTCCCCACCTGCCACTGTCCTATAGTGGGTTATGCCTGGTAGGTGCCAGACACTTGGAGACAGAAGTGAGAGCCCCACGAGGCTCACCCCTGCCTCACCAGGTAAGTGAAAAAACAATAAGAGTAGCGTTATTCACCAGTGGCCAGGGGACTTTCCAGTAATCTTACACTTCTCATGTCGCTTCACAGTGCTAGACTAGAGTCAAGCTCATTCTGGGTTATTATTTCTTCCCATCTGTGTCAAAACAGACTTGGTTCTAACAGCACAATCATTGTTCCGGAGCATAGCTACAAGTAAAAACTGTCCTCACTGGAACAGGAATCACATATTGGGTAGAGACAGTAAATCCACAGTATTTCTCTTACAATATATTCCTGGAGAATTAAGGTGTTATTATCATGTCATTATTAATCAATACTGAAATCTACACTGATTATTTGTAAGCAATTGCTATATGGCTATTCTAAACTAACACACACATCACCTTTAATAAGAACTGTATCACAATACACACACTCATAACAAGTATATGTATATAGGAAATGTGAACTATTTCTAATACTAATATTCTACTGTAAACATGTCAACTATGCTAAACTCTAAGTGTAACTATAAACATTCTTAAAATACCATACTAGTAGGAAAATACATGTGTAATGCAATATCTGAAATATGTATAATGCAATAAGTTGAATGACTAATTGTCCATGAATACTTGGCACTTTTTAGAGTGTCCATCAAAGTAACCAGGCAAACATATTTCTTCTAAAGGGAAAGACATTTGTAGCAGCATCATTACATTGAGCTCCAAATACCATGACATCCTACGATGAATCCATGAAATTTAACATTAGTACAATTTGTGAGGTTTTTTTATTTCTTGTGATAGGTTTTTATAATAGTTGACTTTACTCTCAAATGCTTCTTCAAATGAGTTTTGTGAGATTTCATAATGAATTGAAACATTGATCACTACAGCAGTCCCATCTTTTGTGAATACTACATACAGTTTTCTAAGTTCACCTTGGCTGTTTCTAATATCAGGTTCACTATATGTCATCCATCCACATCTCTTTGCTCTGTCAATGAGTAATTCTAAAATGTAGTTGTGTCTTTTGATCCTCATGTTTTTTGTTTTGGGGACAAGTACCGGATATGTGAGCAATTGTTTCACAGACATCTTTGCAATATCTACATGTTGCAAATTTTTTATTTCTCACTCTTGAAATTGTTCCTCTAGTATTTAATATGTTTGCTCTTAACATCAATGCAGATATGTATTGATTTTATTTCAGTTTTGTGTGTTTCCTAATTCAGAAATTGAATGTTGGATTATTTCCAGGTACTTGATTCCATCACCTTGAAAGGGGAGATTTTTCTATTTTTCAAATTCCTCCTTTCTCCAGGCAAATGTGGCTAGCAATTGCAGATTATAGCTCAGAAATCTACTGTTCAAAATGTTTAGTTTGTGGGTTTTGATGGTTTGATCAATTTTATAATTTATTATTTCCCCTATATACATGGAGAAATGAGCTCTGTATAGCTCTGGTGTTTCTCTAAGGTGGAAAAGATTGTTAACTTTGTTTAGTCCTATTGTTGTACACAATTTAGGTACATTAAGGCCCCCATTCGATCTTTTAGAGTAGAGGAGACCATCACAGGTGTTTGCAGGTAGATGTAGGACATTTTTTACATATTCCCTGAGCCCCACACTCTTCAACATCTACATGGCCCGCTCCCATCCATCATCATGAACTACGGACTGAACATCATCTCCTACGCCTACGATACCCAGCTGTTCATCTCACTGACCGAAAACCCCACAACTGCCAAGAAGAATTTCCACAACGGGATGGATAAAGGACACCTGCCTCAAGCTCAACTCTTACAAAACCGAGATCCTCATCCTGGGACGACTCCTGGTGGACATCCACCCTCATACTTCCCCCACCCCAGCAGACCACACATGCAACCTCAGCTTCATCCTAGACTCATCGCTCACCATGACCCGCCAAGTCAACTCAGTCACATCATCCTGTCTTCACACACTCTGACTTCTCCAGAAGATCTACAAATGGATCCCAAAAGACTGCAGCAGAACCGTAACCCATGCCCTGCTTACCAGCCGACTCGATTATGGCAACGCCCTCTACGCCGTGACCACCTAGAAGAAAATGAAAAAATTACAGCACTTCCAAAATGCCTCCGCCAGCCCCATCCTGAACATTCCCTGCAGCAAGCAAATCTCCATCACCTAAGAGACCTCCACTAGCTTCCTATCAAGAAAAGAATTAACTTCAAACTCCTATTCCATGCAGTAGGACCTGCCTACCTCAACCACTGTATCAACTTCTAGTCCCCCACCAGACCTCTCCGCTCCGCTCAACAAGCACTAGCCACTGTAACCCACACACAGAAGACCTCGGCTGGTGAAAGATATTTTGCCTACCTCGTGGCAAAGATCTGGAACACCCTGTCCCTGCGCCTCAGGCAGTCGCCATTTCTTCCTCATTTCAGGAAAAATCTTAAAACCTGGCTCCTCAACTGAAGCTCGGAGGACAAACCCCCTCAGCGCCTTGAGACCCTTATAGGTGAGTAGTTGCGCTCTATAAATCCTGATTTGATTTGATTTGATTAGATTTGATTTGGATTTGATCAAATCCAGATTGCAATTCATTCAGCTAAAGATACTGCATCGAACATAATATGACAGAGCTCACCTTCATAAAACGGTACAAGCAACTTCCCCAGACTGTCTCAGATGTAGAGGTCAAGAAGGAGACTTTCTCCACACCCTCTTGACTTGCCTGACCATACATCCCTAATAGCAAAATCTACTAGATGAGTTAGGGAGGATACTTGAGACCGTGCTGCCAGAGGACCCTAAGTACGTCCTCGACGCGTCCCCAATGACATAGATCTTCCTCATAAGAAACTGTTAATCTGTAATCTAGGCCTGGTGGTCACTAGGAGAGATGTGGCAAAGTACTGGGGGGTGCCCTGAGACACCAACAATGACTGAATGGAAACATGGAATGGATCTGTATATGGCAGCAGAGAGGATGCCCTTGTACATTTTGGACGATATGGGGTGACTGGATTACATATTATAATTTACAACTCACAAGCTGATGCCAATATTGACCAGCAACCTAGTTAGCCGGAGTGGAAGCTGCTCATGATGGTGCGGGTCTCGCCTGTGGTGTGGGTGGTCTAGCGGTGCAGGATCTGTGATGGTTTGGTGGGTCAGAGCTGGGGGGTTGTTGGAGGGCTCAGAGTGTCTTGGGGTCCGAAGCTGTAGTATATTTCTTTGATTTTCCGGTGGAAGACGTTGGCTAGTCTGTTGCAGAGGTCTTGAAGTGGAGGGATGTTTGACATTTCTGATTGGAGTTTGGCAAACTCTTTGACCATGGCAAAGAGCTCTTTGGTGGTGTGAGCGGTGGCGCTGATACGGTCCTGCAGGGCGGCTTTCCTGGTGACTCCGATGAGGTGGTGGATGGATTTGGTGGCAGCTTTGAAGGTGAAATGCATGCAGTGGTGGTCAGTCCAGTGAAGCATGGAGATGTTGAAGGTGATGTTGTTGCTGGTGGAAACCGTTGAGTGTGTGTCCAGCGATGTGTGTTGGCGAGGTGACTAGTTGCTTTAGTCCTATTGTGGCAAGGTTATTGAGCATGGAAGAGGTGTTGGTGTTGCTGCCGCTACCTCTCTAGGAAACATGAGGGCAGTCTCCCAGTCCACATCTTCTAACTCGCCTATTTCAGCTTTCCAGGTGCGTCTAATTTTCTGTAAGTTGTCAGGTATATTATTATTATTAAGAGTCCTATATATAGAGGAGACTTCCTGCTCAGTTATTTACCCCATCAAGAGTTTGCCCTTCAAGAGTGAGTATTCTGGGAGATTAGATGAGACTGAGTCAGCTCTCCATGCATGTTGAAGTTGAAGATATCTGAAAATGTGTGCATCTAGGAGCTGAATTCTTCTTGTTGTAAGGAAGAGCATATGAGTTCCTCTCCCCTTAAAATATCTCTGATCTTGAAGATTCCTATGGTGTTCCAATCACAGAAGCCTCTTAGTTTATGGAGTTCCTTAATCTTATTACCCACCCATAATGGTGTTTCCTGGGTGTTTGTGTCTGCCCAGCCAATGCGTCTATTCACCCTGAACCACACCTCAGTAGCAACTTGTGTTGCAGGTAGGAATCTCCTCACTCCCCCCTCAGCGAGATAGGAAAGCCTTTGAGCTACGCCCACTTTAGTGCGTATGTTTGGTGGTTCCCCTCTACATGCCCCCAGTCAGGCAGGGCAGTCCCTCCATTATAGGAGGTCCGCTGCAACATGGAGGCTTATCCTGGGGTGCATATCTTTCCACACTAGTCTTCTTAGCTCTCATTCAATTTTAGTAAAGATTTCTTCTGGGAGATTGTGATAGCTATTTTGCTGAACATAGAGGAATTTTGGGAGGTTGATCATTTTGAACATGGCCGCTCTACCAATTATTGTGAGAGAGAGTGTCTCTGCATCTGCATGAAACTCTGATAATACTTTCCCAATGTTGCAATCTGTACTGTTCTCAGAATTTAGTTTTGCATAAATGCCCAGGTATTTAAAACCGACTTGGGACACTTTCAACCGTCCTGCCATTCTACATAGAGCAGCATGTTCAGTGCCCAACAAGTGGTTCGAGTAAAGGACTGATTTGTTCCAATTTATGAAATAACTGGAGAAAATATCAAAGGTCTTGAATGCCAAGAACATTTCATTGATCAAGGTGCTCAGGTGGGATAAGTACAGTAGTATGTAATCTGCGTTCAGCAACATTTTGTTTTCACCATGGAAGGACCCTTGTGCCATGAAACCCTTTACAGGAGGATTATCTTGGATCGCACATGCCAGAGGCTCCAACGTGAGTGCAAATAGGGATGGGAAAAGGGGAAAACCCTGTCTGGTGCCCCGCACAATAGGAAATTACACTGACATTGAACGATTGACCCATATGGTTACGCAGTGTTCTTGATAGAGCAGTGTCACCCATGCTAGAAATTTCTTCCCAAAATCCCATTATCTAGAGAGTACCCATCATATAGGACCATTGGACAGTATCAAAGGCTTTTTCTGCATCTAATGAGATGAATAAATGGGGGCCTGGGTGGGATTCCACGGTGGCCATCCAGTTATGGCATCTAGGTAGGTTTCCTCTGGTAGAACGTTTTGACATTAACCCTGGTTGGTCCTTATGAACCAGTGTCAAGATCATCTTCAAGAGTCTAGTGGCCAGCATTGTGGCTAGGGCCTTGGTTTCAACATTAAGGAGGGACACTCAGTGGGGGGTTTCCCCGGTTTAGGGATGAATACTATCCTAGCCCTGTGTAGATCGGGTGGTAGGATTTTCTCCTTCAGGGCTGTCAAGTATAAATTTAGCAGGTGGGGTGCCAATAAATCGATCTGTTTAAAAAAAATCCACTCTGAGATCGTTTGGTCCTGGGGTCTTCCCTTTGGAAAGTTTTGCAACTGCTTCTCTCACTTCTGTGAGAGAAATCTCGTTCTCAAGGGATTCAGCGGAGAGTAATGGTATGTCTATAGTGTTCAGATTCTCCTCTAAGTGGTGTTGGTCAACCAGGGGGTGCTCTCAAGGGCCTCGTAAAATCAAGCAAACTCATTTGCAAAATCTTTGTCAGAGACACAAGGGGTGTCTTCGGTATGCACTATTTGAGCCACCCATCTTGCCTGTAATCCCCTTCACCCAAACCGGGCCAGTGTAGCCAAAAGGTGGGTTTTAACCTCATCAGTAGCAATAATTTTATATTCATCATGTAGTGTCTCGAGTTGTCTAAGAGTTATAGGGGAATATGTATTTGTATATACGCCTCTAGGTGTGTCAGTGGGTCCTCTATACCTTTAATATCCTCGACGGCTTTCTTTTTTTATTTGCTATAATATTTTGTGCCTTCCTCATATTACCATTTGTAGGCTTCCCACAATGACACTGCCGAGTCCACAAAATCTTTAGTTCCTGAAAAGTAGAGTTCTGTGTCTGTCCTAATTTCCTGTCTGGTCACCTCATCCCTTAATTCCCAGTTGTTCAGTCTCCAACCAGTGCCTCCGTCTAGTCTGTGTCGGCCAAGAGAGACCTGAGTGGAGAGCGATCAGATAGTCCTCATGTCAGATATTTAGCACTCTGTATCATACCCACCTCCCCCGCTACTGTAAATTTATAGTCCAGCCTGGAGAACACTTTATGGACTCAGCATAGTAAGAGTAGCTTTTCTTAGTCGGGTGATGCCGTTACCATAAGTCATTCATTCCCAGTTTGTCTATTATACGTTTCAGAGGCTTAGGTCTGGATATGTCTGTTAGGTGTTACATGTGATCTGTCTAGTGTGGGCATCCTTATATCATTAAAGTTGCCCCCAACGATGTGCAGGGAGGACACAGAATCCAAGAGGATTTCAGCCCCTGCAGTTAGCGGGGTATGTTGTAGGTGGGCGAGCTCACAGATGCTAATAATAGTGACATCTTCTCTTCCCCACAAGCCCTGAACAGCTGCTTATGTTCCAGTGGGGTCTAGCCATGTTCTTTGGACATGGAAATTGGGTGTTTTTCAGATGAGAATAGCTACTCCTCTCACCCCGGAGGTAAACCCAACATGTCCCACTCTCAGTCTTAATTGCAGACATGGTACCCACAGTGATGTACATTCACATCCCCATCTAAAGGAATGGGACATCTCTTGTGACCAGGACCATCTCCTCATCATCTAGTGTGTAAAAATAAATACATTTGCAATAAACATAACATAGCACAATAACCCCACCCAAGTCCCCCTCCCCACCACCTCCACCCCCACCCGCGTACAACCCTATGTCACACTATGGTAATTACGTCACAGTACCAGGCTTGAGGGGTCTGTAGACCACTCTATCCCAACTTTAGAACTCAATAATTTTGTAACTTCCCTCATGGAGGGCATATACTCAACACACTCACCCTGCTCAAATGACCAATGAATAAATTAAACCATTAGCCGTCAACGGCGGCATTCTGAGGCCATGTAAGTTGTAGCAAGTTGTGCACTACACTCATACAATATATCCATACACAGTAAGAGGAGGGAAGGAAGGGGAGGTGAGGGGGCGAAGAGAGGGGAAAGGAGGCAGGAAATTGGCAATAAGCGGATAGAGAGGGGGGAAGATAAGTTCTTCTTCAAGGCCAGTCATGTCCTCAAGGTACCCAGTGGCCCACTGGATGGAAGATGGTTTCACCCTTGATGAAAGTCAGTGCTCAGTATCATCATCTGTTCCTCTGCTCGGATTCACATTGGTTTGTTCAGTTCGCTCAGTTTGATGTGTCTCGTTTGACGTTTTCTCTTCCTAGTGGTCAGTTGTGAGGATTCAGGGCATTCACTACAGGGAGAGGACAGCACTCTTCTCCTCTCTGTGTCCAATTCCAAGAAGCAATTACCTGATGGAAGCCTTTCAGTGACATACCCAAAGGGCCTGTCACAGGCACTTCTTGAGTGGTCCCCCGCTTACGATTGGAAATCCAGGTTTTCGGTCTGGCTCTCAGTGGTTTGCCCCCGGGTGCCTCAGCTGCAGATGCTTGGCCTGGGTGTGTCGGAGTCCCCTCCTCCACCCACCACTATGCGTCCTCCGGCATTTCGAAGAAGTGGGCTTTGTCTTGCAAGATTATTTTCAACTTTGATGGGAATAGGAGCATGTATCGTAGTTGCATGACACAGAGCTTGACCTTGGCTGCGTCAAAAGAACAACATTTCTTCTGTACTTCACAAGAATAGTCCGCGAAGATAAGTATGGCAGAAGAATCATAGATGAGTTTGCCCTGCTGTCGTGCTGCTCTAAGAAGTACATCTCTGTTATGAGAATTCAAGAAACGCACATTGAGGGCTCTCAGCGGGGCACCAGCTGGAGTCCTCGCCACCAGTGCTCTATGGACCTTTTTGATCACAAAGCATGTCGAAAACTCAGCAGAGGTAAAGTGAGACAGAATCCAGCTTTCCAGAAACTCCACTCCCTCAGGAAAGCCTACAAAGTGCAAGTTGTTGCACTGTGCACGGTTTTCAGCAACATCCACTCTCCAGAGAAGGTCTTTGGTGATTGCCTTCATAGTATTTAATTCCTTGCCGTGGGAGTGGGTCACATCTTCCAATTCAAAAATCCTCTGTTACGTCACCATCATTCTTTCGGCAACTTTGTGGAGGTTTTGTCTTAGTAAGGAGACCTCCACTGCCACTTCACCCACTTTTGTTTCCAACGCCACACTGGATTGTTGTATAACTAGGAACAAAGAAGCGTTGTCAGGTGTCTGAACAGGTGAGGGAGGTTCATTGCCTTAATATATCTATCAATCTTACCCTGTTCGTGGGGGTTTGCGCCTTTATCTTTATTTGGGGGGGACCCAGTAGTAGTTTAGGTCCATGCACATGATCGAGATTCTTAGATGGATATCTGCATCTTACAGTTATAGCAGAGACGATCTAAAATACGCTGAATACCGCCTTTTCAGTGATGTCTGGTTCACAGATAATTGTGATTCTTCACTTGGACTCAGGGAATTTGTGTGGCATAATGGTAAATAGAACAGCTGGGTAATGATAATGCAGATGCACTCTCCCATCAGTTGTTATTGTATGCCTTTGTCAGGGTCCACAGTTTATATGGTGATTGGAGTTGTCCCAGAGGGGGCTCCACATCAGCCAAGGACCCACAGTGACTGGGGCCTAGATCAACCCCTGTGGCCCTCTAATGTTTGAGGTAGCCAGTCCCCCAGGGGCAGTTTGAGTTACCCGGGGGTTCCCACCCCTGTTTATGATGGGTCTCCGGGTGGTCCGCGTTTCTTCTAAAAGTGCAGCAAGTACCAATCACTCCCGGCCCCCGCACTGTGAGGGGCCCAAAAACCAGAAAGTCCTGTGGCCCACAACACCATTGAGAGTATCTCCCTGCGGCCGGCCCCAGGAAGTGGGTCTGATCACCATCTCCTGCTCATGGGCTCAACCCTCATCTCAGAGGAATCTCTCTGCTTTCCCCTGCCTCTCACTGCTTTGTGGGCGAGGGGCCACTCTGCCCAGGGGTCCCACCGTCAAACAGGTATGCTCCATGGGGGTGGGAAGGGGGAGGAGTTACAGCAGCAATCAGGCCGGCCAGGGATGGGGGCTGCAACCCTGGGCAAGCTGGTGCTCTGACTCGAAGTAAGGTCATAGATTCTAATCCTAGGAAAGCAGGGGAGACCTCCCTGGGCGTGCGTGTCCCTGCCCCGGGCTCCAAGTGATACAGCGACACAGACCCTAGGGCTGGGGACTTCCACACCCAAGCCTGCCATGGCTCAGAGCTGGGGCCCGGTCAGAGCATCCTATGCCAGGCAAGCAGTGAAGGCCTACCTGGACCTGCAGGTCCACATCCAAGGCAAACAGAAACCAAGTCCATGGAGTCCTCAACCTGGGCCTCCATGAACACTGTCCATTCTTGTAATCGATGCACACCGAGTGACGGAGAAGAACACGTGAGAGAAGATATCAGGCCTTCTGAAGCACTGACTGGAATTCAAGCTTCAAATGAGTCCTCATTCAGACTTACAGGGTAGCTTGGGAATCTGAATACTGAGTACGAGAAGACAATGATGTGTTTTGTTTATTTATTTTAAGCGCAAAATGTCACTGGTGAAGCTGGCATGGCAAATTTTGCACCACCGTGAAGGTGTGGTAAAACATCCTTAATTTGAGTTATGACCATGCTGACTGATGTGGATGTCATGAATCCCCTTTGTTACCACATTTACTCATACTCATGAACAACACCAAAACCACACTAACTACTGGTATAAATTGTCACACTCAAATTTTCAGATAGGCAACAAGCTCTCTTTAAAGCAACAAAGTCTGCTACTTGTGAGGATGTTATGTTTGGCAAGAGAGATACTTCTAGTGTCTCTGTAATAGACCACACTGCATAGACAGCCTTCAACGCTCCATATTCATCCCCTAAGCAGGAACCATCCACAACTGTATCAAATCAGCCATTTTTAAAGGAATTTATTTGATGTCTGGTCAAGGTTTTGGGCATCACACAGCCATTTCCACAGAATCATCATCCAAATCATAATCTACTTCACTTTCCCTGTCTTTGACAGTTTTGTCTGGAATAGAAAGCAATATTGATGGATTCAGGGCATTCAGGGGGTCATTCTGACCCCGGCGGTCAGAGACCGCTGGGGCCAGGGTCGGCGGGAGCACCGCCGACAGACCGGCGGTGCCCCGCAGGGCATTCTGACTGCGGCGGTTCGGCCGCGGTCAGACAAGGAAAACCGGCGGTTTTCCGCTGCCCCTGTGAATCCTCCATGGCGGCGGAGCGATTCTGACACCCCCTACCGCCATCCTGTTCCTGGCGGGTCTTCCGCCAGGAACAGGATGGCGGTAGGGGGTGCTGCGGGGCCCCTGGGGGCCCCTTCAGTGCCCATGCCAATGGCATGGGCACTGCAGGGGCCCCCGTAAGAGGGCCCACTTTGTATTTCAGTGTCTGCTTTGCAGACACTGAAATACGCGACGGGTGCCACTGCAATTCTGAGCCGGCGTCATCGTGGGAAGGTTGATTTGCCCTGGGCTGGCGGGCGGCCTTTTGGCGGTCGCCCGCCAGCCCAGGGCAAATCCCAAAATACCCTCAGCGGTCTTTCGACTGCGGAGCGGTATTTTGGTGGGGGAAGTCTGGCGGGTGGCCTCCGCCACCCGCCAGACTTAGAATCACCCCCTCAATCTCTTAATTGATATGTTCTCTGCTGCAAGTATCATCTGCTCATAACAAGTCACCCTACTGTTTGTCATGCGCTGAATCCTTGTCCTTAGTAAAAGGATCTGAACCGAATTAGGAACACAAACAAAGTATGACCCATTATAATTCTTTCACTTTGTTCATCTGCCATGCAATCAGCCACAGACAACCTGTGAGACTTAGAGCTACTGGATCCAACACAGGACATAGATATGCCACTGGGGTATTAACAATCCATGTTTTTAGGCAAGAACTGAAAGTGCAAATCCATTTTTCTCATGCCAAAACAAAAATAAAATCATATTGTAGTCAGCCACCCCAAATGCGGGCGCATGGCATAAAATCTATTTCAGCTTTTGGAATGCTTCAGTGCATTCATTGTCAAATGGTACCCGATCTTAGATATCACTACATGTCAATCTCACCTAGGACCTCGCAATCTGTGAAAAGTTTGGAATCCACTGATAGCAATATCCAGCAATCCCCCAAAACATCTGAAACCCCCTTTGGGTAGTTGGAGGATTTATTTTCAGAATAATAGAAATGTGTTCCTTTCAGACTTTCCTAACACCTTTCTAAATATGGTGTCCAAGATAAATTACTTGTTTTTACAGTACAGCATATTTGTAGGAGAAACCATGTGCCCATTTTCAGCCAAATGGTTCAACAGGACAATCATATCCAATTTACCGTCTTCTTTAGTCTTGGATGCAATCAGTACATCATCTATATACTGGACCAGTTCTGAGTTACACCTCAGTTTTACACTGTACAGATCTTTCTTAAACATTTGGGAGAAAAATGATGGACTGTCAGTATAGTCTTGTGACATCCTATACCAAACAAGAACTTTATCCGAAAATTGAAGTACAAAAAGATATTGTGACTACTTCTGGAGGGAAATCGAGAAGAACGCTTGGTATGAGTCAATGACTCGATACCTTTCTGTTTCTGAGGGAATCTGGAAAAGAATCACTGTAGGATTTGGTACCACTGGACAGCATGGAATAAACAATTGTATTTATTTTTCAGAGGCTTGAACAATCCCACATTTTCCATTTAGTTTCTTAATCTCCATTCTCGAAAAGTTGCATGGACAACCAAGCACCTCTCAATGGGTTCCCTTTTCAGTCATTTTCGCAATCACTGGCTTCCTTCCTCCTGCCTCGCTCATCCATTTAGATTGCCTCACTCTTTGGAACATTGCAACTTATTTAATATTTATTTTAACTGCCTTTTCTTCCTTGATCTATCCAGTCTCTTTACCCATCTAATCTCAAACCTCTTCTTTATAATTCGAATTTAGACGCAGGTCTTCTTTTGTCAACACTGGATATAACTCAACTCCTGAGTCCTCTGAGCTAAGTTTAGAAACTGAATCTTCATCTTGGGAATCAACCGCAACACCATCTGGTGTGCAATAGATCACACAGTTCATTTTACAAGAAGATCACTACCAAGAAGTTTTACTGGGCTGGTATCACATAATATGAACTGATGCTTATTCTCCAATTTTACCTGAAACATTTGCTGTAACTTTGTTAGCAATTTGTTTATTGCTAATTCCTATAACTTGAACTGCTCTTACCAGAAATAGTAGGTTTGGGACTTCCACAGAATGAACTGTAGAATGGGTTGCTCCTGTATGGATTAAAAATGAAACAGGGTGACCATTGACCAAAATATGGGCTACTCTGATCTTCCTCTCATCATGCTCCAAGTAGCAACCCTTGTCCTTCCCTCTCAGGCACAGTCATTGTGAACTGCCTCCTGCCAATTCATCATTTAGGATCAAGGCATTTCGCCTATTCCCTTCAGTATAAGGCATTTTATTTCCCATGTTTTTGCTGCATCACTAGAGCTGCTGGCATTCAAAATGATTTCTGATTTTGTATATTTTGTTCTGAATTTTTAAAATTCGACATTCCAGCATTTTTCTTCACTTGTGGGACCTGTTCCCTGTTTGTATTCTTTCTACATCCCTGCTTCTATTGCCCAATTGTTCTGCACTAATGACACAATGAATTATTTTTCAACATCTCAACTTTCACATTCATGCCATCATTCTTATCACCTTGCACTCCTTGGTTCACTTCGTTCATACTGTTCTGTGTAAATTTCATTTTTGAACACATTTGACTCCTCTTTCAAATTGCCTCGTCTGAGAAATCATCAACTTATTTTTAAACTTCTTCTGTTTTGTCTCAAAATATTCCCTACTATTTGTTGCCAACATCAAGAACTCATCACTACTTTTTGTCTGCCAACACAATTCACTTTTCTGAATGTGATTACTAATCTCTGCTGTCAGAGCTAGAAAGAACTACCAGCACCACCTTACACATGATTTTGGACTACGTTATGTTTCTTGTAAATGTGCATCAATCTTTCAAAATATGAATGCACTAACTCTTTTGGCTCCTGGGTGATTCTCAGAATTTTTATTCAATACACATCTTTCTCTGTAAATTGTTCCTTTAAATATTCAATACCAGCCTTATATTTATCTGCAGGCAATTGAACTGGAACATTATTTCGATGAACTCTCGCTGGCTCTTGGGTTCACTACCTGACTGCAACTTTATATTCTTACTACACATTTCCAGGACCCACAATTTCAAACTACAAATTTAAATGTCTACAACATTGGAAAAATGCTCTTCAGCTTAAGAATTTTATCATACCATTTTGCTGAATACTCTCAAAGTTTCAGAAAATTATGTCCAAACGCATTCAAATCAGCTCCAGACCATGGCGAACATACCAAATTCCCACCATGAACCTCACTCAGGTGAAACTCTTGTACTGAACTCGCTGTCACTTCAGAATCACTCATAACATATCTCTGTTTTCCCTCAATCCCTTTCATTTTCTTTTTATTCACTCTGCTTTTCTTCCATCTTTCTATACATTTCTTCAAATCAATCCAATCCCTTGTTTTCTCAATTAACTATTTAATATGGGGCCAATCTCTTTAATTACATCATGTATCAAATCCTTTTGGTAATTTCTCTTTACATTTCTCATTTTACTAATGTCAACTTCCAGTTCATCTGCTAACTCTTCCAATTTGCCATGAGCTTCAGTAGCACATCTTTTAACAAAGATCTAATTTTCTCAGCATTGTGTGGCAAAACCCTGTTCAAACTACATTTCCTTGTAGCATCTCACAAACTTTAGTGGCAGATTTAAGAAAAGAGGTGCATTAAGGGGAGGGCCACTTTTCTTGTACCCCTTAGCGCCCCCTAACTCCACCATATGTGCGCCATATTTAATATATGCCATACCATAGCGGTAGTCAGGGAACTAGCATCAAAAGTTTTGACGGTAGTTTGGTGCTCTGCAGGAATAGCATAAAAAGTTTTGACGCTAATCCTGCAAAGCACATTGAGGCCCATTATAAATAATGGTGTACCTCATTTTAATGCCTGCTCTGTGCAGGCGTTAAAAATGTCACAAAAAATGGTGCAAATAAATCTTCCAGACGTCCCCCTTGCATACATAATGCCTCGCACAGGCATAAAGTGGTGCAAGGGGGTTACAAAGTGGCACAATGCATGCATTGCCCCACTTTGTAAATATGG
This sequence comes from Pleurodeles waltl, assembly GCF_031143425.1. Taxonomy (NCBI): domain Eukaryota; kingdom Metazoa; phylum Chordata; class Amphibia; order Caudata; family Salamandridae; genus Pleurodeles; species Pleurodeles waltl. The sequence continues at coordinate 1,378,037,709 of NC_090445.1, read as the reverse complement.
CACAGTGATCATTATAAGCCTAATGCCACATTAGCGTAAAGAAAATGAGCCTAATGTGGCGCTATAGCTTCTTAAATCTGGGTCTTAATCTATAGAATGTCAACACTAATGGCTTTAGGTGATAGTTCAATTTTCACATGAGTAACCTGTGCCTGCATTTCTGTCTGTACCTCTTCATTCGTGCTAGAACTACTAGTAGGACTTTCACATCCATAGGTGAACTCTGTACAACCTTGGTAGAAGTTTGTCACGCCATCTCCACTGGCACCTCTGCTAACTGCCACGCAGATTAAACTGTTCCTCAGGTCTGACTGTATATGGTGGCAGCCTGGAATTCAAAAGCCCACTTATGAATTTTGCATCCTCATCTGTATCCCCAGCCTGTTCATCAATTTTTTTGTTTTATTATTTTTCTTTTCAACATCCTCCCCTGACACAACAGCAAGGAGTGTCTTCACACATTCAATCATATTCTCCCTCCAACTGTTGTCTCTACGATCTATCTTATTTTCAATCCAGTGTTTAAACAAGCTCTTTACTTCCTCACAAGCTTTCCTTCTCTCTTTCTATGTACCCATTCAATCCCATGCATTTAGTACCTCAAACTATGCAGATCTAGGCATTGGCTTCAAGTCATAAATAGTCTGTCTCAAGGAATCTAATTTCTAACATTGAATGTACCCTCAATGGGAACTCTAAAGGCTCATCATAAACAGGGTTTTTATTCCATTTAGAGAGCTAGGTGCACATTTAATACCCAATCTTGTTCATCATTTCATAGGCTAGTGTTCCTTCAGCCAGTAGTTTCTGACCCTCCCTAAGCACATTGTCAGAATTGGGTTTTGTCATTAAAATCCCCCTTGTAAACTTTCACAAAACAGCAGTCTCCTAAACTAAAAATCGTCTACAAAATCAAGCAACTAAATTAGGGAACAACAACCAATAGCAGCAAGGCTCTGTCAAGGGCGAGCCTATTGATAGTGCAGCTTAGTCAGTAGCTAATCAATCTGAACACAGCTTTATGGTGATGTTTTGTCAACCTCAGTGTGGCTCCTGGCTAGACTACTAATCACAGCACAGTTTATCCATGAAAAGAGAACACAATAATAAAACCTTTCTAATTCTTCAAAATTAAATAAACCCCATGTCTGTTTACCCTAGAAAGGAAAGAATAGTCCAAATAAAGCCTATCGTATCCAATAGTTCTCTAACCAATACAACAACAATAACAATGTCCTTACAATCAGACTACTGACCTGCAGTTCCAATGCGCCGTGCTCCTGTGCAATCAAGAGCAAGTTACACCAACCCAAATTGATATGATTAATCTAGAAAAGAAACTCTTTAGCTAACTATCCCTTTCAGTGTGCAAGTGGCTCCTCGCTCCACACACCACTATAACAGACAAGCAATCAAAATATCTCAAGAACTTGGATTTTCGACAAATTCTGATAACCACCTCAATTCAATATTCTGAACACTGAATTAACATTAATTAATGGTTCAAATACAGTTCACAAATATGAATAGTACATCAGTGCAATTGTAATGAATCCACCAATTGAACCCACAATGATCCTCAAGTACCTAAACAACTCAACACAAAAGCAGAAATCCATTTACAGTCTCGCCCCACACACAATCCACACTCTCAACTCAATCTTTCTGTCTGTTCATAATTACCCCCCAAACTCCCTTAGGAACGTACAGCCAATACAGCTAGTCACTCTATAGAAGGATCCGGTATTGGTAAATCTGGCAAAACTCCAAAACTCTCTTCTACTCAGCTTTTAAGAGAAGAAAATCAATATTTTCAGGAGAGTTTTAGATGAGCACTGAAAGAGTAGGAGCTCTATTGCTACCCATCCTCTGCTGCCAAATATTGTGGGGTCCAAACCCCAATAATCATGTGAACACCAATATTTTCAGACACCCCAGAATTTACCTTGATGATTCAGTGCCACATCTCCAGTTGATCTAATAGATAGATAGTGTTACCGCCAATTTTCCTTACCCATCAGATTAGCAGAGTATTTTAATTCACAATCAAAAAGTGACTGTGACCACCCAATCACTGAGATCTAGATCAGAAAACAAATTTAAAAGATTTATTGCAGAAAATCTCATCAGGCATTGCAGTAAATAAGTAGAAAATGTCATAAAGACTCAGTTGCAGAAATTCAAAATCAGCATCTGAAATATTAGTTTTACTAAAAGCTATTCCCTAGTTTTGAAGTCATACGCATAAAGAGTTCTGACAGCATTTCATATGAGGAAATATCTCAATAAAATGAGGCAGAATTTCAGGAGTAAAATAAGAAGTTGCCCCCGATACTTCAAAACCAGGGCCTTTAATAAACAATGAGCCACCTATAGTTTTAGCATGGTATGATCATGTTTAGCTAACTTTGGAAAAATCTGAATAAACAACACCACAAGCATTAATTCTTAATAAGAACCAGCTTCTTAAGGTAAGGTAAATCTCCCATTACCCCCTCCGCAATGGTAGCCCGGAGATGCAATAGTGCAATGTGAAACATTTTCTAAGCAAATGCATTAACAACCTATGCCTTTAGCAGGCCCACACAGGAACTTCCAAAAGATACTTGATACATTCAAAATAAAACATAAGAAACATGAAGAAAGTTTTCTTCACCATACATTGGTCGTAATAATACATCATTTATGTCATACTATGGTCTTTGGAAACTGTGAGGCGAGAAGGTTTGCAGTGGGTCTCTGAGTGGGAGTGGGAATGAGCAGGAGCAGGGTAAATGAGAAACCAGAAAACAGCATCCATTTCTCACTCAAAAGCATGATATGACTAAATTAGATTTCAAAAGACTTCTGAACCAAATCTCTTTATTGTGTAAAGTTCAATATTATTAGTTCACGTGTTAAGACTACATGCAATTTAAAATGTAAGGATTCCCACAAATAATTTGTCACAAAGAATTTGCATATAAAACATTTTTTACACAAGTATCATGGCAACTATCAAGCCACTGTCGGGAGCATGGGATTTGACATAAAAATAATAAAGCATGCACACATACAATTTAAGCAAGAGAGGTTGTTAAAATATTTTCTTTAATAGGACAATACACACTTATTTTTATAGGAGATGTAGGCCTTTCACCATTGAGAAGCACATTGTCATCACTTTAAAACAGCATTCTTCTAGTGACCGAACAAATCAAAAGGGAATGGGGTTAGGCTTAGTATCATTAGATTACAGTCCAAGACATGCAGCTTTTAAGAATGGAAATACATTCTTGAATAGTTCAGTAATATATCTACATTCTATTATATATTGAATTAGCAATAGCCAAGTCTAACAGACTATAGTTCTGTAGATATGAGTTTTGACAGTGCAGGAGTCAGCCCTTGAATTGTTTGATCAGCCTCTTTCAGCCTTTGGCTTGAGAGTTTGCCTTCCATATTTGGCTCATCTCAGAGGGGTATTTCTCTCTCCTTTGATGCATTTGGCTGATGGGGTTACCTTTCTGTTTCCATGGGAATGATTGGATTGAACTTCATGAGGTAATTTAAAACTACCGCCTCTCTCACTGATCTTCAATGTTTGTTTCACTCCTTACACTTCCCTTCTAGTGTCCACTCATGCTAGCTCCCTCCCACACCTCCTTCTTTCCCATGGATCTCGCTCTTTGTGGGGGCAATGTGTCAGCTCATTTCAGCCAAAGGCTAACTTTATTGCTAGTGATGGCATTCTGCTCTTACACTTAGCAAAGAAAAATATGTCCCCTTTAGTGTCAAGTACTATTAGCACAATAAGTGCTCTCTGATTTAACAAAGACATACAAGAATGTTTGATGAAATACATTTTTTGGACCTGATTCACAAAAGTAAACTCAGACCAAATGTCTAAACCTAGATCAAAAGTCTAAATGTACAATGAGCAAAGTTAGACTTTTAGTCTAAGTCTATAGTTTTGGATCTAAGTTTAGACCAAAAGTGCAACTTTACTATGAGTAAAAGTAAGCTTTTGGTCTAAACTTAGACTTTTGGTTTAAACTTAGACTTTTGGTCTAAGTTTACTTTTGTGAATCATGCCCTATTTGGTCTAAGTTTAGAACAAACTTCTAAACTTAGACCAAAAGTGTAACTTTACCACGAGTAAAGTTAGACTCTTGGTCTAAACTTAGACTTTTGGTTTAACTTTACCTTTGTGAATCAGGCCTCATTTTTGCAATGAAGTTTTAAAAAAACATTACATAATAAAAAACCTTAGCAAAATCAGAATGTTTGTAGCCTACTCCATACCTATTTGTTTTGCCAGTGCTTGTTTTTTTTTCTTTTTCTATTTGCCTAGGACTATAAGTCAGTATTGAAGTCTCTCTTGCCTTAACTGATGTCCTCTTTTTTGTGTCAAAAGAAGCCTGGATGGGGAGGCAGCCTTCATTATACTCTCTTCTTTCTTTCAATGCCATAGAAACTAAAGAACGACTATAAGGAAGGTTCCCTTGTCATTTCACTGTTATATGATAGAAACAGAACTGTTTTGAAGGTAAGGATGCTTTCGATATAGAGGGACTTTTTTTTTCTCGATTTGTTAGCCTTTAATGTCCTTATGCTGAATTTATTTGTACATTAAACCCCACATATTGGCTTTGCCAATGCTTGTCCTATTTCCTTTTGCCTGGTGTAAAACAAAAAGAGCGCTTTCCTTGACTAGTAATTTGCTTAACTAAACCAGCTCCCTAAAAAAATCAGGAGCAGTCAAGAAGGTGACTTCTGTCATCTTCAAACAGCAATCAGTGTGTCACACCGTCTTCTTTCTTCATAAGAGGTTCAAAGCATGGGGTTTCTGATGCACACATTTTGAAAAAGAGTGGGTGTTGAAACAACAGAATTGTAGTGCGCCCGAAAGGGTGCTAGAGGTTGTGGAGATCCCCGATTAGGACGTTATTGTTAAACGTGCAGATGTGCTCCCAGAATAACACTGTACACAAAAGTGTTGTTACCATCTTGACTTATCTTCGAGACCAACATTGCATATTTCCTTGCCCAGTTGTGGAAACAGTTTGCCAAAATAATTGTACTGCTTTGGAATTATGGTCTGCGCTGTAACATTTAGAGTTTGTTTACTGGTACTAAGCTTCCACTTTAGGGACCACCTGCATTGCAATCTACTTCAATCAAAAACTTTTGACACAGATGCAGATAGTGGTCTGAGGTGGCACAGGGAACGTATCATGCACCAAGTAGCATGTGGCGCAGAGCTGGTGATAAAGAAGAGTGTCTAGCGCAGTAGGCCAGGGGCACACGTCAGTGCCAGGGGGGGTCCAAAAAATGACTGTCCGTATAAAGATCTCCAAACGTGAGGAGGTGCTGTCGACGAGCCTGCCAACCAATCCCCTCATTCACCAGTGGAGGGAACATGTTGTTTTGAGCAAGAGGTATAGTGGAAGTATAAAGACAGGAGATATGGGCACGCCAGCGCAGGCCATCCCATGCCGAGCAGACGCTGGCCACTGTGTCAATCTCAGCACGCTAGAGTCAATAAGGCTGGTATAGCACCATGGCTAGGGGGCTACCTGGGCCGCCTCCGCTGCTGTATGAGGCTAGAACAATGTGGGATATAGCCAATAGTGTATGTATTGGGCTTGTGCACAGTACACAGATAGGTGCCTAAAGGTGTGTTCAGGCCTCCTGGTTCAAAGGGTAATGTAAGCAATTCCCACATGACCCTCGCTATTTCCCGGACAGACCACAGAGAGATTTGAACAAAGCTGTTTCAGTAATTAGGAGGTGACTGGAATCAGGACATTGATAAATAGGTAAAGTAGTTTAGTTATGACAACCATTTGGCAATGGTGGTCCTCCCGACCATGGACAGGTGCAGCCTAGACCAGGCCGGGGCGCACTCCTCCGGCTACGCTATTGTCTTGCCTTAGTTCGCCCTCCACATCTGTTCTATATCTCTGCTGACCCATATTCCCAAGTATCAGATCAGCTCAGTGCCCCACTGCAGTGGATATTCAGACTCAAATGGGTGAGTGTTAGAGGTGAGAGGGAATAGGGTGGATTTTGACAAGTTGATATTAATGCCAGAGTATCCCCCAAAGCAAACTATTTCCCCTAGGATAGGGGTCAGATGTGTGCATTGTTTCTGTATGCAGAGCATGAGGTTGTCTGCATTCATTGAAACCAAGAACCCTGTAGCTGTGAAGCTGAGACCTCTGTGGGCATGATGTTGTCATAGCTGAACATCTAGGGGCTCCGTGGCGAGGGTAAATACAAAGGGTAATAGCGGGCATCCCTGTCTGGTCCCACTCATAACTGGAAAGGGGGCAGAGATGATGCCATTAATGCAAAGACGTACTGTTCAGGAGGTATATAGGAGGCTGATCAAGGGCAGAAATCTAGTCTAATACCAAACTGTGGGAGGAGGGGGTAACTAAATGCTTTATAGGTGTTGAGCAGTGCTGCAGCCACTGCCAGTTGGGGGTCTATGGTGTGGATGAGGGTGAACATCATCTGGAGGTTGTGGGCCAGTAAACGCCCAGCCTGAATCCACACTGGCCCGGTCAAACCATGTCAGGCAGTGGTGGGAGGAGGTGGTTAGCAGGTAACTTAGCAACTATCTTGTTGTTGACATTTATCATTAAAAGCCGTTGGTATGAATCACATCTATAGGCTGGCTTTTCAGACTTCAATATTGTAACGATGACCACTTCCCGTAGAGATGGCGGTAACTGGTTGGAGGATAGGGAGTCCTCATACATTGCCAAAAAGTGTGGGGCCAGAAGTGAAACATATTCTTTATAAAAGGACGTGGTGAGTCCATCCAGTCCGGGCGCCTTGCCTACAGGGAGGTTATGTATCACCTGAGTTATTTCTTCCACCATAAGGAAGGGCTCAAGATACAGACGGTGTGCATGGTTGAGCCAGACAGCTGGACCATGTCAAGATAGGTATCTCAAGCAGATGAGCTGTGTAGTTGGAAGGAGAACATGGTCATGCTCTAAGGTAAGTCATCAGATTGTGTGTGAGTCACTTGTTGTTCGTCCACGAGCTCTACGACATAGGTGTTGGCCCATGGCTGATGGTGCATGCCAGTGTCTTGCCGGATCCATCACACTTGCCATAATGTCAAGTGGCTGCCTGTCTGTGGAGGTAGTGGGTTTCCCGGTGAGCCTCCACATCACATGCCTATATTTTCTTCCTAGTAACAGCAAGAATTTGCATATTACATGTTGTGAAGAACTCAAGCTTGAGAGCACCGATCTCCCTTTCTAGTGTGGCAAGAAGAGTTTGTATCGCCTTCAGTATCCCTGATTGCCTTGCTATACAGGTGTCATGTGTGACCAATTTGAAAGCCTCCCACAGCATGGAAGGGAAAGTGACTGAGCCTTCTTTATGGGCATAGAAATCAAGGATAGCTGTCTGGATTTCGTTCTGTAAGATAGATTCACAAAGGGCATTGGGAGCTAGCCTCCAATTGAAGGCCCAAGAGGAAGTCAGCAGGGGAATTATCTCCAGCAGAATAGGGGCATGGTCAGATAGGGTATGGGGTAGGTGAGCAGTGTTTGTGGTCCAGGTAAGATCATTCTGTGTAGGTAGCCAGTTGTTGATTCTGGACCATGTGCAATGAGTAGGTGTGATGCAGGTACCCACTGCGCTGGGTTTGGGTTTTAGGTGCCAGGCATCTGATAGGCGATTATCGCGCATGAGCGTATGAAACTAAGGAGCAGTGTTGTGGTGAGGTCTTCTAGAAGAGCTAGAGCAGTCTTCAGTGTGATCAAGAATGATATTGAAGTCCCCAACCCAAAGAATGGCACGGGCCCATGGTGGGGATAATGGTCAAAGGTGTCTCCTCTGCTTCAATTTTCCACTCCCTTGGGCCATTGGTCTGATGCTCAAAGTAGCACTGGCACTGCAAAGGTGCGCTGAGCCCTAATACAAGCAAGATATGATAGTAGAACAGCCTTAATAGTGATTTAGGTGTCCTCACACCCATGAGCCCCAGTGCCACTGCACCTACAATGCCAATGATACCCATTCCTTTTCCTCATTCCGATGAGCAATCACTCCCAGGCTTGAGGCCCAAAGCAGACTCTCTGCCCCTTTGGATCAAAAAAGGAGGAGAATACCCACATCTTGACCCCATGTTGCTTGGGATCTGTTCGCTGCACAGCAAGGGTGATCTGGGTCTCACTGAAAAGGAAAATGGGTGTCCACCCCGTTTGTCCTATTAACACAGCCATAATTAGGGTGCAGTGGTTCCCCACTTCTTTGCCCCATTGCCAATTCACCTGCTGCACCTACGGTAGTGATGGCCTTTTAAATAAATGATGGCCCTTTAAATAAATGAGCCAGTATTTCTCAACACCACCTTCAGGGCATCTCTCTTAGGAAGTGGGGAAGCTGTCGCTGTCCATTTGTATAAATCCCATATTGCACCCTCTTCTCTAGGCCATCTCTTTGACTATATACATGGATTTCTCTCCTTTCAGCTTCCTTCTTGGCCAGTACTCTGGGGCCCCAGTGGTCCGAACTATCAGGGCTCTGGACATTACCCTTTTGGCCTCATTCGTGCCACCTCCTTGACTCACCTAAAAGGACATCTGCATGTGAACAGAGGTCAAAGTTGGTCAGCTGTATGGGCACCAAGATGCGTACGTGTTTTCAATTTCACAAAAGCATTGCCCATAATTATTGTCAAAAACAACCATCACTGAATTGTTAATAGGGATCTGGAGGTATCTCTGGTAGAGAGTGAAAGAGGGAGGTTAATACACACAAAATCATTGTGTGGCAGCCTATCTTATTCTGTATCTAACACCATTTTAAAAGAATTACTTACGTATTCACAGTGCTTTCTGTTACAGGCTGGGCCTTCATAATACTACAAATACGCAAGCCACCATAACGCACTGTATCAACTAGGAGTCAGTTCAGTGACTTTCTGGCTTCACAAATAGACCTGCAGTGATCACATTAACACACTGACGTTTCGTGATGTGAACGTGTGCACTTCCCACCAATTAGTTTAATTTGCATTTATTTTTCATTGTATGTGCATTACTTTATATGGAGTTATTGTGAAAATGATAAATGCCACAAAATACTTCGAGAATATTTTGATGTTTTCAGTCATGTCTTTGATCCAGCCAACACAGGGCTCAGGATCACCCCTGCTGTTCTTTTGTATGCACTTCACCTGCTTCATGTAATTGAAGATGGCCGGGAAACATGAAAAATAAACAAAGTCGATTTCCAGGCCATCTTTATCTAGAGATAATTACTGAGGCATTTGTGCCCCTAGAAATGGACCCCAGGATGGCGCCTTCCAAGTCTGAAGCCCTCTTTTGTATTCAAACTTAAACCAATGCAGCAAGATCACCACCAACATTTGTGATTCTCAGGCTGTACCCACTATCAAGTACGACCATTTCTGAGCCGAGTGCACTAGAGCTTTTGAATGGGCTCTCAAGAAAAGCCCTACAAGTTTTAAGAAGCAAAAGTGAATATAACTACAAAAACAGATCTGTAATGGATTTGTATGAGAAGATCTATAAACGATGTGTAAGGCAAATCTGATTGATTGGGTCCCATGCGATTGCCAGAAATACAACTTCCAGTTTGACAGTGCGTAGCTGCCCTGCAAGACAGGTGACAGATTTATCTGAAGAGCATGACATGGTTTCTGATTTGTCAATACTGCAAATTAAGGGCTGTATTAATAGGCCAATAGCGACACAGGAGCGTCACTTTTTGTGACGCTCTTGTGGCGCTAAGCACAGCACGGTATTTACAAGATGGCGTTAAGCCATTTTTGTGGCTGAATGCCACCTTGTAAATACAGCCCCTTTCTACGCAGCACTGTGCGTGGAAGGGGCATGCAATGGGTGTTGCTGTGGTCGTGCCACAGCAACACCCATTGCAATTCGCCGCTGCCACAGATTTATGAAACGAGGAGGAATACTTTTATTCCTCCTTGTTTTTTGCTTTTACTGTGCATGCTGCATTCTGCCACATAGACTTACGCATAGAAAAAGCAAAATGCCAGAAATGATCTGTATGTGTGGAAAGGTGTCCCTTACTGCACATAAACAATCATTTGAAAATTACACTTTGGCACTTCTGTGTGCGCTGCATTGTGCAGCACACACAGAAGTGCTGAAGCACCATTATTGATTGTTTATGTGCAGGAAGGGACACCTTCCCGCACATAAACAATCACATCCCTCAACACAGACATCCTTGCACGATGGTGCAAGGATTCCTGCGTTGGCAGCTAAATTTAGTGCCAGCGCAGCGGGAAACAAAGGGGTGCGCCGTATTCCCTTAAATATGGTGCATCCCTATGTTTCTAAAGTGACGCAGTGCGGTGCTGCCAATTTTGGTGCAGCACCGCGCTGCACCGCTTTTCTTTAAATCTGGCCCCAAAGGTGCTTGGTCAACCTTGCCCAAAACTCATAGGTCGTGTTGATCTGGCTTTGGAGCAGGTGAAATCGTAGCACGTATTATATGCTTGTGTTTGGCTTTGTTAGAATAACAGAAAAGGCTCTGACACCCAGCCCTTTTGAAGAATGGTTTTAGAAGGGTAGAAGAGGCGAAGTTATTTCATTTTAAAGGCAACTCTAGCAAATTAGTCAGCCGTATTGTAAACATTTTAGAGGGGTTAATAATCAATTTCAAAAGTTAAATGTTGTGCATGTTTGTAAACAGATACTTTAATAATTTAATGTACATTCTGGAGGACATACATATTCACACAATGTGAATTGGACCGTAATTACCTATTTTTAAGTTTCAGCAAGAAGGGCCAGCAAATGTGTGTTAAATGTATTGGGGATTTTGTTTAGTGAGAACTCCTGTCTTTATATGACCCTTTTATGATGTTGTTATAAACTGTAATTGATTTCGAATTCAATGCAATAAAATATTACTTAGAAAAAAATATGAACATCATAACCAGACTGACGTGACAATTGCTTCCTTTTCCTCATTGTTTTAATGCAATCATGGAAGAATGGATCATAGTTCACGGTAAAACGTTTAATGTTCTTTCCCATTACATTAAAAGTTATAGATCTAACTTTTGGAGTTACTTATGGGTTATCGAATCCACGTTCACCCAATAAAAGGACCTGCGATTTTTCCAAATTCAAATTATACTTGCACACCTAGCTACATTATTCCACATTGTTTCAGGACCAGGGCTGTGCTAGGTGTAAAATTGTAATATTGTTGAAATACGCAGCTATTGAGACCTCGCACATGCCACATTCAATCAGCTTGGTTACTTGTCATGTCCCTGTCTGAGACAAAGTTACATTGCTACTGTGACACCACATTTGGAATATATAACCCCCGCATTAATCTTCTCTCCACAGGCTCCTCAGAGCAAGGACAAGTTGGTGTGTAATGGTTTATTTGCACTGGTAAGATTTCATTGCTCTCCTGTTCCCCATGACTTGTAACATTATCAAGGTCCCTTCCCTTGTGCATACTAGTTCAATCATTCGCTGAAAGTTCCACTGTTTAAATGTTTCATATTTATTAGAATAACTCCCAACGGTATTCGCCTCGAGGGTGCTGAATATGTTTTTTTAAAGTGGAGTGGTGCTTAAGTGTTAAGGTAATGACTTGTAATTTTCCTTGTGTTCTGATTCACTAAAGAAATAATACTTTTGCTCAGCCTTTGATGATTTTGCAGTTTTCCTAATTTGTTATGTAAGAATTGTGTATAAAAAAACACCCTTGTTTTTAGTGGTGCCAGAAAATATTTGTATTTTACTAGGTAAACTGGCCCACATCTGTTGATTTTGCTGCTCATTTGGGACTTAGAATATCACTTATTTTTTGGATTTGTAATAAAATTCTTTAACTCTTTACTTTTCTAAAACTCAGTAATTGAGCGTGGCCATTACTTTTATGAACTGTTTTACACTGCTGATCAATATTTAAGTGGAGGCTTTAATGTGCAATTTAGTCTGTGGGTGAGGAGGATGAGGTAAGATTTTGGGGTGTCAAACTTTTGGGGTGTCCAGATTTTGGGGTACAGTGTTGCTCCCAGAGCACCAAGGGACATGTTGGAAAGTTAGCATTTCCACACAGTGTTATTGTAGTCATAATGTAAGAGAATATGGGAAGCTTTACACTGAGATGTCTTTATTAGTCAGGTACACCGGAGTCTCAGGTGGACAATACCTGCCAACTATCTCCAATTTACCCCAAAAAACCTAGGATAAATAGTAATCATGTGTGAATAAAACTCACACTCCAACCTGTGCTTGGAAAATGTCTTTGGATCTCATTCCCTGTTTTTGAAATTTTTACTAAATGGCAGATAAGTGTACAGAGCTAAGCAAAACATGATTTGTCTGAGATTAGACAAATTGGCCAAGTAGGTGAATAAAAACTCCACAATACCTGTCCAGTGAAACAAGTACTGTTGAAAGGTGGCATTGCAGTGTCTACCTACTTCAATGAATTCCACACCTGGGGAGTGGGTGCTATCAAGGTTCATGTTATAACACTTAACACATTGATTGAGTTTATTTCTAAGCACAAGCACTCACAATGTTTGCTGACAAGAGAATAGCGATAAGAGGAGATGTGAGGCCTTTTCTCTCTGAGTCTGGAACCAGTAGATGGTTACTGAGCAGCATCCATTGTGGATATTTTTATTTACCATTCAAGCCCCAATACTAAATCATTCAGATTGTATAACCAAAGTACTCCCTTTGTACACTTGAATCTCCAAAGGTAATGATTGTGATCAGTCAAGGGTAACCCCAATAGGTGGACTAGAGACTGAACACAGTATAACACAGCAATCACACTCAATAGACTCATCTGCTCTGATTCATACTGGCACTGGAAGCCTAATTCAGAGGAATGTAGTTTGGAATGGAACCCCCCAAAAAGCAGTCTTTAACTCATAGTCTCTACAATCAAATTTTTTCCACCATTCCCCCTCCTGCCCTTATCAGTGTAGCCCTTAGTCACAACTTCAGCTGTACATTTGGGCCCCTGATAAAAAGTTTGTTAGTACCTATGATGTAGAGCCCAGTAGGAGGGCCTGATGCAAAGATGGGCAAACACTCCGCACCCTCGCTTTTTTTGGGCACCACAGGTAGAATGTTGGTGGGTTCCTGTCTCCTGGGGCAGGAAGTCAGGAGGTGAACCTTTCAATCTCATCCCTAAATTAGCACAAAGACTGGCTTTTGAGTGGGGCTGCATTCAATTGGAAGGATAGGCAAGCTCTGCACTCCATTCTGCTTCTCGTTGTCTTTTCCTGATGGCCTTCTGGGCTTTGGACCCACCCTAGAATGGGCAGATAGAGAGGAAATGCCCCATTGTATCTGCCCAGTGGAGATGAAACTCAACCTGAGAACTGTGGAAAAAAGTGAGAAAAGGAATGGGTTGGGATGCTGGGCCATCTTGGTATCAGACACTATCACTGGGCACCAGACAGTATTGAGGCATTGGAGGGTTACCTCTTTGCTACAAGCATGAGCTCTTATGTCAAAACTGTGCCCTAACGATTCCCACATAACTCTCATTTACCATGAGGAGCTGCTGCAGTATTCCATCTCTGAGTCTGCTAGCACTCAGAAGCATATCAGCATATCAGAAAGCCCAATAAATAGCATTTCTGATATGTAGAGACCCAGGAGACTCCAGGGTGGTGTGGCTTGTGTTTATCCCTGCATGTCTTCCTTTACACAAAACCCTGCAAACAGCTATGCCCAGAACACCCAATTTCCTCTGTGTTTCTAAAGTGGATGGCTGAATTGTTTCGCCCAAGGGTCAGCCGGCACCTATGGAACCCTACTAGTCCTGGACATTACTGAATTCTAGAGACCCATGGCAATTCCGGGCAGTGTGGCCTGTGCATATTCCACCAAATTTTCTTCTCCACAATGTCATGGAAAAATAAAAGTATGAGTCAAAATTATTTTTCGCATGTCTACATGACAGAACGCTTGGGTATTTACAACCAGTGGCCAAAGTCTTGCACTCCTGCATTCTGACAGTTCTCCCATTTAAAACACTGTCCTTTCCCCATCTGTGTATGGACCTAATGAATGTCATAGGAATGGACCCAAATGTTAACCAGGTGAAGACCACATGGATACTACATTTAATTCACATAACCCAAGTTTTGACTGCTTCCGGTTGCGAATGTTAGACCCACCCACTTGTGCGTGGTACCATTATCATTGGGAGAAGCAGGGGTGTGGAATTTATTAAAATATCTACTTGTCCACAGGACAGGTTGCTTCTCAAATCTACTTGTCCTGTAAAAAGATCTACTTGTCCCTTTGGTGCCATGTAGTGTGGCGCCAAATTATGGCAGCAATCTCATTATGTAAGAGCTCTGATAATAGCCTCTCTGATTATGCCAGGGCTACTACCATAGTAGGGCTTGAATACTTGCAGTTTCAATCCCTACTGTAGCAATTTCCATTTTTTTCCACCTTTGTACAGATCTGCATACTGGGGCTGGAGGAAGCAGTAAGCAATAGTTCCAGGGCTGGAATGCCTTTGAGTCTGCAAACCTACTAACCTGCTTTTTTTAAAGATCTTCACCAGCTTCTCTCTAATATTTTCCCATAATAAGAAAGGTTGGACATTTACTCCTGACAATGGTAGAATTGGAACTTCTTCCAGGGTTGGGAAGAAAGTGGCTGGAGGGAAAATGAACTTGCAAATGCTCAATAGATTTTCACATGAGCAAATCTACACATGCGTATTTACCCATGCTAAAATACAGTTCACAAATATTTTATAGGGGTACGACATATACCATGGCTGCACTTTTGTGACTTTCTTTAAGAATTTGGGGCCACATGTAGGTAGGTTCAGATTTGCGACCCGCAAATTGCGAGTCGCAAATCCGAATGTAGGATGCTGTCCCTGACACAATCTGTGATTCGCAAGGGCTTCGCAAATGCACACCTCATGAATAATCATGAGGTGGGTCACAATTTGCGACCCCCTTGCGAATGGCGGCTTCACAGGGATGGTGGCCTGCTGGAGACAGCAGACCACCATGTCTGTGACTGCTTTTCAATAAAGCAGTTTTTTTTTTTTGTAATGCAGCCCATTTTCCTTAAAGGAAAACGAGATGCATTACAAAAACGAAAAATTAAACGTTTTCGTTTCATTTTTTCAGAGCAGGCAGTGGTCCTGCGGACCACTGCCTGCTCTGAAAAAATGTTTACAGTGACATTCCCTTTTGTGAAAGTGTTAGCACCCATTTGAAATGGGTGCAAACTGCGATTGGTTTGCGCCCGCGTACGCAAATCAATCCTACATTGCACTGCGAGTCGCAATTAGGAAGGGAACACCCCTTCCTAATTGCGAGTCGCAAACCCGTTTTGCGATTCGGTAACCAGGTTACCGAATCGCAAAACTGGGTTTGTGCATCGCAATGTGCTTTTTGCACCTCGCAAACAGCGAAAGTCGCTGTTTGCGACATGCAAAAAGCTACCTACATGTGGGTCTTGGTCCCTAATTAGGTCTGGTGTTAAAGACATTTTGTTTTTATTAAACTTCTATTTCGGCTGGCTTTACTGTGAGTGATCGCATTCTTCTCTTCTACAAGGAGCATATTGGCACACAAAGTAGTTTTGTTCAGTGTCAGGAACTACAGTGGCAATCAGTGACGTAACGAAACTGGAGGGTGCCCCTTTGCAAAGAACATGGAGGAGCCCCCTCTCCAGACTCACTCAGGGCAGGTGCTGTGCTGAAGGGGCCCCCTGGAGGGCGGCTGCGGGGCCTTTGTTATGCCACTGGTGGCAACGTGTGCTTTTAGAGTTCAAAAACGTTTTGGTTTTTTTTTGCCAGTGTTTGTTACAATGTTGAGGGCCTGGTAGCTCCCACAACAATAAAGTGTTACAAAAGCCATGTCAAAACAAGACACGCATTGATGAAACTAAAAGACTTATACAAATATGTCAGATCAGTTGGCTTTGTCAATGTTTGTTTATTTTCATGCTTCCCATAATCGTGTTGAAAATGGTTACACTGATTTTCCATTAGAAATATTTTTGGGAAATACTAGCATGCATCAAAACATTTTACTAAATGACACCTCATTTGCATCTAATCAGAGAGCATTCTGGGAGCATTATACTTAGCCTCATAGCCTAAACTTTTCAAACATGTGTACACACGTTTTTTTTATTTGTACTGGAACCAACGTCAGTAGTGAAGTGTGACCTTAAAACATTTATTTACAGCACTCACCCTAATAATGAAGGTTTTCAAATAATGAACCATAAATACAAGTTCGAACAGCATTATCTTTTGGAAACACATTACCTCAACTGTAGAGAGTTCCACTCTCTGTAAACAGGCAGCCAAAGGGTTTGTGCTGCAGAGGGTTGGGCCTACTTGTCCCAAGGACAAAATAAACATAAAAACTTGTTGCCCTTGACCCCAAACAAGATGTGTCGGGCTATAGGAATTCCACATCCCTGGAGAAGTATGGGAATTCTGGGTGGTAGAACTTTTGTCAGCCCCTGCTTATCCTGCTTACTGTTAAAATTCACAGAAAATCCCACAAAATGGTTAAGGAAAGGTAGATAGATCCATACAAGCCATACCACGCTCAGTGCCCCAGGTGTCTAGTTTTCGGCAATGTTTTGGACTGATAGGTTTCCTTGTGAGCTGCCAGAGTCTGAGCCCAAATACTGCAGCTACCCACATTGAAATTCAAAGGAAAAATCTGGATATTTTCATTTTACATTATGGGACTTTTCCTGTGGTGCATGATAGCACCATTTACACAAGTGAGGTACCATTTTGATTGGGAGAAGTGTGGGAATAATGGGTTGTAGGACTTTTGTTGATTTCTGTACTTTCCCTCACATAAACGAGATTATGTGATTTTAGCCACATTTGAAGTATATTGCAAAGTTTACAGAGTATTTTGGGTATGACAGATCAGTGGGATCCATGCACACAGTACCACACTGGACTTTCATTACTCTTGTGTTTCAGAATGTCTGAGGTTAGTAGGTTTCCTAGCGTGGTACCCTACTCTAGGCCCAAATACCATAGTTAACCACATACCCAAAATACTGAAATTCCAAGGAAAAATCTTGATGTTTCTTTGTTGAATTTTGGTGCCTTTTCTATTGTGAATGTTAAGCCCAACTCACATATGAGGTACTATTGTATGAGTAGGCTGGATGGAAGGACTTTTGTCAGACCCACTGATTCCAGCTCTTTCCCTGTCAGAAATGTGAGAAAATCAGTGGTCAGCCAAAGCATGATGCTTCTGAGTAAGAAAAAGTATTGGAATCCACATAGGTTGAAGCACCATGGACTCTCCCAGAAATGTCAATGGTTGTTGACATGTTTCCCAGGGTGCCATCTATCGCAAATATCCACGTTCCCAGAAATACTGAAATTCCAAGGAAAAATCTTGAAGTCTCCATGATGCACTTTTTGGACCTTTCCTGTTGCAGGTGAAGGGCTCATCAACACAAGTAGATTACCTTTTTATTGAGAGGAGTGTGGGTATAAAAAGTAGTAAAGCATTAGGTATTATCTATTGAATTTATCTCCATTGTTGGTTTCCAAATGTAAGCCAATGTGCCAGAATGAACACATTTTGCAAAATACCCTCCTAATCACATGATATTATATGTAACCCGAAATTCAGAATTGCAGAAATAACCACTGTTCTTAAACCCTGGATCTTGGGCATGTTTCAGACATACCCGTTTTTGATTTTTATTTATGAAATGATGCATAATTGGTACAAAATGAAAAAACATTATAAGCTGCTGCTTGGCTGTTGGCTCTGGGTATTTCATGTTTTTGGGCAACGAACAAACACCATGTATCTCTGCAACCAGAAGAGTCTGACAAATGTCACATAACATTACTTTTGTAGATTGTCCATCTCCGCAAAAATTACAGTTGGAAATAATGCCACCTATTTCTATTTTTAACTACTTTAATTTGTTTAACTTTCTTTGAGTTAAGTGGCGAATGACCTCCTGTCGAATTCTAAATGTGTTTTTTTTAGAAGTTTACAGGTTTCTCGGTTAAAGTATGGGTTTCACATCTCTCCCCCTTCAAAATAAAACTGCAAGCAAGTAAAAAATCTCAAAAATGGGAAATATTGACTACTACTTGGAACATTGCAAACATTGTGGTGAATAAACAATTTTCTTTACAACTATACCTGTTCCTGAAAATTGGGAAGAGGGCAGTCTAAGCACAGCAAACTTGTTGTTGATGCCTTTCGTACAAAAACCCACACATATTTTGCACACCACTTTTATCCATTTTTTCAAAATGAAACAGCATTTGTATACGTTTTGGTTATTTTCTCGGCCCCCTCCCTCCCTTAAATACCAAAAAATGGGCTCATTGATGAGGGAAGTGGTGCGACCAAGGAGCTGGGCGCGAGGGAGTGGTTGTTAGGAGGATGAGTAGATTACTCAGCACTTTCGGAATAACTTGCACAGGAAATGTGCTGTGACTGAGTCACTGCTTGATAGAAGGCACACCGCACGTACTCAGTAAGTGTGATAAGGTGTACTTTCGAGACTGCTCATCTAGGCTAGTTAAGGGGCTGGTGCTGTGGCATAGCTCTTGTTCCCCATCGATGCTCCTTTAGTTCACCTGCACTTGGCTAAGCTTCTTATGCTGCTTCATGGGTGCCTTTGCTGGGATGGACCAGTATCTGGCTTGTCTCTATTTCAAGGATGGAAATGTTAACTTTGGTTGCCAGCAATAAGCAGCAGGCCAGTCAGCAAGCACGAGATAATAGAATAAGAAGCAAAATGCGTTTACAAACACCATTCTGCCAGTCAATACTCTTGCTTAATGTACCAATGCATCTCTTCCAGGAGAACTGAGCGGCACAGCCTTTAATCTCTGCATTGCTCTCTTTGGTACGACGCACTCACTCCACGACATCATTCTTGTCATTACCGACTCTTTATTGAATTTCTCCTACCACTGCCGTGTCTGACAAACTTAAACTAAAAGTGCAAAAATAAATCCCATTATTTATCTCAGTATTAGCAAAGCCAGCAAGGCTGTCTTTATTATGAAAACCAGCATTTGGGCATGCAACACGTTAACAGCATTTGAGCACGGCTGTGTTAACATGTTTTTGTTGCGTTTTCCTGTGCGCGATGCTAAAGCTATAATTTAGCCCCCACAGCCAGTTAGGCGGCCTGCTGGACTGGACCATGAGACATAACCTACATGTTGTTTTGAACGTAATATTGTTGGATTATATAGTTTGGACCGCTTTAAGCGACAATGATTTGAAAAATAAATAGACTTCCAAAGAGGCGTAGACACTTACACAAGCTCATAAATCTCAGTACCAATTAGCAATGACATTGACAACAGCGATGGAGACTGGTGAGTGATCTGATGAGGCTGGAAGTTCTATTACAGCTGCAGTAAACCACAGTGTCAGTGAACATTAAGGGAGCTAGCCCGGAGCAGCTTTTACTTACACGAGAGAAATGTGTGTAATAAGATCCACGTTGTGTTAGGGTTCTCCTGTACGAGAGCCTTAGGGACACTGTGGATTCTGTCAATGTTTAATTTATGCCAGTGTTTGTCAGTGGTGGGTGCGGGTACTCATTTTTTTGGTGGACCAGGGCTTATTTTTCAACATCAGACATCCAAACCAGGTGAGAGAATGTCAACAAATAGCGAGAAAAAAGGTGAACGATAAGAAAACAGTGATAAAGGGAGAAAGCAGGGATAAAAGAGAATCTGAAAGATTGAGAGCTAGAAGCAGAATATCCAAGATGGAGGAAGAAAGAGGCATTAGGTGGAATCAAGAGTTTGCCTTTTTAGCATTCGATAACCCTTGATTGGGCAGAACTGGCAGAGGGCTCTTATGAAAAACTCTGGGACCCAGTACCCACCACTTTTGGATATGAACAGGACATTCAATATCTAGGCCGATGTTCATTAAAGGTGTGCCTCCTAAAGAAATGCTTTAACAGACTGGACTGTTCTCCTAAATGTTTTGAGTATGGACCTAGGTTTACCTAGGAGGCATGAGTATTGTCAAATAAAAAAATGATTGTTTGTAGACACAAAACCATTAGGCTTCCTTTCCATCTGGAACAGCAGAGAATTATTCATGCAGAAAGGAGTTTAAAATCTGGACTCCTGGCAGGACTTTAAGTGGGCCGAGCCCTGCTGATGTCCAGCACCTGCAGTTCTAAAAACCAGGTGCTTAGACGTGTTCCTATCGGGCTCTCTATTTTACCCTCATCATGAAAAAACATAATGCTATCTCTTGGGCAGTACCAGCCATGATGGACCTTCTAAGAGATTTTTTCCTTGTTAGCCATCTGAAGTGAACAGGGGGTCAGAAGAGGTGGAGGGTTTTACATATCTGGATGCAATAATAGAAAGAGGGGCCGAATAGCTGGGCAGCACTCTATTGTAAATGCATATTTTTAACTTACATGTTTAAGCCACGCTCTTAAATAATTTGGGCCACACCCCTTTGAGAGACTGTACCAATTCTCTTACGTCCGTCAAGATTTGTAAGAGCTTTATTAAGAGCATCCATGTAGAAGGAGAGTGGCTGAGAAACTCCCCAGCTCCCCCTCTACAATCTAGAACTCGAGTCAAATACAAACATCTAACAGAAGCTCTAACAAACAAAATGACTATGTACAATAGAGCGTGCCTAATTACACTCGTGCTTATAACGTTTACTGTATATAATTGTTTCATTTTAAATGTTATAATTGTTTCATTTCAAATTACCACAGAGACCCGCGAGTTATATCATCTCACTTAAAGTCCTGACCCCTAGCAATGTTTTAGGTAAAAGAACTGGTCTGCAAGGTTTGGGAATATTAAAACCCCTCACCACCACAACATCCTACAACCTCAACTACATGGTGATTGGAAACGATTTTAAGAAACCTAAATGAATTTCAGTCTTCTACAGTGCCACAACTGTAAGCAGATGTGCTAAAATATTAGGTGTAACACCAGCGGACTTCATGATTTCAGTTTAACTAGGCAGCCCTTGTGACACATATTGCTGCTATCTGTGGAACCACAGGGACCAGATACTATTCTGACTCAATACATTGCCAAGTAACTCTGCTTTAGGCATTTGCTATTGAGTTGGTAAGGTTAAACTGTCAAAGCTTACTCTTAGTGGGTGGTGGTGGAATAGCCAATTTACACCATCTAACACATCAGACACAATATCATCGAAGCAGTGTTATTCTTTCAGAAGAAGAGATTAGAATTTTTATCATTACATTAATATGCTTTGTAACTTCAAGAATTCGTATTGCAAAAATTTGTATTCTCAGGTATTGTCTGCACACTCTATTTACAAATGGATTTTGAGCACGTACATAAGTACTCCAATACCAATACTTTACATACTCACAGGAGCTATTCACTGACCTACAAGCAGAGATCCGCCCCAAAGAAAGCGTTATTTCTCAAGTGCAGGGTTCTCTGCAAAGGTCTACATTCTAATACTTACTGGGGAAGAGGCAAGGGAGAGTGTTAGGAACACGGCTACTATCTACTACTAAATGGATAGAGTGAAGACAAAATCAAGGAAGGGTTTAGGGAGGCACATGCATATTCCGAAAAACACCCACAACAGAGTAAGGTTTTTGCTAGTCACCGAAATTACACCTGCATATACTACAAGAATGCTATTATGAAAACAGGTTACTCTAGGAAGCCTTGAAGTAAGTCGCATATCACACATGATCAATCACTAGTACAGAAAGACTCTGTCATAGTAATCAATGGAGGCATTGAGGTACACTGACATTTTTTATTGAAATATACATTGTTAAAAATATATTTGAAAAGTACCACAGAATATTATTTTGCACTACATGTAATAGAGAACACATATAGCAAAAAGCGTCATTCAAATTCAACACACCTGCTACTATGGGGGTGAGGGGATTAAAGAGTCAGGATTCCACCACACCCATCAACATTTGAAAATCATTACAACTGTAAACAATCATACACAGGCTGTACATATAAGAAAGAAAGCCAAAAGTCAACAAATGTTTCCACCTTGTCAGTGAATACCTTTGTTGCTTAGTCCTTCATTTTGAGGAGCAAATACTTGAGAAGGAGAGATAGGCTTTGCAGGCACATGATCAACATGTGTGAGATATCCAGTGAAGCACTCTTTGCTTCATACAGTATAGATTCTCTCTTGAAGTGATACTTGATATGGTTGCAAGCTGGAAGCGGGAGCTCCCTTCACCAGTTGCCCGCTCTCAGGGCATCCTTGTGCATATCAAAATACTGGCTACACTACATTTTTTTGGCCACTGGGACTTTCTAGATTGTCAGTGATGATACAGTGGACATCATTCAGAAAAGCCAATCACGGAGCTTGTGACAGGTACCAAGATGCATCACTAGCCCAGTGCACTAGTTTATTGCATGCCACAATGGTGAACAAAAGTGAATTATGTTCCATTCCCCACTTCCCTTGGGTAATTAATAATATTGATAACACCCACATGGCACATCAGTGACCCGATCACTGAGAATACAATTATGTAACAGATACCAGTGGCACTAATTTCAAACTGTCTGTGAAGCCAGGGGCTGCTTCACTGATGTGTAGGCTGCTTTTCTGGCACTGCGCACAACAGCTACGTTCTCCAGCAGTCAACTGTTGCACATTAGCTGGTTGCTAGGGATTTCAGTGATATGTGGCTTTTAGGTAAGTTTACCTACCTCACACTGGCACTGAATGAATACCTTGGGTAAAACCAGTCCTGGGATTGCTTGTGTTCCAGTTCAAGAAGGACCTTGTCAGGCATTTCGAACTAGACCTATTTCCTTTGGAACAGGGTCAAGACCGATTGGCATACAGCTGAGTCCAAAGTGAGGTTGCATGGTTGGCAAAAAAGAATGGATTGGGCTTGGCACTTATCGGGTGCTCCATTGGGGCCTGCAAAAGAGGTGAAGTTTCGCCAAGAGGTTCATGTTGACTAGCACAGAGAGCTCTACTGCCTTCGCCCTGCTAGACAGCATCCATCTCCACTTTTTCTGCATCCAAACCTCTCCTCCCAATGTTGTGGTGTAACACAATATATCTGCCCTCTCCACACCTAAATCTAATCCAGTGTGTCTAGAACCCGAAGTGGTGTCTCGTCCACCCTACAACCACAACTGCCTGCCCCTTTGGAGGGCTTCCAGAAGGTTCTAGTTTCTGAAGATGACAAAGAAAATGTCTACAAATTGTGGCCCTCAACTCAGGATAGCCTTCCTGAGATATCACATCGGTTGAGGTTTGACGTTATATTTATTCAGAATTTTCAGTATGAAACTGAACATTAATATATGAAACAATCTGAAAAACCTAAAAGTTTTGTGTATATTTTTTATGTGTCTGCCACGATGTTTGTACAAGTATGTGACTGAGTTGTTTTAAAGATTATTGTTAAATGTTCCACAGTCACTAAGATATTACATTATGTCATACTACATACATTTGTATGTCCAGGGACACCAGAGGAGACTCAAAGGTGCAAGATAATATGCAATAAAAGTATTTCCAAATACAGTTCAAACGTTTAGAGACAGATTTGTATAATATGAGATTGTTCTGGGATGATGGATGATGGAGTGGTAGAAAAATTAGTTCTTGTTTTCTTGGTGCGGTGGGAGGGGGGTTAAGTTGTCTACATGTTTGGCTATGAAACAGTGGGCCAAATGAGGCTGAGGATGTGGTTTCGGAGTGGAAGAAGATAGATTTGTGGTTGGTACAAGTGGGCTGTGTGGCGGAGCATGACCAGCCCAGCGCACAGATTCCATTTTAGATCACACATTTTAGCTTGCCATGCTTTTCTGATGGTGGCTTTTTACATGGTTTTTCATTAATGGGATAATGTACTGATGCAGCCTATTTCTTGGAAGCATTTGCTGCCATGCAGCCTATACACCCCAGCAAAATCTAGGCACACAGAATTTGATGCCCTTGTTTCATGATTGTCCATTGGAGACAGCTCCGTACTTGCCTCTAGGGCTTGGATAGTGGTAAGAACAATGATGTTTTTTTCCTGAGCCAATGGTTTCTTCTTAATAACAGCCATCTGAACTGCAGTTGGTAATTTATCAGTGGATGCAAAATGAATCTCTGCATTAGAAGATAAATGCAATTTGTATGCAATCCGCACTGTGTCACCTTCATTTAATGTGACATAGCTAAAGCTAATAGCACCCGGAATTATCCAGATGACCAATAGAGATGGCAAAATGACATCATCTCCCCCTGTGGGAGTGTTGCCCGAAAAGATCTTATAAAGCCCAAGTATAGTTAGACCATGCAAGGCCTAACAGTGAGGCAGTCGGGGTAGAGGAGCGTCCAGAGTACATGCCTGTTCCGTGCCCCTGGGAGGGCTAAAGTTAAGGCTATTAGAAAGTAGCTGTGGGCAAGTTTGTGGACGGATGGTGTCTACCTGCATGTCACTGATAGGGAGGAAATAAAAGGATGCCCCCCTGCTGATGGAGGAAGGCGTGGGAGACCGATCTTAGCCAGTTGTGTGGTTGCATACTCCTCAGAGAAAGCACAAGGTGCTGGAATTTAAATATCTTTGCAAGGTTGTAGGGTCAATCGATTGAGAGCGTAGTTACGGCAGCAAAAAGTGTCTGAAGAGTAGCTCCCATGCTAAACAGGAGTGCTGCATCATTGCCAGCCCATGTAAGCACAGTACAGTGCTCAGACCAGCAGATGGAACCTGAGCGCAGACTTGCTGGATTGGTGGTTAAAGACATAAAAGAGTATGACAAGGGCAACAATTTAAAGGTGATGAGGGTGCTCTACCTATTAAAAAACAACATTGGAGTGCAAAGCTGATAAAGTAGGATTTAACAAATGAACAAGATCATATGTCCTGTCTCAACAAATTCCAGGGCAGGGGTGTAGCCATTAGTGGTGGAGCCGGTGTAGTGGCAACAGAATACAGAGGAGTATGGAGCCCCGCCCAAATTGCCCTGCACCAGCCCCATGTTACTTATCGGTTTATCAGCAGTGATTTGTTTTTTGCAAGTGCTTGCCTGTGGCATGGTAGGTCAGTGCATATTCTTGGCAGTGCAGACGGGAGTGTGGGAGGTAGAGGACAAGACAGGCCCTGGTAAGCATGGACGTCTAGGGTGGCAGTAAAATGTTTCAGTTCCCATGTAAACTTCACACCTTTCAATCTATCTCAGTCTCTCTGCACCTGTCTATTTACATAGTCTATATAGAAAAAGCATTACTTGGCTGTGCCATTATGTGCTGTAGAAGGGACATAAAATTGTAATCAACAGCATATGTAACGTGCTCTAAAGTATTAATGCTAAGTGGTGCATCAAAATCATATTGATCATGGTGCACTCACAAGTAGAAATGTAGGAAAGTTATCTGTAAGTTAAATAATAATACTAATCAATTGAAATATTGCACATTTATGTATTTATATTCAATGTAATTGAATTATGATATTACAGTTAAGGGTTTTTTAATCACAGTTATTTGCCATTTATTATACTTATGAGGAGAAAAGCACATATAAATATGTTTTTGAATTTGCAGTGAACTGCTTGTTTAACTTGACTCAAGTGAAGGTCTGAAATGGTTTTCTAGGCGCAGTCTTCAATGTGGAGTTTTGCTCTCATTGCATTATTTTTTACTTACATGTGTGTCTGCACAAGTCTACAATTAATGAATAGCATGTTGTGTATTTGATGTAGAGTGGTATGGGAGGATTTGTTGGCAAGGACAAGGAGTCCTAATGAATGGATCAGAAAGAAGACCTTCTTTATGAACTCCTGGACCAGGGAAGTACCCAAGGTCGTCCTGATGTTTGGTTCATGGGATGAAAGTTTAATGAGAGTTGCCAATTCGAAACTGTGCATGGAAGGTGGAAAACTAATGGTGATGGTATGTGGATTTTTGAATGTTCTGCAAGGTTTACAGTGGTGCTCAGTTAGTTAAATGAGGCAGACCCTTTCTATCCTTTGACTAGAGCGGACTCCCTTGAGATGCACAGGGGTAAAGATCTCTCTATTCCTAATTGCCTGAGTGGTTTCATGGCACACACATCTGTCTTGCAAAACATCTACTGAGGATTCCATTATTCTGGCACATTTGACTACCATTCATTTCCTGCATTTCCTGAGAAACCTTTGCGTTCCCCCATAGTTTAATTAGAATATTTAGAATTAATATGTTTTCAAATGATTAGACAGGAGGATCGTAATTTGGATTCTGACCACCAAGTATTGTTTCTTATCTTTTGTATTACTGCAACAGAAATACATGTATGTTTTATGCTTGTATGATTTAATATTATTAGTTTACTTTTCCTTTGGGGATTCTATATTTGTGCAGCATGTTTCTAAGACTCATTCACATAAGTCTGGCCTTAAATTTGTAATACATTTTTGAACTTGAATTTCTGCCCCCAAGATTTAATGTGTGACCAAGTGGGTTACACTGTTAATTGATTTTAAAGTGTTGATTTGATTCTCCTTACCCCTTGGAACTTCTAAGAAGGACAGTCAGACTATAAGAATCCAGAAAATAGGCCAGATGCATTCTCAATATGTAACTATCTACACTTATCTTTCTACCTATCTCTATTTGTCTATAGCTAAATACCTATATACCTGTACCTATCTATATCTATCTGTCCTTCTGCCTCCATACTGTATATATGTATCTATTTATCCACACCTATCTAAAGATAGAGAGTACAAAAGTAAGACTGAAGTGGCAGGGTAAGTGAATACATGTCAGAAGGCTATGGAACTAGTTGTACAAAAACAAAGGGGGAGAAGGAGGACCTATGATATGCAAATCCAAATACTACCGAGTATCAATGAGGGACACCATAAACGATAGGTATCATCTTATGACACCACATTAGTAAGGTGAACTGCACCATATTACAGAGCATGTATTATTTATGCCTTCATTAGAGGTAGGGAAACAAGGAGTGGCAACAGGGAGTTCACCTTGGTCCTGAAGAGGAGCCTAAGGGTAAGGCTCCGAAACATGTAGACTAGGAAGTCGGGTACACTACATCCCCCACTTCTCCATACCCTTTTTTATCATTCTGCCTCCAAGAGATCTACTATATCGTTGGAATTACTAGGAGACAGGTATTTTTAACTTTTAACTCACCCAAGACCCCACCACTCCTATCCCTCCTGTGATTCACATTGACAAGACTACATCAGTGCTTCCACGTATCCCATAGGTCGTAGCATGCCCCATTCCATAGCGGAATGGGAAGAAACCCAATGATGAAGCATGCCACCAAGGGGTGACCCTGGTTGGTGAGGGTTTTTCTAACAGGAAAATCCTTTGTCCTATCCATCCTGTGGTAGTTTTTTTTGCTGGGCCTCTTTTGTAATGTTATATGGAACTAGTTGAACAAGTGAAAAACATGGAGAAAAAGAAAGCAATGATTTCTGAAAGAATATATCATACATGGGGTTGTCCATGCATGGTTTCTCAGCTACAAAGGAAAATAACTTGGAAGGGTGAATTTATAGATGTACACAAGCTACTTCACAGGAAGACGCAGGCAAAAGAGGGATCACAAGAAGAGGAGAGGAAGGTGTCTTGTAGTGCTGTGATGCTATTAATTGTGTTTGACCAATGACTTTGTGTTTCACCACTGCGCATATTAGTTGCTCAATTTTCACCAGTAGCACATTATGGGGGTTATTACAACTTTGGAGGAGGTGTTAATCCGTCCCAAAAGTGACGGTAAAGTGACGGATATACCACCAGCCGTATTACGAGTCCCGTATAGCCTATGGAACTCGTAATACGGCTGGTGGTATATCCGTCACTTTACCGTCACTTTTGGGACGAATTAACACCTCCTCCAAAGTTGTAATAACCCCCTATATGTTTTTTCAGTTTAGCTGCCTATTGGCTTTAACATGGAGTTAGCCATTACATTATGTACTCAGTTTAGCCGCCTATTGGCTTTAACATGGAGTTAGCCATTACATTTTGTATTCATTTCAGCTGCCTATTGGCTTTGACATGGCATTAGCCATTACATTTTATATTCAGCTCAGCTGCCTATTGGCTTTGACATGGCATTAGACATTACATTCTGTATTCATTTCAGCTGCCTATTGGCTTTGACATGGCATTAGACATTACATTCTGTATTCAGTTTAGCTGCCTATTGGCTTTGACATGGCATTAGACAGTACATTTGATATTTAGGTTAGCTGCCTATTGGCTTTGACGTGGGGTTAGACAGTGCAGTTGAGACATTACAGATGTCTGTGTTTTTCCACAAGATGAACCAAGCTGTTTTCTTCACACCAGACCTTAGCTGATAAGAGCACGTAGATTTTGTGTTTACCTCGCAATCCAGTCTGCGAGCGGAATTGCTCAGGAGAACTGGCCACTCTTCAAGGTTGTTCGGATCTCACACTGAGTTTGCTTTTAAGGATGACTCTGGGCTACAGTGAGTTAGATTTGAATCTGCTTGACTTCAGGCTGGAGCTAGACGTCAGTTGCCAGTCTCCCGTTTGGGTGGAAAATCTCTTTCTCGCAGTTGACCGGAGTCATCAGCTTGCAGACCCCAGAAAGATGAAGCTCAGCTATAGGCCCTACGGTGATGAATTTTACTTTTATGCTTTGCTTTGCAGTTATATTATACTAAAATCACCTAGATTTGCTGTGTACATTGCAACTGTGATATATTTTGCTTTCATTGCTGCGACTACTTTTGAATGTGTGCTTCCAATCTACTAATTTCGTCTCTCAGGAACTTGTGGGTGGGGAATTAATAACAATAAAGGTCTTCTTTAAACTCAGAAGTGCATTCCAGAGAGGTTCTGTAAGCTCCGATAGGAGATAAGTGGGAAAGCAGAACAAGTGCAAAGGTTAATGTTGAAACATGGACATCAGCATTTCCAATTTATTCTGGTGTCTATTATGAAACATGGTTTTCATAATTTGTTTTGCTTAGGCCTCAATTCAGTCTTGTTTGTTAAAATATTCTGGAAGGTCCAAAATATCAAAATCAGTTTTAATGTAGAAGAGCCCAGTAATAAATTACATTTTATCCATGGACATATAACCACACGTTACTGCCCTCGATAAGCTAGTCTTTGGCTTTGCCCATATTTAAATTCACAATAAGTGGAGGTGAATTTCAATTAGGTCCTCCAGTTAGTGCGTACCCACCTCCGAGTGGCTTACAAAGGTAGGGCATGGTTGGGGAACTTCTAAAAGCCTGCTCAAGAAGTGCTTCTCAGGCTTCTTCAATATCCTAGAGTCAGAGGATCCCCAAACACCTGCACGGTAAACTGCTAAGGAAATACATTTGCTTTTGTATATTGTTAAAATTACATTAATTGGTTTATGTCGTCATTTTGCAGTAAATCTATATGAAGCGCCCATGGATCCTAAAAATTGCTGTAATGTGCAACTATGAAGGAGACTACAAGATAGTTCTGAGTCAGACGTGACCACTGGGTAGGTAAAACCCTTAACAGTCAGCACTGCTGTATCATCAGCTAAATGTGGTTGTGTTTATGTATTCTTAGGACCACAGATCATAGTGAAGGATTTGTTTTTACCCACATAAAGCAGGTACATTCATCAAGTTATATCTGGAGCCCATTACAAGTTATCAATAACAGGACCACAACTTCCCATTATAACAGCGCCAATAGTTGACATTTGCCCTTTATTACTATATTGCCCTTATGCCCGTTAATGTACAGAGTAAAAAGAAAGGGAGCCAGGTCACAACACTGGCATTCTCCTCTTTTGATGGAATAGGCTCAGTACTTTCCCACTTTGGGGGCATATTGGACCTTTGCAATAGTATCCTGGTGCATCTGTCTTAACAGGAAAATCAGAGAGTCATCAATTCCAATATTAGCCATGGTAAACAAGAACGTCGTTCAAATGGGTATCATGTCCTAAGGGGGCAGAGAGTTGTAAATAATTTAAAGTCAGCAACAGAGAAGACCTTGGTGGAAAAGGAAAAGCTGGTTAAAGAAGGATCAGACAGTAGGATTTATTTGACCCTTAGCCGCCAGAGGACCTAATTATTTCCGTTTACGTTTTGTGCCCAAGAAAACGGAGAACTTTGTATCATTTGTTATTTGTCATAACCAGAAGGGAAGCCAGCGAGCAATTTTATTACTTGGGTGGACTCAGGGGCGCAATCTGCTGCCTTGGATTAAACTATAAATTTGGTAGTCATGTTGTACCTGATCAGAATTGGTGAAGTGCAACATTAAGTCAGCTTTCAGTTTCCTGTCTGTACATCCAGCTAAATTTGTATTGTTGGGTATTAAAATTTAGGGGCAGATTTTTGGTGACAATATGCTATCTGTAGTTTGTGCAATTTAACGTAAGCTGTTCACAACTATTAGTACGTTTGAAGGATATTGCAGATGAGTTGTCAATACCTCTGGTGATTGAAAAGATAGAAGGTCCTGTCAAAATTCTAACCTTTGTAGGCATAGAGTTGCAGTCTCTCTAAAAGCAAGACTGCTGCAGGCTAAGACCAGTGATGGGCTGGCCTGTCGGGTAGTCTGGCACACTAGTTCTGCCAGATGGGCCAGCCTCAAAGGGCCAGTGGGTAGTTCTTTTTTCTGGGTTCCATCATGGCCCGCAAGACCAAAAAAGATTTACACACTGGCCATTTCAAGCTAGCCCATCCGGCAGTGCCACAGTCCCAGAATGCCATTGCATCACAGTCTAAGTTCCAGAAATTGATTAGGTATTTGCAGGAGGCTGTGGTTGTGAGAAAAGTGGAGTTACAGAAGGTTCAGTAGCTACTTGGTCATCTATATTTTGCCTCTATGGTAGTATAAGCAGAGAGGGTCTTTTGCTAATGATTGGTTTCTCCATGACTGGTGCAGAACTGTCACATCACAAAGCCCGAATTTCTCCATAAGTGAGAGCTGGCTTAAAAGTTTGGCTGTGTTTCGTAAGATGATTCAGGCCCTGATTCCAAATCTGGCGGGCGGCGGTCGCCGCCCGCCAGGCGGGAACCGCCAATCAGCCGCCACGTGGTCAAAAGACCGCTGGCGGCATTCCGACCTTCCTGCTGGGCCAGCGGGCGCTAACAATGTTAGCGCCCGCCGGCCCAGCGGGAAGGGGGCCTGCAACACTGAAGCCGGCTCCGAATGGAGCCGGCTGTGTTGCAGGCATGCGACGGGTGCAGTTGCACCCGTCGTGCTTTTCACTGTCTGCTAGGCAGACAGTGAAAAGCAGGCTGGGGCCCTGTTAGGGGGCCCCTGCACTGCCCATGCCAGTGGCATGGGCAGTGCAGGGGCCCCCAGGGGCCCCAGGACACCCGTTCCCGCCAGCCTCTTCCTGGCGGTGAAAACCGCCAGAAACAGGCTGGCGGGAAGGGGGTCAGAATCCCCAAGGCAGCGCTGCTTGCAGCGCTGCCCTGGCAGATTCGCCCACCCGGGGGTAAACCGGCGGGAAACCGCCGGCCCCGGTTTTCTGACCGTGGCCAGAATGGGCAAGGAAACACCGCCAGCCTGTTGGCGGTGCTTCCGTCATTCGCGGTCCTGGCGGTGTTTACCGCCATGGTCAGAATGATCACCTCAGTGTCATGGCCTTTGCGATCTTTGGAGGATTAACTACTTTGGCAAGAAGCTAAATGGTGTTCTGAAAGCTGGCTGCAGAGGTGAAGGAAAGAAGTGCATAACACCATTCTTGAATTTTTTTCCATTGCAGGTAGGTCTGTTGTCTGGTGACCAGCTAGGCAAGAGGAAAAACAATTTTGGAAATCTTTGATTTTGAGAATTGGTTAATGGTGGGTGTAGAGCAGAATGGAATGGGGCAGCTGTTGCCCTGTTTAGCTGAACTGGTGTTCTGTAGATCATTCCTAACTTTACTTTCAACACACCTGGGTGAGAATGAATTAGTGCAACTTTCTGGCTTAGCTTGGTTGAAGGTGATGAAATGTGATTTGGAGTGGATCTGCTGTTTGTGATCAGGGACATGTTTGGTGTGGACATTATTGGTTCAAATTAATTTGTGGTGGGACATAGTGCTATTGAGAAGGCAAGACTGAAAGTCAACCACAAACTCCAACATTTTTGTACATTGCAAGTTATGGATGTGATCCAGTACCCTAACGTACAGAATGATTTTCATTTGTTCAGACCTAATGGTGTGCAACTTTCAGCCTTAGGTAATGAATGCCATATGTTATTATGTAGATAGTTTTACTGAGTACTTTGGCAGTTAAGTTGTGGTGTAAAATGATTACAGGGTGATCTGGGAAGGGGAGTGACACAGCCTCTTACAAAGTACGAAAAAGAAAGGGTGATACTCTAGCCTGAAATGTCTTGGGCATCACCAGGGAGACGTTTACGGCTTGTGGGCCCTATAGGAAATGCAGACAGTGACATTAAGGAAGGGGTCCTGAAAGATGCTGAAAGAAAGGAAGTGGTGCATTGAATGCAACAGTTGGGTATGTTTGGAATGGACTGTAGTCTGTTGGCAAGACAGGAACAGATTATGCTGTTTTTTTCAAGGGGGTGATAAACAACATGGAGGGTTTAGGGGTGTTTGTTAGCTGAAAGTCAATGTTTTAGTTAGGCTGGGTTGTTTGATCATTGTATTGTTTGACAGACTAGCTTATGGACTGGTTCTAATAAAGTATAATTTTACTCTTTTATTTCGTGTCTTGTGTTTCTTTCTGTCCCGTCTCTCCACTAGACAGTGGAAATGAATGAAATACAAGGTCTCACTTGATTTACCCGCACAGGGTATATAAGTGAACAACTGTGGATGTAAGGTCAAGTACTTTAGGGAAATATGGGGCACAGTTGAAGATCATTCTTCATCAGTGGTGAACAGCTGTAGTACTTGTCTGCACATTATTACATTGCTGCGGGCGTGTATGTTCACATGAATAAGACCATTAGTGGTATGTTATTGTACTCTTTGTTGTACTCTACCAATGCTTACTTAACTTACTTGAGGTTTACTTTTAGTTATGGTAAGTTCTGTACCATTAAGTGGGTCAAACCTCCTTGTGGGTTCTAGATCCCGGTGGGGGCATTGATGTTCTTACCTTCATGCTGTACCGTCATCACTTGTGCCTGCCGTGGACCTGCATTAAAAGTAATGTCTGAAATACCAGTACTCTGTGTCCAAGGATTGATTGGAGACTACCTGCTTCCCTTCCTACATATGGTACCAGGAGTAGAGTGATTTCGAAGAAGTTCTGGAGGCACCTGAAACTTCAGTAGTTCGACCGGACGCAGACGCGTTCACCGACCAGCACTTAATGATCAACTCCAGAGATTGACAGCCTTGTGGACACGTAATTTTGCACATCGCTCGCTGTTTGCTTCAGATAAAGGTTGTTCTGAATGCAATAGCATATGTTTTACTGACCGTTGCAGTGCGCAAGCCTGTATAAACAGCGACTGTATTAGTGCGCGAGTCAAGGGATCATGAGAACTGTTTTGTTTTGAGTCACAGTGACGTCAGAGCGTAAAGACTGTTACGGAGCTCCCCTGCACTCAGGAAACTCACGTCACAAGGTTGCCAAGATACCGCTTGTAAGCGTGGTACGTGCGTCACGCGTGTCTTGCCTAGATACGCGACACTTTACTGGTGCCTTGAGGAAACCCTGCATTATTTATCTAGGAAACCATGAGCTAATCAAATGGTCTACGCTGTAATTGTTCGAGTTGCCGGAGGGTGCCACAAGTGAGTCTGAATTGTTTTAATTTCTAAAAGAACTTCGAAATCCCGCACGGTTTCCTAACAGCGCTACGGATGAGTTTTCACTCACTCCAACTGCTTCTACTTTCTCGCACATTATTCTAGAGACACTGCGAGTGAGTTTTTTTTCTTCACTCAAACTGCCTCAACTGTTGTTGACTTAAAAGATACTGGATAAGCTTTCAAGTGGAACAATAGTGCAATTTGGCTCATCATACTGGAACTTCAGTTCTTCTCATAATATCTCTGTACTGTGTTCTATAATAAGTAATGTGCTTATAACTTATATAATATGGCTTCTAGTAATCTAGTGGTTCAACCACCGCCTTTTCTACCAAGGGGTGGTAAACCAGACATTAAGGGCCAGATGTAGGAAGCCTTTTGCGCCTCGCAAACGGCGAAAAACGCCGTTTGCGAGGCGCAAAACGCTTAACCCGATGCACAACCTCAAATTGCGAGTCGGTACCGACTCGCAATTTGAGGCTGCGACTCGTAAATAGGAAGGGGTGTTCCCTTCCTATTTGCGACCGCATCGCCATGCAGAGTTGGTTTGTGACCGCGAATGCGGTCGCAAACCAACTCGCAGTTACCATCCACTTGAAGTGGATGGTAACCCATTCGCAAAAGGGAAGTGGTCCCCAGGGGACCCCTTCCCCTTTGTGAATACCCAAAAAATATTTTTTCAGAGCAGGCAGTGGTCCTATGGACCACTGCCTACTCTGAAAAAAACGAAACCAAATGGTTTCGGAATTTTTTCTTTTTTCTTTAAGGAAAACGGGCTGCAAAAAGAAAAAAAAACTGCTTTATTCAAAAAGGAGTCACAGACATGGTGGTCTGCTGTCTCCAGCAGGCCACCATCCCTGTGAGTGCCTAGACACGCTATGGGGTCGCAAACTGCGACCCACCTCATTAATATTCATGAGGTGGGTCTCTGCGACCCCATAGCGAGTCGCAGAAGGTGTCTGAGACACCTTTCTGCATTTCATTTTGTGAGTTGCAAATTGCAAGTCGCTAGTACTCGCAATTTGCAACTCGCAAAATTAAACCTACCTACATCTGGCCCTAAGTGGAGTGAATGGGTAAGAATTTTTGAAAATTTAGTTGTGATTGATGCTAATGACTTTTCTCCTACAAGGAAATTGGCCCTGCTCTTCAATCACCTCGGTGTAGCTGGGTAGCGTGTGGTTGATAACCTACCTGCCATTCCTCCAACCAATGGGAGTAGTGGTGATAATGCAGCATGGAATGTGTATATTGAAGGGAAGGAAACAATTTTCAGACAAATCCAATGTATTACTTGAGAGGTTCAACTTCGCAATGTGTAAGGATGAGCCAGTAGATGAATATGTGGCCAATTTATGTGTGCTTGCTGCAAGGTGTGACTTTGGTAGCAATGTAGATGTGCATATTAGAGACCAGTTTGTGTTCCATTGCTATTCTAAGAAAATTCAGGAACGCTTGTTAGCTTGTCATAATCCTTCTTTAGAAGAAACAGTTGACATAGCTAAGGCTCTTGAGAGGTCCATCATCACATCAAAAGTGGTGTGTGGATAGAATGAACAAGCAAGCATAAATCAGGTGACTGAGGACTCTGAAGACTGCTACATTAAGGAAAGAACTATGAAACAAAATAGAAACTTTCCTTTATGATTCCGCTGTGGTTCACGCAGTCACATTGGTAATAGTGTCAAAGCCCAGCTCACCTGAGTTCTTGTTCAGTTCTGATGGAGGTTGAAGACAATCCGACCCCACCCTGAAACTGCTTGTTCCAGCACACTCGTTTTTAAAACAGTGCACTAAGAACAGAAGCTCAAGGGAAGGGGGGAAGTGGATAAAATAAAAAAGAGAGACAACACCGTTCTTGCGTTTCCACTGTTGAAGTGCTGCACAAATCTGCGGCCCTTTCTGACTTCTGTAGAAACTGGTGCCTAATGAAACATAAACAAAGAACAGATAAGTGCAACCTATTCCTAAATGGGTTCCTGACTATCCCTTTATTTATTAGAAATTCTCTTCTAAAAGTACCTCTTGGATCCTGGTCTCTAGTTTCCAGGTTTGGAATGTGTTACTGCTCTGGGATGTGTTTTCTATTACTGTAAAGCTTCTAAAACATTAAACAAATACCTTTATCAGAATTACCAATATCAAACATTCATCATAATATAACTAAAGCCTAAATTCCCAATAGCAGACTCACTTTTCCCATATTTCCAGAATCTTTTATAAAACAAATACTGTACTTTTACATCAAAATACAGCATGTAATTTGTGCAAGTCCTTGATTTACTGTTTGCCTTGCTGTTAATGGTTTCCACTGTTCGATTCTTAAAAGTTCCATGAGAAAAAACAATGTTTGCTTCACAAAGTTCTGCAAAATATTCTTGTAACAAAGAGTTTGAATCACAATGTTCGTGGAAGGTATTTCGTTTCAAATTGTCTATACACGAATCCAGAAATTGTTGTTAAAGTTCTTTCAGGTAATAAAAGGTTTTGCACTTACTTGTTGCTGGCAAGAGATACTGATCAGTCTAACCTTGTCTTCTTTCTCTTTTGCAGGTTACTCATAGGAGAGAGGCTGAAGCAAGGAGGAACCGGAAACCGGAAGAAGGAAGAGCCAGAAGCTGCGCCCATTGAAGTCAATGAAAGTCTGTAAAGAGCAGGAGTGCCAGCGCCGAGGGATCTGTTCTCAGGTAAGCGGGAGGTAGACGAGCACAAGCACTGGGTGAGGCTCGGGGGATGCCTTTTATAGACAGGGCTGGGTGTGGTTTGAAGAGCTGGGTGTGGTCCTCACATGCTGCACATGTTCTTGGAAGGTGTGCAGAGCTGGGTGTGGTTTGAAGAGCTGGGTGTGGTCCTCACATGCTGCACATGTTCTTGAAAGGTGTGCAGAGTTTCAGTTATTATACAAATGAATTGGATTAACACATGGCCTAGGAGGAGTATTTTAAAGAAGCCTTGGTAAAAGCAAGGCCCAATGTGTAAACAAAACAGCACATTAAACAACATACACAGAAGCCTAGGGGGGGGGAAGGTGAGATAACAAGAAAGGCTTTCAATAGTAAGTTAAAAAGGGAGCTATTACAGAACCCACTAGTGCAGTGAGAGGGGACATGCTCTTTGCTGTGTACAAACCCTAACAGTTGCCCCCCTCAAAGGCCCTCCTACAGGACGGGGTTTTCCTGGATTTTTTAAATAAAACCGTCTAATCAGCTGTGGGGCATGTACATATGATGCTGGTTCCCATGAATTCTCAGATTCATCATATCCTTTCCATTCTACTAAATAAAACAGACGTCCACTAATTCTTTTTGAGTCTTTTATGCTTTTCACTTCATATTCCAGATTTCCCCTAATTGGTATGGGTGGAGGTGGTGTTTCAGGTCGGGTTTTTGAGTTGTACGGCTTAAGCAAGGACACATGGAATGTAGTATGTACTGGATATTCCTTTGGTAAATCTAATTTTACTGTTACCGGGTTTACTATGGCAGTTATACTAAAGGGTCCAATGAAACGTGGTTGCAGCTTTCGGGATCCCTCTATGTTTAGGTTCTTTGTGGAGAGCCATACCTTGTCACCAATTTTATACATTGGGGCCTCAGACCTGTGTTTGTCTGCTTGTCTTTTCATGCTTTCCTTGTACTTTAATAAATGTTTCCTGGCTTTGTCTTGTATGTCACCTAACCTCGTTAGTCTATCCGTTACTGTAGGCAACAGGGAATCTTCTAACAAAATGGGTATAGCTCTTGGATGATACCCCTGCAAGAAATAGAATGGTGAGCAAAGT
Organism: Pleurodeles waltl; assembly: GCF_031143425.1. NCBI lineage: Eukaryota > Metazoa > Chordata > Amphibia > Caudata > Salamandridae > Pleurodeles > Pleurodeles waltl. The sequence goes on along the minus strand of NC_090445.1, from coordinate 1,378,000,189 downwards.
AGAGCTGAATGCTCAGTATTATTATAAACAAACTCTGCTACAGGGAGAGCTTCCAACCATTCACTAGAATAATCAGCCAATAAACAACGTAGCGTTTGAAGTAAGGTTTGGTTCAGTCGTTCAGTCTGTCCATCTGTCTCTGGGTGGAAAGCAGTGGATAAGGCCACATCTATTTTCAGTTTTTCACATAATTTTTTCCAAAATCTGGAGTTGAACTGGCTCCCTCGGTCTGACACCACTTTGCTTGGCAAACCATGTAAACGCACAATTTCCCTTACAAAAATATCGGCAAATTCTGCCGCCGTGGGTAATTTCCGTAATGGTACAAAATGTGCCATTTTAGATAAAGAATCCACTATAACCAACACTGTTGTGAAGGATTTTACAGGTGGTAAACCTACAATAAAGTCTACGCTCCCAGTGTGCCAAGGTTGTTTGGGTGTTGGCATTGGTATTAACAAGCCGTCAGGAGCCTTATGAGAAGATTTATGTCTTGCACAAATTGGACAGGTAGTGACAAATTGCTTAATGTCCTTTCTTATAGTGTCCCACCAAAAGTGTTTTTGCACATTTTCCAGGGTTTTTACCCAACCAGGATGACCTGCCAACGGTGAGGCGTGATGCCAAATTATCACCTGTGTTTGTAATTCAGAGGTGGGCACTAACAGCATGTTGTCGTGATACAATAAACCTCGTTGTATTGTGTTAGGGAATCCTTTAACCAATCCTGAGGTGCTATTTGCATGTGTGCATTATATAGATCTGTGATGAAATCCTTCTGTTGTACTGGTGCCAACAACTTTTGGGGAGGAATAATTGGTTCTCCTATTTTATCTTGTTTCATGTCTGAGGTATGTCCGTATCTAGATAACACATCAGATTCAATTTGTTGTGCACCTGGTCTATAGGTTATAACAAAGTCAAATGTGCTAAAAAAAATTTACCAGCGCATCTGACGTGGTGTTAGTGCTTTAAGTGATCCAAAAAACTGTAGGTTCTTATGGTCAGAAAAGATTGTAACTGGGTACTTGGCTCCCATTAAATGGTGCCTCCATTCTGAAAAGGCTACTTTGATAGCTAGTAGTTCCCTTTCAGCCACAGTGTAATTTTGTTCAGCTGGCAATAACTTTTTGGAATAGAAGGCTATAGGATGTAATTGGCCATCTACTGCATCTCGTTGAGAGAGAACTCCTCCTAAAGCTACTTGTGAAGCATCCGCTTCAACAAAAAAGGGCAAGTCAGGATCAGGATGTTTCAGAATTGGGGCTGAAGTGAACTTTTGTTTTAGGAGTTGAAAGGCGTGTGCCGCCTCATCAGTCCAAAGAAATTGTTGCCCTTTCCGCAACAAGGTAGTTATTGGGGCCGCAATGTCTGCAAAATGTGCAATAAACCTCCTATAAAAATTGGCGAAACCCAGAAATTTCTGAATATCTTTTACAGAGGATGGTTCTGGCCAATCAGCAATAGCACTGATTTTCTTTACATCCATAGTTATTCCTTGAGGTGAAAGGCAGTATCCTAAAAAGTCCACCTTGTTGACATTAAAAGTACACTTTTCTAACTTAGCAAAAAGATGATTTTCTTTTAACTTTGATAATACTGCACGAACATGTTGGGTATGTTCTTCTGAGTTCTTAGAGTAAATGAGGATGTCGTCTATGTATACAATGACACAAACGTCCAGGAATTCGTGTAGGACCTCATTTATAAAGAACTGAAAGGCCGCAGGGGCATTACATAACCCAAAGGGCATTACTGTGTACTCAAATAAACCAAACTTTGTCTTGAAAGCTGTCTTCCACTCATCCCCCTCTTTTACTCGGACCAGGTGGTAAGCTCCCCGCAGATCTAGTTTAGTGTATACAGTAGAATGTCTTAATTGATCCAACAACACAGGTATTAGAGGAAGAGGATATTTATTCTTTATTGTAGCCTTATTTAGTCCGCTATAATCGATACATGCGCGCAGGGATTTATCCGGCTTCGGGATAAAAAAGAGTGGAGATGACACCGGAGATGTGGAATGACGGATGAACCCAGACTGTAGTAGGTCATATAGGTAGGTTCTTAAGTATTTGGTTTCTTCGTCAGTCAAAGCATATACTCTGTTATTAGGTAAAGGGGCCCCTGGGATAAGATCTATACGGCAGTCATAAGACCGATGTGGGGGCAGCACACTAGCCTTTACTGGATCAAAGACGTCTTTAAAGTCAGAATATTCAGGAGGGAGACTTGGTTCATCTTGTGTAACACTAGCACAGTGTAATACTGTGCTCTGTTCTGTACCTGCTTCTTGATAGCAATTGGTTCTACAGAAAGAGGAATCCAAAGTAACAGTTCTATTCACCCAATCAATTTTTGGGTTATGAGTTGTTAACCAGGGTACCCCGAGAATCAAACCAAAATTAGGAGTATCTATCAGATCAAAGCTAATCACCTCTGTGTGCCCGTTCTGACAGACCATAACAAGTGGACTTGTTTGTTTTGTGATTAATACAGAGGTCAATTCTGACCCATCCACTGCACATACTGCTTCTGGACAAGGCTTTAGGCACATAGGAAGTCCTAAGATTTCAGCTAACTTATTATCCACAAAATTTCCTGTCACGCCTGAGTCCAGTAGGACAGGGAGAGAATGCCTCACTTGGGTAGTAACAATTAAAACGACCTGAATTATGAAATGTCTACGTATGTGCGGTACCCTGAAGGCTGCAGCATTAGAGGTTTGAATAAGATGTTTTCTCGAACAAGTAACCTCTCCCCTTGTCGAGCTTAATTGTTTCCCGATTCAGTTGAGGAGGTGGAGGAAACAGCACCCTTTCGTGGAGTTTTAGGCTTTACTGGACATTCTCTGGCAAAGTGACCTGCCCTGCCACAATATAAACATAATTGAAATTTTCTCCTTCTTTCTTTTTCCTCTGATGTGAGTGGACCTCTGAGTGTCCCTATTTGCATAGGCTCTGGTTCAGGGAGTTTATTATCTGTGTCTTTCTTCTCGTGTCTAATAAAAGTTAACCGTGATTCCAGTTTGTATTTATCTCCCTTTCTTTCTCCTAGTCTATGTTCTAATTTCACAACTAAATCTACAAAGTCCGAATAGTCTTTTGGCAAATCAACGATATGAGCCAGCGCGTCTTTTAACTCGTCTCTCAAACCTTTATAAAAAAGGGAGACACGCTTTTCTTCTGGCCACTGTGTCTCGGTGAGTAAACGATTAAAACTAGTGAGATAGGTCAATAAATCCTTGTTACCTTGTTTAAGATTTAAAAGCTCATTATCACTTGCCTGCATGAAAGTGTGTTTTGCAAAAAGGCTGGTCATGGTACGTTTAAATTGATTCCAATTATGGAGGATGGGATCATCTCTATCCACGAAAGGAATTGACCAATTGGCTGCTGTGCCACCCAAATAAGACAAGACGAATGCCACTTTCGTATCATCAGTAGGGAACTGTTGTGGCTTACAAATGAAGTGTAATTGACATTGATAAAAACATGGAATTTGTTACTATCTCCATGAAAACGTTCAGGTGCTGCTAAGGGCACAACATTAGGAACATTAACAGTAACCTCAACTGGGGAAGGCAAAGTTGTATGTTTTGATGGCGCCCCTGTCTCTGAGGAGGTTTTAAACAAAGGCGTAGAAGCTGTGTTCCACTGAGATCCCCTAAATTTATACCTGCTTAAACCCTGTTTTAAAGAGGTATTCTCCATCTTTAATCTCTCTATTTCCTCTTGCATATGTTGCAAGATGCCAGACACTGATCCATTATGAGCCAAGTCCTCATTTAGTGCCTGCGCCATATCCGTGACGTCAATGCCCTCTATTTCTTCCCGGTATTCATCGTCCACCAGAACTGAAATTTTTTTAGGCTTGTGCTTCTGTCAAAGCCCAGCTCACCTGAGTTCTTGTTCAGTTCTGATGGAGGTTGAAGACAATCCGACACCACCCTGAAACTGCTTGTTCCAGCACACTAGATATTAAAACAGTGCACTAAGAACAGAAGCTCAAGGGAAGGGGGAAGTGGATACAATAAAAAAGAGAGACAACACCGTTCTTGCGTTTCCACTGTTGAAGTGCTGCACATATCTGCGGCCCTTTCTGACTTCTGTAGAAACTGGTGCCTAATGAAACATAAACAAAGAACAGATAAGTGCAACCTATTCCTAAATGGGTTCCTGACTATCCCTTTATTTATTAGAAATTCTCTTCTAAAAGTACCTCTTGGATCCTGGTCTCTAGTTTCCAGGTTTGGAATGTGTTACTGCTCTGGGATGTGTTTTCTATTACTGTAAAGCTTCTAAAACATTAAACAAATACGGTTATCAGAATTACCAATATCAAACATTCATCATAATATAACTAAAGCCTAAATTCCCAATAGCAGACTCACTTTTCCCATATTTCCAGAATCTTTTATAAAACAAATACTGTACTTTTACATCAAAATACAGCATGTAATTTGTGCAAGTCCTTGATTTACTGTTTGCCTTGCTGTTAATGGTTTCCACTGTTCGATTCTTAAAAGTTCCATGAGAAAAAACAATGTTTGCTTTACAAAGTTCTGCAAAATATTCTTGTAACAAAGAGTTTGAATCACAATGTTCGTGGAAGGTATTTCGTTTCAAATTGTCTATACACGAATCCAGAAATTGTTGTCAAAGTTCTTTCAGGTAATAAAAGGTTTTGCACTTACTTGTCGCTGGCAAGAGATACTGATCAGTCTAACCTTGTCTTCTTTCTCTTTTGCAGGTTACTCATAGGAGAGAGGCTGAAGCAAGGAGGAACTGGAAACCGGAAGAAGGAAGAGCCAGAAGCTGCGCCCATTGAAGTCAATGAAAGTCTGTAAAGAGCAGGAGTGCCAGCGCCGAGGGATCTGTTCTCAGGTAAGCGGGAGGTAGACGAGCACAAGCACTGGGTGAGGCTCGGGGATGCCTTTTATAGACAGGGCTGGGTGTGGTTTGAAGAGCTGGGTGTGGTCCTCACATGCTGCACATGTTCTTGGAAGGTGTGCAGAGCTGGGTGTTGTTTGAAGAGCTGGGTGTGGTCCTCACATGCTGCACATGTTCTTGAAAGGTGTGCAGAGTTTCAGTTATTATACAAATGAATTGGATTAACACATGGCCTACGGAGGAGTATTTTAAAGAAGCCTTGGTAAAAGCAAGGCCCAATGTGTAAACAAAACAGCACATTAAACAACATACACAGAAGCCTAGGGGGGGGGGAAGGTGAGATAACAAGAAAGGCTTTCAATAGTAAGTTTAAAAGGGAGCTATTACAGAACCCACTAGTGCAGTAAGAGGGGACATGCTCTTTGCTGTGTACAAACCCTAACAAATAGTCAATTCTGTCCAGCGTTGGGCAAGAAATGCTTACAATGCCAAAAAGTAGGTCACTCAAGTAGTTTGTAAACAAACCAATTGTACCTACAAACCCCTGAACAGTAGTATGCGAATGAAAGTGAACAATGTTTACACTCAAGACGAGCAGGCAGCCAAAGATTGTATGGTGAAGGATTGCATGACTAAATTGTCCAACGTTGTTCTAACGGCAGACATTCCTACAGCTAAAAAAGTCAAGGGACCTATTTGTCAGGCAATCATTGACTCGATAGAAATATCTGTCATGGCTGATTCTGGCTCACCTATTACTAAACTTGCAGATGTGACTTATCGCAAGTTTTGGCCGGTAACAAAGATATTACAACACACTGACATCAGTTCCAAAGCTTTTGGGGATCATGACATTGACCTTTTAGGATATTTTTTGGCTACCTTATTTATCTTAGGTAGGAGCACGGTAACTAAAATTGTAGGGTGGAAAGATCTAGTGAAATTGGGTATTGTGCTCCATCTGGATGTGACACCCCTATATCTTTAGGAGACTTACCTGTAGAAGTATCAGAGCTTACATTGCCTAACCCTGCCGATGACATTGTCACAGAATCCTTTGTAACAACGTATCCTGAGGTATTTGCTGATGAAGTTGGCATGGTCAGGGGTTTTGAACATTGTATTAGGCTGAAGGATGGAGCCATTCCTATCTCACACAAAGTAAGGCCAGTTCCCATTTCTTTGAGGGGACAACTTAAAGGTCTCTTAGAAAATCTTGTTAAAGAGGGCATAATAACCCCCACAGACTCGTCTGAATGGGTTTCACCTGTTGTACTCATGAAGAAAAGGAATGGGGATTTGAGGCTATGTGTAGACTTAAGATCTTTGAACAAGAACATGCTCATGGATTGTCATCCCCTTCCGCGCAGACAAGAATTGATCTCTAGTTTGGGTACCTCAAAAGTTTTCTCCACAATACATTTACACTCTGGTTATCATCAGATTGCTCTCAGTGAATGCTCTCAAGAGCTCACCACGTTTGTGACCCCATTTGGTGCTTTCAAATATCGCAGGCTACCTTTTGGCCTGGCGTCTGCGGCGAGTATCTTTCAGAAAATGATGGACTCTCTATTTGGTAATCTCACGAACGTGTGTGCTTTTCAGGATGACATTCTGATACACACTGAGGACATGGCAGAACATAGAAACTCTTCTGGACAAAGTATTTTCCATCCTCAGAGAATGTGGCATGGCCATTAAAAGCGAGAAATGTATATTCTCGGTGAAGAGTGTGGAATATTTAGGCCACACTATTTCTGCAGAAGTAATTAGGCCTAAACAAGGGAACTTGGAGGCGATCACTAATGCGCCCTGTCCCACAAACAAGGATGAGCTCTGCTCATTTTTGGGTTTGTGTGAATACTATTCAAGGTTTGTTGAAGGCTATACCATGATAGTACAACCGCTCAGATCTTTGTTGAAGAAAGGTAGCAAATTTGATTGGGGTGAACAAGCACTCGATGCATTTGCTGCTATCAAAAGAATTGTCTTGTCAGCCCCAGCCTTGAAATCTTTCATACCTTCTGCTAAGTCCTTTATTACTGTTGACGCTAGTCTTAAAGGTCTAGGTGCAGTGTTTGGGCAATGGGTCGGTGGACAAGAACACACTATTGCTTTCGCGGCCAGATCTCTCTCAGAAGCTGAAGGCAATTATAGTACCATTGAGAGAGAAGCGTTAGCCTGTGTCTGGGCAGTTCATAAATTCAAAACCTATATTTGGGGCACGTGCTGTATCCTATACACTGATCACAACCACTTTGTATGCCTTACGGATGGAAATGGCCTAGGAAAAGCATCCTCAAGATTAGTAAGGTTGCTTTCCAAATTACAAGAACACAATCTGGATGTTAAGTTTCTTCCCAGTGGGAAAAATGTTAGGGCGGACTGTCTTTCTCGGTGCCGCTACCTTTTTCTCAACCAAATGCTGAAGATGAAGACACTGAAGCGGTCATTCTGACCGCGGTGGGCGGCGGTCGCCGCCGAATGACCGCACCGCGGTCAAAAGACCGCGGCGGCCATTCTGGCTTTCCCGCTGGGCCGGCGGGCGACCGCCAAAAGGCCTCCCGCCGGCCCAGCGGGAAAGACCCTGCAACGAGGAAGCCGGCTCCGAATGGAGCCGACGGAGTTGCAGGGGTGCGACGGGTGCAGTGACACCGGTCGCGATTTTCAGTGGGGCCCTGTTAGGGGGCCCCACGACACCCGTTCCCGCCATCCTGTTCCTGGCGGTAAAAACCGTCAGGAACAGGATGGCGGGAAGGGGGTCGGAATCCCCATGGAGGATTCCCTGGGCCAGGGGTAAACCGGCGGGAAGCCGCCGGTTCCCCTTTTCTGACCGCGGCTTTACCGCCGCGGTCAGAATGGCCCAGGAAGCACCGCCAGCCTGTTGGCGGTGCTTCCGCGGTCCCCGGCCCTGGCGGTCATGGACCGCCAGGGTCGGAATGACCCCCTGAGTGTGTAGTTGGAACCTTAGACATGGTCTCGGCTTCAGAAGGTTTATTTTCCGAGCAGGATTGGAACTCAAGTATGTCCAGAGATGTATTATTGTCTGAAGTAAAGTACCATATTAAGCATGGTTGGCCCAACAATAGGAAGCTTAGTGGGGAACTCAACACATTTCGTCAGCTAGCTGCAGAACTGTCCTGTGAAAATGGAGTCTGCATGAGGGCTCAGTTTGCATTCCGCCGTGTGAGTTTAGACCTCTATTGATAAAAGCTGCACATGAAGGTCATCAGGGTATATTAGCCACTTGCAGGAGACTTAAGGAGAAGTACTGGTGGGCGGGTCTTGATAAACAGGTGTCAGATTTTGTGGGTCAGTGCTCTTCATGCGTGGTGTCTGATAAGCATTGGAAGTGCCACACTAAACCCTTACATACTATTCATTTTCCTAATGTTGCTTGGGGAAGTGTTGCCATTGATTTCTCTGGTTCCTTTCACATGCTACCTAAAAACATGAGTCACATGATAGTTGCCATAGACTATTTAGTGGATTTACTACACTTTTGTTGAACATGCTGACACAGAATCAGTCATATCATTCTTATCATACTTATTCTCTTTGGAAGGTCCACCATCTGTTATTGTCACCGACAAAGAGAATTCCACCAAAATAGAGAATTTTATGACTAAGTTTAACATTAGACATTTGCGTGTAGCTTTGTATAGTCCAGCTTCCAATGGACTAGTGGAAAGGGCCAACCGGATTTTGAAAGAGGGTATCCAAACAGCCATAGCGACTAATTGCAATGTGATCGAGTTTTTGAATGAGAAAATATGGGCATACTTGAACACACCACATTCTTCTACTGGCCTTTCTCCTTTTGTGCTGCTCATGGGTAGGGAATCTAGATCTCAATTGTTTCCAAGATGGATGACTTCCCTTTGTAACAAAAGTACGAATGTGGATTCAAATGAGTTGAGACAGAGAGTTTGTGAGAAACAGATGGTGCAGAAACATGACTATGATTCACGGAAATATGTGAATGATGTTCAGATCAATGTGAATGATTGGGTTTTAATTAAAAAACCTTATAAAGTGCCCAAAGGAGCATCAAAATTTCCTCTGCCTGTTCAAGTGATTAGAGGTACGAAGTCTTCTATTCTGCTGGAAGGTAAAGGATGGTGGAACAGAAATTGCGTTGTTCCTATATCCTCGCCACAGGCAGAGATTGTCAGATGTGTATATGCAGGGCGAGAAGGATACCTGCTCTAGTGGCACATTTATTGAGAATCCTGCAGGAAAAAGGTTGGAAGACAGGGGGTCAGGTCACGAAGACTGAGGCAATCATTGCCAGGTGCAGAACTCTTGTGACGATAATGGATCCAATTCCTGTTCATCTTCGGTCGCAGACCCTGTATATACGTGCAGTCGCAGACTTGTTAAAATTCCATCAAGGTTTGATGATTACGTTTTAGGATAAGCTTTCATTTGTCATTATGTGTATATATATATATATATTTATATTTTTTGTTCTGTTTGTTGTAAAGGAGGAAGATGATGTAGTACTCATCTGCACATTATAACATTGCTGCGGGCGCGTATGTTCACATGAATAAGACCATTAGTGGTATGTTATTGTACTCTTTGTTGTACTCTACCAATGCTTACTTAACTTACTTAAGGTTTACTTTTAGTTATGGTAAGTTCTGTACCGTTAAGTGGGTCAAACCTCCTTGTGGGTTCTAGATCCCGGTGGGGGCATTGATGTTCTTTCCTCCATGCTGTACGGTCATCTCTTGTGCCTGCCGTGGACCCACATTAAAAGTAACGTCTGAAATACCAGTACTCTATGTCCGAGGATTGATTGGAGATTACCTGCTTCCCTTCCTACAACACCCTTGACAGATCAGCAGGTGCTGCTGGGATGAAAGAGGTCTGATCTCCATTTGATGGCTTTGCTGTTTGCACTCCTCTGCACTGTCAGCCCAAGGCATGCTCTGACAGAGAAATACAAAGATGGTTGATTATGGGCTGAAACTGTAAAACATGCATCACTGAGATACAGTTTTGTGCCCCATCTAGCACACCTCACTGCAACTCCTAAAGGAAGGCCGGCTCCTGGGCAATAGAAAAGGTGTGGCTCATCTGCTAGGGCGGAGGAGCGTTGCCCCCCCACCGCCCTCCACCAGCAGCATCTGCCAAACTTTTACAATAAAACAATATTAAACAACGTTTATTACCGTTTTATTTTAAAAGTGGTGGGACCACGGGCTATGACAAGCACAAAGGGGGAGTGCCCAGCTCTCCCCCTCAGTGCCCATGTATGTTTGGGCGGCCGTCTTGGGCCGACCAAACACACATGTGCACTAGGGTCTCTCCAACCCTGCAATGTGCTGCCGAGTTGGAGACAGCTGTGAGAAAGTAGCCTCTTTCTAGCATGGTTACACCCATTTTTGGCCTGTTTGTCAGTGTTTTTCAGTGTGTTTTCACTGTCTCACTAGGATCCTGCTAGTCAAGACCCAGTGCTCATAGTTTGTGGCCTACATGTTAGTATGCTTTACTGTTTTGTCAGTACGCTTGCCTGTGTCACTGGAGTTCTGCTAACCAGAACGCCAGTGCTTATGCTCTGTCTGATTCCAAATTTGTACTTACATACGAGTAACCCAGTATTCCACTCCAAATTAGTATACTGGACCCCCATTATAAGTCCCTAGTATATGGTACCTAGGTACCCAGGGCACTGGGGTTCCAGGAGATCCTTATGGGCTGCAGCATTTCTTTTGCCACCCATAAGGAGCTCATACAAACCCATCTTCAGTACTGCCATTGCAGCCTCAGTTAAATAGTGTAAGCAGTATTTCACAGCCATTTTCACTGCACCAGGTCACTTATAAGTCACCTATATATCCAATCTTCATGCCCTGAAGGCTAGATGCATAGTACCTGTGTGTGAGGGCTCCTCTGCACTAGCAGAGGTGCCCCCACCTCATTCAGGCCCATTTTCCCAGACTTTGTGAGTGCTGGGACGCCATTATACGTGTGCACTACATATAGGTCAATACATATATGTAGCTTCACAATGGTAACTCTGAAAATGGCCATGTGAGGCGTCTAGGAATTGGAAATTGTAACCCCAATCTGATTCTGTTATTGGGGGCCAATTCCATGCACCCTGGGGGCTCCACCATGTACCCACGGTACTGCCAAATCAGCTCTCTGAGGTTTCCACTGTAGCCCTAGCTGCTGCCACCTCACAGACAGACTTCTGCCCTCCTAGGGGCTTAAGCAGCTCAATCCCAGGAAGGCAGGACAATACATTTCCTTTAGGAGAGGGATGTTACACCCTCTCCCTTTGGAAATAGCTGTTACAGGCATGGGAGGGGTATTCTCCCAGAGCCTCTGGAAATGCTTTGAAAGGCACAAACGGTGCCCTCCTTGCATAATCCAGTCTACACCGGTTCAGGGATCTCAGACCCTGCTCTGGTGTGAAAGTGGACAAAGGAAAGGGGAGTGACCACTCCCCTGTCTATCACCACCCCAGGGGTGGTGCCAGAGCTCCTCCAGAGTGTCCCTGGGTTCTACCATCTTGTTTTCAGGATGGTCAGGGAACTCTGGGAGCATCTGAGTGGCCAGTGCCAGCAGGCTACATCAGAGACCCCTCCAGATGTGTGCTTACCTGGTTAGGTGACCAATCCCCCTCTCAGTGCTATTTAGGGTCTCTCCTCTGGGTGTTTTCCCAGATTCGGTTTGCAAGACTCCAGCAGGACTCCTCTGCAACCTTTGCTTCACCTTATACCATCAGACCAACCGCAGAACTGCTCCAGGAACTCTCCAGGAACTCTTCAACTGCAACTAAGTATCCAAGATGGCTACTGCAACTCTGCAACTCCAGCTGCTGCCAGCAACTGCAACAGTTTCCAGGTTGTGCAAGCTCCGAGGACTGCCTGTCTTCATCCTGCACCAGAAGGACCGAAGGAATCTCCCGTGGAGTGATGGAGTCACTTCCCTGCTTCAGCAGGCACCTCTCTGCAGCGACAATCGGTACTGTGGGTCCCCTCTCCTGACAACGAGCGTGGATCCTGGAACACAGGTGGTAGACCAAAGTAACCCTGACTGTCCAAAGGTCCATCTGTCCAAATTCGGTGGAGGTGAGAGCTTGCCTCCCTGTGCCAGACAATACCCCTGTGCACCACATGTTTTGCAGCTCCTAGGGCTTCTGTGCACTTCTCCAAGAAATCCTTCATACACAGTCCAGCCCATGTCCCTAGCACTCTATCCTGCGACGCTCAGCTCCCTGGGTTGTTCTCCGGCAGCGTGGGATCACTTTGTGTATTGCTGCAGCAACTGCGATTTGCAACTCCTTTTTCCCCATGTCCTGGGACTCCTGTGCATGCTTCCTGCTCTTCTGAGGGCTCTTTGTAGTGCTGAGAGCCCCCTCTGTCTCCTCAGTCCAAGTTGAGACCCCCAGGTCCTTCCTAGGTCCGGGTAGCACCTTTTCTCACCAAACGCACCTCTTGCACAAGTCAAGGCTCGTTGACGGAATTCAATGACAAAAACCAGCCTGCATTCATCTCTTCCATGTGGGACATCTCTTGCACCAAGCAGGAACTCGCAGCTGTCTTCTTTGGTGCATCTCTGACTTTTTCTTCCAACCGGAGGTTCCACTTTTGCATCTTCATCCGGGTTAGCAAGGGCTCCTGTTCTTCCTGGATTCTTCAGCAGTTCTTGGACGTGGTCTCCTCTCTCCACAGTTCTTCAGGTCCAGGAATCCATCGTTGGCATCCTGCAGTCTTGATTGGTGTTTGCATAATTCTTTATCACAACTTCTAGTGTGTTCTGAGGAAAAGTGCTGTACTTTACTCCTGTTTTCCTGGGCTCTAGGGTGGGGTACTTTACTTACCTTTGGTGTTTTCTTACACTCCCAGCGCCCCTCTGCACACTACTCTTGCCTAGGGCGGAAAACGACATTTGCATTCCGCTACTTTAGTATATGGTTTGTGTTCCCAATAGGCCCATTGTAATCTATGGTGTTCTGCACTATTTGCAATATTTTATGACTATTTGCTTACCTGATTTTGGTTACTGTATATTTTATGTATGATAATTACCTCCTAAGGGAGTATAGCCTCTAAGATATTTTTGGCCTTGTTTCACTAAAATAAAGCACCTTTATTTTTGGTAACACTGAGTATTGTCTTTCTTGTGTGTAAGTACTCTGTGAATACAGTAGTATTCTAAGCGCTTTGCATGTCTCCTAGTTCGGCCTTGGCTGGTCTGCCTACAGCTACCTCTAGACACCCTGGCTTCTAGACACTGCCTACATTTCACTAATAAGTACCTGGTTTAAGGTGTAAGTACCTTAGGTACCCACTACAAACCAGGCCAGCCTCCTACAACAGCAGGCAGAGACTCCCTCTCTGGCTTGGAGCACCCTGACTTGGCACTCCGATCAATCCGAACGCTGCTGTCATGCTGTCAATAGCATGACAGCAGTGTTCAAATTGACCGCAGGGTAGGCATGGTGCCTGTGCTGCATCTGCAATGAAGGCAAGAGGAGCGGCGCGGTGGTGGCGGTGATTCAGGTAAGTGTTTTTTTTTAATGAATTTTTCTCCCCCCACCACGCACCGCCCACCCCCTAAACCTGTCATGAGTCACTCCTGCAATAGGACAAAGACTATGCCACACATCCAAAGACTAGGTCGGTGTAATTGACATCAGTGACATTGCACTGTTATACTTTGTATTCTAGAGCTTTACAAAGACGGAACGTGGCAGCTTCAAGGAACTGAATATTGCAGAGTCGTGGCATGTCTTCTGCATGACTACCCCTCTTTCATCACTTTTCTACACACAATGTCGTTGAGGAAGAGAGATCAGCTTTCAGCAGAGTATGTCTGCTGCTGAACTTTTTTAGCATATGTTTAACAAATGTATCTCAAAAGTACCGACTTTCCCTAGAACATCTTGAAACAAGTTTTTCACAAGCTTTGCAAGGTTTTAGTATAAAAATAGGATAATTTATAGAATACGGCATAGAGTGGTACCTCTCCATCAAAAGTGCTTATTTACCTCGTCAACTGCAGCTGGAAGCACCATATTAATGTAATGTAACACAATGTAATGAAATTGCTATAATGTGATGATGAACATACATGCATGTCAGAATCGGGGGTAGCAGGATTTGTTTCATTGTAAAGACTAACACGATTCCAGGTCACAAAATAGTTCACTTATTTTTAATGTAAGGAAGATACCTGCTTATAGTTTCCATTACTGCTAAGAAAAGTCCATTGTTAGGAGCAGTTCTTGCTTATTGACAGAACGCTTGGAAGGCATGTCTGCAATTTCCCAGGGTGCATGTGCCATTCTATAAATCTATTGTGTATTCTTTTAAAAAAAATATTTGAATAAATTAGAATTAATAGAGTTTGCCCTATTGACATTATTATGGTGGCATTAGAATTAGAAACTGTGATTTTATTATTCAGCTGTCGAAATGTGTATGTGCAATTGAACTGTATTAAAATTGTAATCTTTCACCACCTGGTCCTGCCTTCAAAGGGAACAGCGAGATATAGACATGTTTTGCAGTGCTGCCAACTTGGGCATTATGTTTGCTTTTGTGTTTCTCCCGGTGAACCTAATTAAATATTAAAAGATTAAAGCAAAATATTTCGAGACACTTCCAGACTTGTACCCTAGAATATGTTGGCCAAACAGCATGACAAATCATTAGTTCATGTTGCAACCAAGGGAGGGCCACACAACAGAATATTGGCAGCTTGGGAATGTTGCAATTCAGCATGCTGAAAAAGGGGGAATGGTGTAGATCTACATACTGCAAATGTTGGAATACTGCAATCCAGCTTTCTGCTAATAGGGGAATTGTTGTTATTATTCATTCGCACCTATATGCTGCTTAATCTGCTCTAGCGGTGCATACCCATATACTGAAAATGTGGCACCTTGCCCATCAGCACGTTGTTATACTTAAAAAAATACTCACCACCTACTGTAAATATATAAATGACATAGCTTATCTTTGCGCAAACGGGGGAATGCAAACATCAACAAAATGAACATATGGTAATTCCACACATCGTCATTTTGCAAATACGGAAATGCCACACGTCAGCATAGTACGCATTGGAAATAATGTGGGAATGCCACTTCTGAGAATACTTCAAAAGTGCGAATGCTACACTGTAGTATACTGCAAATTTAGGAATAGTCCTAGCTACTTGTGAATAATGTGAGAAGGCTGCACATCAGAATACCATGCCACACATAACCATCTAACAAATGTGGGACAGCCACATCTGCATGAAGCAATCCCCCCAAAAAATCACACATCAACCTATTGCAAATGTAGGAATGCCATACAGCAACATATTGTAAACAAGGGAATACTATAAATCATTATACATCAAATGTGGAATGCTATACAGTAGCATCCTGCAAATGTGGGAATGCTCCTAGACACTTGGGAATAATATAGGAATACCACACATCAGAATGCCGGAGAATTTAACTGCTACATATAACCATTCCCCAAAATTATGAAAGCTATTAATCTCCGGCATGCAGCAGTCCTAGAAAACTCACACATCAGCGTACTGCAGAAGTAAGAATGCCACACACAACATATTGAAAACAAAGAAATATCACACATCATCATGCTGCAAATGTGGGAATGTAGGTCATCAGCATACTGCACACTGGGAAATAATGTGGAGCACCACACTTCAGAATACCTCAAATGTGAGAATGCCACACTATGGTATACCGAAAATATGGAAATTCTTTACACGAGCTTACTACCAATGTGGATGTGTCTCACATTAGTATACAACGTAGGACTGTGCAAAACGTTTGTTACGGTGCTGTAATCTTGATTAATTCCTGAATTACTTCTTACAGGATTTTTTGCCATTTCACATGGTGCAAAATTTCTAAAGTTTTTGTCTGCAGAAGCCTGTTACCAGTACAAAATGTGCAGATAGAAATTTTCACCCATAACAAAACGTTTTCCCCTTGATGCAGTCTTCTGCTGGAGACACGCCAGCATGCAACTCAAGATGGCAGCCTCCTGGAAGGGCTCCTCAAGCCCCTTCTTACCAACAAATCTTTCAGCCAATTTTGGGCTAATTTACCTCATTTAAGGATATAGGCCCTCATTACAACCCTGGCGGTCGGTGTTAAAGCAGCAGTAATACCGCCAACAGGCCGTCGGAAAAAAATGGAATCATAACCATGGCGGAAACCGCCAACATAGACAGCCACTTTAACACTCCGACCTCCACGGCGGTAGACACAAACATCGCGGCGGTAATCGTCAACAGACAGGCGGAACACAAGGTTCCGCCCACTGTATTACAACACGCCTATCCGCCACCTTTTTCGGGGCGGTACCAACTCCATCAAAAGCACGGCGGAAACAGTACTTGGAACGGAAACCACTCACCTTCCGACACTTTAAGAACAACCAGGATGCCATGGAGCCCAAGCTACAGGTCCCTCAGATGCTGGTCTACCTCCTCTTGTATCAGGAGCAGCAAAGACGCCGGCGACGACCACGGTGAGTACTGCACCTAGCACACAGGGGGGGAGGGAGGGAAAAGAGAGTGACACTCACACGCAACACTCCCACCCCCACCCTCACCCACAACACCATACACACAAATACATGCAGCAACATTACATATACACCCCGTCACCCCCTGCAAATGATTGTAACAAGTGTAATCATTGAAATATCAGATAGGCCAAATTCAAATATCAGTATATACAAATATGTACACCAACTACACAAGTCAGGATATTAATGAAATCATTGTCCGTGGATCAGTGTCCCAAAATGCATGGGCAAAGCCTACACAAGATACCTGACTCGAAACAGAGAGAACACTGCAGGGGCATCAGATGGAAAATAAACAGGCACCTCAGGAGGAGGGGGAGGGGGGCACCTCAGCCGGATGAAAGAACAACGCCACTGCTCCACGGGGGGCTCCATGCCCACTGATTGGTCCTGGGGAGTGCAAAGCCACAGTCTCTCAAGTCTCTCCAATGGGTGGTTTGCCCACTGCTTTATCCAGGGGAGTGCAAAGCCACAGTCTCTCAAGTCTCTCCAGTGGGTGGCTTGCCCACTGCTTTATCCTGGGGAGTGCAAAGCCACAGTCTCTCAAGTCTCTCCTGTGGGTGGGTTGCCCACTGCTTTATCCTGGGGAGTGCAAAGCCACAGTCTCACAAGTGGATAACAGTCTCCACTGGTTCTGGAGGGGGGCTTTGTGCCCAGAGTGTTTCATCCTGCCAAGGACTGAGGTAGTGGATGTGAATCTCCACTGGTTCTGGAGGGGGCTTCGTGCCCAGAGTGCTTCAGATGCAGTGTGGCAGGTCCCATTCCCTCACATGGGTGTGTGTGCCATGAGATTGCCTGGGAACAGGTAGCATGATACTCCATGGAGGCAGAGACACACTCCACCCTGCTGCGACTTCGCCTGCCACCTACAGATATAAACAGTGCTGGGAGTCATGCCTCATATACGCTGGCAGGGACCAGGACGTCTCCTGCAGCCTTGCACGGCTGGCCACTGGGGATGATTGCCATGTCAGCCGTGGTGGCACTGTCTGAGCACGTCACGGGGCTGGTGGCGGTGGTAGCGGGGGTGTCTGTGGCGGAGGTGCTGATGCATGTGTCTGCACCTGTTGAGGGACACAGCAGGATGTCTCCTGCAGCCTCGGACGGCTGCCCATTGGGGATGATGCTGGGGACTGTTGCTAAGGCAGCAGACGTGCAGGTGGTTGTGCAGGTGGCGGTGCAGGTGGTGGTGTCCACCACCGTACAGGTTGATGTTCTGGTTCACAGAAGGGGTGACTGGTTCCTCAGGCGGAGCCTCCGTGCCCTGTCCTGACCTGCTCTTCGGCTTTTGTCCCTTCCCCACCTTTGATGTTGCTGCTGGTACCTTGCCACTGTCTCCTTTTGGCTTGGAGGAGCCCTTGCTTGCTGGTAGGTGCGGCTTCTCCCTCAGGCATGTGGGCACCTTCTTCACCTTGGCAGGTGGCGGAATGGCCTGCTCCTTGGCCTCGCTGGGTGGCACACTGGCAGCCCTGATGGGTGCCGCCCGCGATGTGACCTGACTTGCTGAGACCCCTGCGCTGGATGTTTTGGTGGCTGAGGTGCTGGGCTGGGACCTGGACAGCCTGGCCCTAGGGGAAGGTCGGTGTGGGGGAGGTGTAGGGAAGAGGTCTGATGGTGTGCTTGGGATAGGCTGAGGTAGAGGGGATTGGGTCTGGGTAGAGGAAGTTGGAGGGGGGAGGCTGAACACAGGGACAATGGCTGCCATCAGTGCTGAGGCCAGAGCCTGAAATGCTCTCCGTTGGGCCGCCACTCCAGAATGAATGCCCTCCAGGTATGCATTTTTTTGCTGCAAATGCCTCTCAATGCCCTGAATGGCATTCAAAATGGTTGATTGCCCAACAGTGAGGGATCTCAGGAGGTCAATAGCCTCCTCACTGAGGGCAGCAGGGCTGACTGGGGCAGGGGCTGAGGTGCCTGGGGCGAAGGAGATGCCCACCCTCCTGGGTGAACGGGCACGGGAAACTCGATGAGGGGCTGCTGGGAGGGTGGTGCTGGTACGGGGGGGTGGTGGCTGTACCTGTTGATGCGGTGGGCACAGAGGTTCCTGCCACCACAAAGGAGCTCCCATCAGAGGAGGAGTTGCTGTCGCTGGTGTCTGCTCCTGTCCCCGTCGTGGAGCTCCCCTCGCCCTCCGTCCTACTGGTGCCATCGGACTCTGTTACTTCACCCTCCAGGGCCATGTGGGATGCAGCTCTCTCCTGCTCCGGTGCCACTGCTCCTCTGCCAGATTATGCTAATGTACACAAGGACAGGGTGACAAAACAAAAAGGGGGGGAAAGACAGGAGAGACACATGGTCAATGCCTGCAACACCACTACTGTTGTTGGACACAACACACAGGGAGCAGCCCTATGCACTAAGCCATGCACTGACAGGGCATGGGAAAAGCACATGCCCATAGGGGACTCTGTTGAGAACCATTTTATGCACAGCTGAATGCCATAGAAGCCTGACTAGGTGTAGAGGGCAAATACCACCTTTGGGGTTGGACTGGGAATGAGGCTGCAAATCAATGGATCTACCTTTGCGGGTCTGCCCTGGCCTAGGGGAATCCATAGCCCACCTCCCCCACCCAGACACCTCGTCAAGCGCGCAGAGTCAGCTGAATGAGAGTGTACTCACCCTCTTGTGGCTGCTGTGATGCCGTCAAGCGCCCATCCAACTCCGGATATGCCACCATCAAGATCCGGTACATCAGGGGGGCCATGGTGCGACAGGCACCCCTTCCGCATTGGGAGGCCATCCACAGCTGGGCCTCCACCATCTTCTTGGTCCAGCGGCGCAGGTCCTCCCATCTGTTCCAGCAGTGGGTGCTCCGTCTATGGTAGACCCCCAGGGTCGCACTTCTTTGGTGATGGCACGCCAAATACCCTTCTTCTGGTGGGCGCTGATCTAGAGGAAAAGTGAAGTAAAAATGGATGTTACTCCCCTGAACATTTCTTCTCACACATTGGCCACAAAACCCCCACCCTGGCCCAGAAATACATACACACACCATCCTCACATGCTGGCCTGTCACCCACCCCTGTCTCTTCCACCATGACACTCCATACAATCATGTGCCATCCACCATGCACACAGTTTACTCACCTGTTTGTCTGGAGAACCGTACAGTTGCGTGTACTGGGGAGGACCCCATCCACTAGTCTGTCCAACTCCTCCGAAGTGAAGGCAGGGGCCCTTTCCCCAGACACTGTAGCCATTGTCGCTTCCAGACACAGGTCACAGCAGCACTTGCAGTGTAGGTCCTCTCCTGTTGAAGGTCAGGTATCAAGTGAGTGAACAGATAGAAAATGGCGGTCACTTCCACAGCGGTGCGTACCGTCACCGCTGGCGTACATCGTCATTGGCTCCTGGAACCCATAGAGCCCAATGATAACCAATGCTGAATAGCACCGCAGACTTCGACCGCCTACCGCGACGGTGTACAACGCCAGCGCAGTTACCTCATTTCCCCTTGTCCCACCTTACAGGTCAGGCAGCCGCCATTTCAGGGGGCCAGATGGCAGGCCAACTAACTGCGTCACACCTATTTAGGCCAGGAATACGGACAGACAAAGGCACATAGAGAAAATTTTACGTTTGTGCTAAACAGCCTTGTGAAACCTATGTGGTGTATGACCCTCTGCTCACCGTTCTCCTCCATAGGGCACGTCTGCTGGGGCAGTTGATTAGATGGCGGCAACCTCCGGTGTTCAGACCCCTGGTGGACCTGTCGACAATGGAAGACAGACACATAATTATCACTTACAGACTTGATCGTGCAACAATCCAGGAACTGTGCGCCCAGTTGGAGCCAGACCTGATGTCAGCTATCCGCCATCCCACAGGATTACCCCCTCCAGTGCAGGTCCTGTCAGTACTCCATTTCCAGGCCAGTGGGACAGTCAGTCAGTCAGTCAAAGAACTTTATTCGGCAATTGCCATAAAAGTGCATTCCAAAGACACATATTACGAATCTGTAAATAGTATAAAACACAACTAAAAACTGTAAAAACAATTTCTAAAAACACCATGTAAACATCCGATCTAAAACCCCTTGACATGTAACAAATAAATATACTAAAACATGATTAAGAATCGCAAAAACACAACATTTACAGATGTTATCTCAGAATGGAAATCTCTCACAAACATATAGAGATTAAAACAGAGTAGACCTTTTCCTAATACTTAAAGAAGCGGTAACAAAATTTAGTACGTGATGACAAGTTTGGATATCTGCCAGTCACTGAAAATATAATAGAGCTTCCTAATAATGGATAGGTCTAAGATGACATAAAATGGGTAAAATAAAAGCCTTTCTAGGAGCAGCATATAGAGAACAAAAGAGAAAAAATGTGAGGTGCTCTGCTTTGATTTAGAATCACAGGGGCAGGGTGGTAAATCTTTTTTCCAAAAACATGGTTTGGGAAATGCTACCTTAAAATTAATCAAATTAAATCTAAAAAGTTAAAAGAGAGGTTTTTTTAGAACTTGAAAACCAGATCAAATAAGGTTCAAGTCATGGGACAGTTACAATCCGGATATAGGGATCGAAAGATTTCAGTTTCAGGGAGCTATAAAATCTCAACTCTGATATGTGCTCAAAATAAGTTGACTTCAAGACAGACCTAGAGTTTGTGGTTAACAATTGGGGTTCTTCAAACATGTACCTAAGCCCTAGCTTCTCAAAGGAGTTTCGCAGGAACACAAGCCAGGGAATCCTATTTGAGTTGTCCAATTGTAAGCAATCAGAAATGCAGTCTTGAACAAGTTTTGCCGCAGGGTTCAGCCAGCATCTAATCCAGAGCACTAAAGGAGCGATAGAGACCCTGTCCTCCAAAAAACGTTGACCAATTTCCTCATGACTGATGATGTTTGCTATATAATTTGGAACCGTCAGTAGTCTACGCAGGAATTTATTTTCAGCACTTTGGAGAGAGGGTATTTTGTTATAGCCCCAAACTCCTGCCCCGTATAGGACTGCTGCAGCACACTTGGAGTTATAAAGTGTTTTCATCTGTGCAAGGGGTCTGTGACTTAATTTACTAGTAAAGCAAAAAATCGCTTCATTTTTCCTTGTCAACTGTTGGAACTTGAAATTAATGTGAGTCTTCCAGGACAAAGAGGAATTCATATACATACCTAAATAACAAAAAAAAAATTACCTTGTTTAAAATAGGTCCTCCCATAATAAATTGTTTAGATTTTGTATTACGTGGCCCACATGTCATAACAAAAGTCTTAGGGTAGTTTACTTTCAGATCAAGGCCAGTGGGTCTTTTCAAACAACAGTAGCCATGGCATCAGGGATGTCACAGCCAATGTTCTCTAACGTGTTGTCCAGAGTGTTATCTGCCCTGCTGAAACACATGCACAGCTACATCGTTTTCCCTCAGGTGGAGGATCTGCCCACAGTGAAAGGTGACTTTTATGCCCTGGGACATATCCCCAACATAATTGGTGCCATTGATGGGACACATGTGGCATTTGTCCCCCCCCTGCAGGAAAGAACAGGTGTACAGAAACCACAAAAGCTACCATTCTATGAACGTGCAGATGGTGTGTTTGGCAGACCAGTACATCTCCATGTGAATGCCAAGTATCCTGGCTCAGTGCATGACACTTACATTTTGAGGAATAGCAGCATCCCTAATGTGATGGGCAACTCCAGAGGCACCGTGTGTGGCTAATAGGTGAGCTTAAAGTCCCCACGCAGTTTCATTTGCTGTCTGGGTATGGGAGATTCCCTAATGTTTGGAGGATATCTAACAGTTGTCCCTCGATATTTGCAGGTGACTCTGGTTACCCCAACCTGTCATGGCTACTGACCCCAGTGAGGAATCCCAGGACAAGGGCAGAGGAACGCTACAATGAGGCACATGGGTGAACTAGGAGGATAATAGAGGGCACCTTCGGCCTCCTGAAGCCCAGATTCCGGTGCCTTCATCTGACAGGTGGATCCCTATTCTACTCACCGAAGAAGGTGTGCCAGATCATCGTGACCTGCTGTATGTTGCTTAACCTGGCTTTGCGACACCAGGTGCCTTTTCTGCAGGAGGATGGACCTGATGGTGGTCTTGTGGCAGCTGTGGAGCCTGTGGACAGTGAAGAAAAGGAGGCAGAAGAAGAAGATGTAGACAACCGAAACAACATCATCATGCAATACTTCCAGTAAAACACAGGTAAGAGGATGGAACTGCTTTCCACATCTCATACTATTGTAGGACCTAGCATAAATCTGCCTTTTTACCTCTCTGTATGGACCCTGACTTGTCACTTTGGCTTTCCATTTCACAGATCTGGGTCCCACTTTGTGCCCTCTGCTATGTTTACTGCAGGCCTACAACTGTGTAACATTGGTATGTGAACAAGTACATTGACATTGCTATATTTCAGAGATGTTGCAATTACACATTTGTGAAAGCACAGACTGACTCCAGATTGTTTTGTGATTCAAGGGTGTTTATTTCTGTGCTAATAAGTGGAGGGGTGTGTGCAATGGGCTGGGGTGATGGTGGAGGAATGTCCATGGCAGAGTCCAGTCTCTGGTATCACAGGTGCAGTGTCCATTGGGGCATAGGAAGGGGAGCTATGGCAGTTTAATGTGGACAGGGTGACAAAGTGGAACAGAAGGGTGACATTCAGGAGGGTCTTATTTCCTGGGGGGGGTCCTGGCAATGTTCTCTATTTTGTTCCTGGATCTCATGGACCGTTTGCGGGGTGGTTCTCCTTCTGCAGAGGGTGGGGTGCTGGTGACCTGTTGGTCCTGTGGCAGTGCCTCCTGTCCACTAGCACAGGTGGAGGTGGAGGGCTGTTCATCATCCAGGTTAGTGTCAGTGGCCCGTTTGTGTGCCACTTTGTCCCTCATGGTGTTGACAAGGTCTGCCAGCACCCCTGCAATAGTGACCAGGGTATTGTTGATGGACTTCAAGTCCTCCCTGATCCCAAGGTAGTGTTCCTCCTGCAGCCGCTGAGTCTCCTGAAACTTGGCCCGTACCGTGCCCATGGTCTCCTGGGAATGGTGGTATGCTCCCATGATTCTGGAGAGTGCCTCGTGGAGTGTCGGTTCCCTGGGCCTGTCCTCCCCCTGTCGCACAGCGGTCCTTCCAGCTTCCCTGTTATCCTGTGCCTCTGTCCCCTGAACCGTGTGCCCACTGACCCCAGGTCCCTGATTTTCTTGGGTTGGTGGGTTTGCCTGGGTTTCCTGTAGTGGTGGACACACTACTGATTGACGTGTCCTGGGGACAGAGGGATGGGCCCGCTGGGTGGGTGCTGTGGTGATGTTTCCTGAGGGGGGAGGTTCTGTGGTGGCTTGTGGCAGTGGCAGGGGAACCGACTGTCCAAAGGTCCCTGATGGACCGGGCTGGTCATCTTGATCCAGGCGTGCAAAGGTGCTGTCATCACTGTGGGCCTCTTCTGTTGGGGGACTGGATATGTCTGGCACCTCCTGTCCGGTGACGTTGGGTATGGGTCTTGTTGGGGTGTAAATGCATAGTTTTAGTATCTGTGTTTGCCATCTTGTGCATTGGGTGAGGTAACCTCTACTCCTGTGCTTGCATAATTGTGTTTGCCCTTTTGTGATAGTTGGTTTGGGGTCTGTGTGGGTATCTGTACTGGACATGCTTTGGTGATGGTGGGCCATGCATAGGTGTTGCATGCTGGGCCTTGGTATTGGGATGTGTGGGTTGTGATAGTGGAGCATATGTGGGATGATGGAGTGATGGGAGTGATGGTAAGGGTGGGGGTATGTGATGGCATGCAGGTGGGGTGGGAGATATAGTAGTAAAGATATGACTTACCAGAGTCCAGACCTCCTGCTACTCCTGCGAGGCCCTCAGGATGCAGTATTGCCAAGACTTGCTCCTCCCATGTTGTTAGTTGTGGGGGAGGAGGTGGGGGTCCACCGCCAGTCCTCTATACAGCAATCTGGTGTCTGGATACCACTGAACGTTCCTTCCGCCGTAGGTCGTTCCACCCCTTCCTGATGTCATCCCGTGTTCTTGGATGCTGTCCCACTGCGTTGACCCTGTCGATGATTCTCCGTCGTAGATCCATCTTCCTAGCAATGGAGGTGTGCTGCACCTGTGATCCGAAAAGCTGGGGCTCTACCCGGATGATTTCCTCCACCATGACCCTGAGCTCCTCCTCTAAAAACCTGTGGTGTCTTTGAGGTGCCATGATGTGGTGTGGGTGATGTGTGAGGTGCTGTCTGTTGTGATGTGTGGGGGGATGTGTTGGTGTGTGTTGTTTGAGGTGCGTGGATGTTGTATGAGTGATGGTGTTGTGTGCCTGTGGATGATGGTGTTGTGCTTGCTAATCTCTCTCTCTGGGCTTCTTCCAAAATTGTTCGTTGTAAGGGGTTGTGGGTAATGTGAGTGTGTGTTTTATAGTGGTGTGGATGTGTTGTGTGTATGTGTGTTAGGTTTGTGTATTTTGAATTGTCCAATGTGGTTGTGTTTTGTAAATGTGTGTGTATTTTGAGGGCGGCGGTGTGTACCGCCAATGGATTACCTCGGTTGTAAGACTGCCGCGTTGATTCGTGGGTTGTGATAGTGTGGGCGTATTCTTGTTGGCGTGACGGTGTAGGTTTTGGTATCGCCAGTTTATCACTGACCTTTGGTGTGGCAGACTTGTGTGGGTGTCTGTATCGTGGCGGATTCCGACATGTGGGTCGTAATACCTGTAGCGGAATTCCGCCGCCGCAACGGTATGTTGGCGGTCTTCAGCACGGCGGAAAGCGGGATTTACCGCCAGGGTTGTAATGAGGTCCATAATCTTTTCTCATATATTCTGGTGCTGCTCTTGGTGTCCTACCCTCCTGATACCCTCCTGCTGAGACGACAAGGGAAGTTTAGTGACTGCTCTGAAGCTCCCTCTTTGCCGCACCTGAGATTCCTGTCAGAATAGGCAGAGCTTTTGCAGGAAAGGGCGTGGCTTTGGCCTGGGGCACTGCTACTGCTGGCTTTAGCTGCTGCACCTGTGGAAAGTAACTAGTTTGACATACTTAATACATTTTACTACCCATATTCTACACCTTTATTTTCCTTCTCAATTTCAATCATTATGGAAGGCAGAAATGCCTCTTTCCACGCAAATAGGTGTAAACAAACAGTTTCTCCACCACCTATTTGTAAACACATAGCTGGTCTATCAGTGAAAGTTTCCAATAATTAAGATAATTAAATTAAAATTGAAGACAATAAAACTCAGATAGATCAATTAATTCCTATTATAGCAAGACTTTTTTCCTATGAATAATCTTTTGTTAGACCTAGAAAATTGAAACAGACAAAACAACGTGAGAATTTTTAATTAACCTGAAGATACAAAGGGCAATACTTGTATGCGACATCTGGAGAAATTACTGGCTAGTCTTTTAAATCTAAATTTAATGGAGAAATTTGAGAGGGATAAAACACCCCATCTCACCATAAACCTAGCCAAACAAAATCGAGACAAGTACTATTTAAGGTGTTATGTCATCATCACTTAGGCCCTCATTATGACATTGGCGGTAAATTCTGAATACTGTCGCAGTGATGCCCGCCAACATACCACCGCAGAGGTGAACATCCGTCCGACAGATTATGACATACACCAAACCAACAGAAACCAGCCACAACCACAAATCCACCAGACCCAACAAATGCGATAAACTGTCGGAACTAGCATCCATACCGTTACGCAACCAAAACAACGCCCCCCAAATAATGACCCACGAATCACCACAGCGGACATTCAACGGCGATAAACCATTGACGGTGCACACCGCCGCGGCTGAAATGGCTGCCCAAAAACAAAACAAGACAACATTTGGCAGAACAAAAAACCCACACCTGACACAAATACACACACCTGACACTTCCACCACCACTACTACAAAACACCCACCATCACCCACAAACCTTTGCAAACATGAGAAGACTGCTACACCTTGCCACACCAATCCCAGAGACAACTGCACACGCACACCACAACTACCCATTCATCCGTCACGCACCACACACCACAATACTCAACACCCTCTGCACAACACACACACCACACAACACCCATGTCCCCACAAAGGTACTCCGTTTCACTGATGAGTAGTTGCGGGTGATGGTGGAGGAAATAGTCAGGGTAGAGCCACAGCTGTTTAAAGCATAGGTACAGCGGATCTCCATTGCCAGGAAGATGGAGCTATGGAGGAGGATAGTGGACAGAGTGAACGCTGTGGGACAACATCTATGCACAAGGGATGACATTCGGAAGAGAGGGAACGACCTACGGGGAAAGGTGTGTTCCATAGCAGCAACGCACCAGCTTGCGTTCAGGAGAACTGGCGGTGGACCCCCACCTCCTCACCCACAGCTGACAGCATGGGAGGAGCAAGTCTTGGCAATACTGCATTCTGCGGGCCTCACTGGAGTAGCCAGAGGACTGGACACTGGTGAGTCACCATTACCAACCTACCACCACCCCATACCTGACTCCCTTCACCCCACTCCATCCCACACAGTGCACCACCCCAATTACCACACCTCAATGTCTACCCCTGCATGCCATACACACTGCAAGCACATCCCTCCCAGCTCAGCATGCACACACACCAGCAATGCATGGACAGCATGGAGAACTACCAATCCCACAATCCATCACCATACACTATCAAAGGTGGGAGGACAACACAAAAATCATTGGGAAAGGTAGAAATGCGCAATACGTGACAGACAATTACCCTAACAAATCACTCACATTCCCACAGGTGACCCAGCCAATGTTAGTGGCGAGGAGGTGCCACAGCAACCCAGTCCCCCACCAGAAGATCCCCTCAGTGATGACAGCAACTCTGGAGGTCTTGATCCAGATGAACTCCCTGGCCCATCTGGGACCACTAGTCAGTCGGCTGCCACATCCCACAGCCAGTCCACCACAGGGCCCTCTCCCAGACTCAAACACCACAGCAGCCAGCCAACACCACCAAACCTCTGTCCCCAGGACATGTCAATCAGTAGTGTGCCCACCTGTACAGGGACCCGAGTCAACACCACACAGGCAAGACGATGAAGGTCCTGCTGTCAGTGAGAGTGGGAACACCGTTCAGGGGACACAGGTACAGGGGGCCAGGGACAGTCGGAGGACAGCTATGCGCCTGGCGGAGGACTGGCCCAGGGAACTGATTGCCCTGGAGGCACTCACAAATGTCCTGGGGGTATACCAACAATACCTGAAGAGGATGGGTTAGGTGTTAAACATGATGCAGGAGAAGCAGCTGCTACAGGGGGAACATCACCAGGAGGTCATGCAACAATTGCAGTGCTTGAATACCACCATGGCTTCCATTGCAGGGGTGTGGGTGACATCGCCAGCCTCATGCAGAAGTACAAAGCACACCAGCAGGTCCTGCCAATAGCCACTGTACTGACCAGCCCACCACATCTGCTGCAGCTAGTGGACAGGAGGCACTGCCACAGGACTTACAGGCCACCAGCACCCCTCCCCCTGCAGAATGTGAACCATCCCGTAAATGTTCCCTCCGACCCAGACAGACAACAGAGACAGTTGCCAAGACCAAGAC
This sequence comes from Pleurodeles waltl, assembly GCF_031143425.1. Taxonomy (NCBI): domain Eukaryota; kingdom Metazoa; phylum Chordata; class Amphibia; order Caudata; family Salamandridae; genus Pleurodeles; species Pleurodeles waltl. Next base: position 1,377,972,173 of record NC_090445.1, on the reverse strand, counting down.
CACCGCCAGGAAATGAGCCCCTCAAGAATGTCCCCCTTGTGTTCCACTGCGTCACCTTGTTCACTTTGGACTGCCATTGCTCCTATTCCTATGGCCCCTTGGACACTGGACCTGTGTGACAAACAGACTGCACTGGACTGTTCCCAACCATCACCCCACTCAATTGCACTTCCCACTGTTTTTATTATTCAAATAAATACCCTTGAACACAACTTGAGTAATGGTGCTTTATCACATAGAAATGTGCAATGTATTGAACTGTATTGAACTGCACTATCCTGTGCAAATTAACTTTAATGTGTCAATCCATCCAATAAATGTGTCTCAGCAGTCTGTAGTCATGACATCAGTACACTGTTGTAACCACACCAACATCTGCAATAAGGGAAGGCATAGGTGGCAGTCAATTGTGATGCAAAGGTAGTGGCTGGAACAACACTACAGCCACATAGCACTTTACTAAAATGGAGACATTTGTAGCTCAACAGTCTTACCTGAATGTCATGGGAAGTACTGCTGAATGATATGTGTCCTGTTATCCACATCCTCCTCCTCTTCTTCCTCCCTGTCCTCAGTGTCCACTGCTGCCTCAGGTGCATTGCCACGTCTCTCCTCCTGCAGATAGGGCACATGATGTCTGAGGGCCAGATTGTGCAGCATGCTGCAGACCACCACAATCTGACAGACTTTCTCAGGAGAGTACCATAGGGATCCACCTGTCAAATGGAGGCACCTGAACCTGGCTTTCAGGAGACCAATAGTGCGTTCCACAATCCTCCTGGTACCCCTATGTGCATAATTGTACTGATTTTCAGCCCCTGTTCTCAGATTCCTAACAGGAGTCAAGATCCAGGACAGGTTTAGGTAACCGGAGTCACCTGTAAGAAGTGAGGGACACACATTAGCCATGCACAATGGCATGGGGTATGACTCCAGTAAGCACACACTGCCATAGATTGGGTGGGAGTCAAGCTCACCTATAAGCCACACTCTGCCTCTGTAGTCGTGGCATCACCTGTGGGATGCTGCTATTCCTCAAGACGTTTGCATCATGCACATATCCAGGATACTTGGCAGTGACGTGGGAGATGTACTGGTCAGCAAGGCACACCATCTGGACATTGAGAGAGTGGAAACTCGTCCTATTCCTGTACACCTGTTCATTTGCCCTGGAAGGGACTAATGCAATATGGGTCCTGTCAGTGGCGCCAATCACATGTGTTCTGTGTCTCATTGCATAGAATCCAGCCTTTACAGTGGGCAAATCTTCACTCTGAGGGAATGAGATGTAGCTGCTCATGTGTTTGAGCAAGGCAGCCAAAACCCTTCCAAGCACAATCAAGAACATTGGCTGTGACATTCCTGCAGCCAAGCCCACAGTCACCTGGAATGAACCAGTTGCCAGGAAATGGAGCACTGACAGTACCTGCACAAGAGAGAGAATTACTGTGGTGCAACGGATGGCAGTTAGCAGATCAGGCTCCCATTGTGCACACAGCTCTGTGATTGTGGCCCTGTCCAGACGATAGGGGAGTATTATGTGCCAGTCCTCCAGGGTAGCCAAGTCCACAAGAGGTCTGTACACGGGTGCTTGCCTCCTCTTCCTATTTCTCCACAGTGGTTGGTATGTAAGTGAGCCAAAAGTTAAATGGGTGTGACTACAAGACCTATGGACACACAACATCATAGTGCAAAGAGCATGTATGTATGTAGGACACTAGCATTGTCTAGGTGTGTACAGTCAACACCAATGACACACATATAAATTCCAAATATGAGTACTAGCAGTAGGAAATGGCAACCGCCTTTCCAGTATGCAGGGACAGGTGGAAGTGACCTCACTCCGCCGGTGTTAGGCGTCATGGCGGACGGCGGTCCGCACAGCCATGCGTTTCCTTACTGCTAAAAAGGGGCTCTATGAAGTGCAGGAACCAATGATGATCAATGACAGCGGTGACAGTGTTCACCACTGCGGATGTGACTGCCATTTTCTTTCTACCACTTTACTTGATTCCTGACTTTCCACTGAATGACATCTCCACTGCGTGTGCTGCTGTGACCTGTGTCTGGAACCTGCCATGGCCCATACTACAGGGGAAAGTGCCCCAGCCTTCACATTGGAGGAGTTGGAGAGGCTCCTGGATGGGGTCCTACCCCTGTATGAGCAGTTGAGTGGGCATCCAGACCAACAGGTGAGTACATCATGGGTACTTTGCATGCGACATGGCTGCATGTAGATGTATGTGTGTGCTAGCAGTGGCTCATTTGGGGATGGTATGACTGCAGGCAATGTGAATGCAGAAGTACGGGTAATGTGTGTGCTTGATTAGGGGCAAATAGAGTATGTGAGCCATTTGTTTGACAGGCTGGATTGTCTAGTTCATGGTGTCTCTCCGTCTGTGTTTCCTCTGCAGGTCAGCACCCATCAGAAGAAGCGGTTGTGGTGTGCCATCGCCAAGGACGTGCGGACTCTGGGAGTCCATAGCCAACAGAGCACCCACTGCAGGAAACAGTGGGAGGACCTGAGTCGCTGGGCCTGGAAGACTGCAGAGGCCCAGCTGGGGCCAGCCTCCCAACGAGGGAGGCGTGCCCGTCGGAGCCTGACCGCCCTAATGGCTCGCATAATGGCGGTGGCCAATCCTGAGTTGGATGAGTGCTTGAGGGCTGCACAGCAGCCACAAGGGGGCAAGTACAGTGTGAGTGTGGTATTCACTTTTTTGTTACCTGCCATGGGATTTGGGTGCAAGGTTCTAGTCAGTGGATGCCCCAATATGGTGGTTTGGCTGTTCCTGCGTGGTCCTGCTTAGCTATGTAGGGTGGTATCCATTTTTGGTGTTACTAGGTAGCTAGCATGCCATGTCAGACAGGGCTTTGTTGGTCCCAGTAGGTGTGCAGATGGTAGTGTTTGGGTCCTTTCCTGCTGTAGTACCTAGGCAATGGGTTGTCACGGTGGTTCATTCTGCGTACTGTAGGTCCCAGGGAGTAAATGTGATGTGTACGCCATCTGTACAGGTGGTGCTGTGATTGACCCTGTGCTCCCTTTCTTTCTCCCCGCCTCCTTTTGTCATCCTGTCCAGTGTGCATTAGCATTATCTGGCGAAGGAGCAGGGGCACCGGCAAGTGAGACTGCTGCAGCCCACTGGACCCAGGAGGCAGAGTCCACCGAAGCTGAGGGGACCAGTGGGTTGGAGGGGAAGGGGAGCACCACAGGGGAGACTGGAGCTGATACAACTTGATCTGATTCCTCCTCTGATGGAAGCTCCCTGGTAGTGGCGTACCCCTCTGGGACCAGCCCAGCTACGTCATCTTCCGCCACCCCCCCACCAACACCACCCTCCCAGTAGCCCCCCCACCCAGTTGCCCATGCCTACTCACCCAGGAGGGTGGGATCTCCTTTGCCCCAGTCAGCCCTGCTGCCCTCAGTGAGGAGGTACTGACCTCCTGAGATCCATTACTGTAGGGCAGTCAACCGTAGTGAATGCCATCCAAGGGCTGGCATCCCAGATGTAGCAATGCAATGCCTACCTGGAGGGCATTCACGGTGGCTTGGCGACCCTATAGAGATCGTTTCAGGCTTTGGCATCCTCTTTGATGGCAGCCAGTGTCCCTGTTTCTTCCGTTCCCCTCCAACTACCTCTTCCCAGTCCCTGTCTCCTCACCCCCATCCCACGCACACATTCTGACATGCATGCACCCAGAACAACAGACAGGACTCACACTGACAAACACAGGCAGCACACTTCATTCCACAGGCACACACACAGCCAACACACAAATGCACATACAACAGTCACTTCCCCCACTGTCTCCCCATCCGCCTCCTCCCTCACAGTCACATCAGCACTCACACCTGCATGCACTGCATCAACAGTCCCAGATACTGCCACCTCCACAGCCTTATCCACAGTCACCACAACAGCAGACCCCCAGACATGCACCCCACACACCACATGCGCAATCACCACCATCACCACCTCATGTAGCACACCCACCTCACTTGCAGACACCACCTGAACAAACATCCACACGTCCTGTTTGTCCTCCCCACCCTGACAGCCCCCTCCAAAGACACATAAACGCTCGCACTCAGTCACCCAAGAGCCATCAACCTCACACATGCACACTCTCCATGCACCTGCACCCAAGTCCAGCACACCGTCTCCTCCAACAACCACTCCCTCTACCTACACTCCCCTTCCGCCTCCCACACCCCACCCCATTGGTCTTAAGAAGCTTTTCCTTTCCCGCCTTGACCTCTTCCATCCCCCGCCCCCCACCCTGCCCGTAAGAGAAAGGTCCCACCTCCCCGGCCCAGTATCTCCAGCTACAAGTCAACTCCTGTTCCTCCCCCTAAGAGTACTACTGCCACTAAGGTGCAAAAGAGTGGCACTCCGTGCCCCCACCCCAAAGCCACTCCTCTGCCCACAAAACAGAAGGGCAATGATCTGCCCCCTCCCAAAGCCAAGCCCAACGACCCCACTCCCAAGAAGAAACCCCCACCTCCCCAGCCCCCCACCCCCTGAAATGCCTGCCTACCATCTCGATGATGCCCTTGCCCAGTGGATTGCAAAGGTTGTCAGGAGTCAAGTTGGGCTTTGGACGTTGCCCTGTGGTCATTTGCATACTTTGGACTGGCCAATGGCCCTGCCTGTATATTTGTTATTACTTATTTATTCTAATTTGCACTCGTTATCCAACATGATTACAGTGGTTGGACCTCAGGCATGTGTCCTAGCTTTCTTTGCTCTTGGGTTCTTTTGCTATCAATTTACTCTGCAGATAGTTCTGGGTGTGTGTTGTGTGTGCATGGTGTATGTTGTGCATGTGTGTGTCACTCTTCCCTCCCTCCCTTGTGTGCTAGGCGGCTGTACTCACCGTCGTCTGCGGCGTTGGTGCTCCTGGACTGCCATTGCATGGTAAGGGATCGGGAAGACTTCCAGTTCTGGTTCCATGGCAGCCACAGACTCCTCTGTGTCCCTGGAGGTGAGTGTCTCCTTTTATATGATATATTTCTGCCAGGCTTTTGGCAGACCCCACTGTTGGGTCCCTTGATAGTCTCTTATAGTGATGGTCATTGTTTAGTAGGCGTAGGCATTCAGTATTGTACATCACTGTGGGCATTATTACTATAGCCCCGCCCTTGTTGGCTGGTTTAATAGTGATGGAAGAGTCGTTACTAAGATCGTGGAGGGCTGAGAGTTCTTCGGTGCTGATGTTATGGAAAGTCTCCCTCTGTGTCTTCTGTAGATCGTCGATCCTCCTGCTCACTGATTTTTCAAATGCCAGGACTTCGGGTGGCATAAGGTGGGAGTAAATTTGGATTTGGGATGTAGCCCAGTGTTCTTTTCACGTTCCGGGTTGGGTTCGGGGTTCTGGAGAAAGAAGGTTCTAAGCCTGATCTTCCGAAAGAACTCTGCTAGTTCTATCCTTAGTTTAAAGACGTCAAGTTTTGGGGTGGGGACGAAACCCAGACCTTTCTCTAAGGCTTGGAGCTCGTTCATATTTAGCACTCTTGAGCTTAAGTTAACAACTGTGGTGGACCCCTTATCTACGTTCTGCTGGTGCTGGGGGATTCGTCGTCTGTTGGTCCTTCCTTTAGGTTCCAACTGACTCCCTTTTTCCTGCCCCTTCCCCGTCCGGGGCCTCTCCCAAAATCACCTTATACCTCTCTCTTTTCCTCTCCCTTCTCCCCTTTTCTTTCACTGTTACCTGTTATCTCTTCTTCTGGTAGCCTTTAAATTTCTTTTAGCCTGGCCTTTTCTATTTTTCGTTTCTTTTTTCTTCTTTCTTTCTCTTCTTTCTTTTTCTCCCTGTGGTATTCCTTCTCTCTCTCGTTTTACCTATATTTTTTCTTCCTCTATTTTTACTTTTCATCTCTTGCCCCTTCCTTTTCCTTACTACCCTGCCCCATTGGCCTCCCCCTCTCTTTAGCGCACTCTGCGCAGTTTCCTCCTTTCTGTAAGCACACTGTGCGTCCTCATTTCCCTTCCTTCTCCTTGTCCCCCCTTGCTAAACCCTTAATCTCCTCAGAGTGTGACTACAAGGGAACCCCCCCCCCCCGGTTCTAGCCAGACCAGAGGCAATACGCCCCCAGCTCCGGGGTAAGTCACAATTGCATGCTTGTGTGAGTGCTTTTTCCATTTTCTCACCTATTGCCGTGTCGTGTGCTGTGGTTTGCCACTCCTTTGTCACTCTGAATTAATTGTGATTTATTTATCATCTACTATAGGCCTACCTCACCGTGAACTACCTGTTCAGGTAGGCCACACACTATTCACTTTGAGCACCCTACTTATTACGTGTGCTCCGACCCTGACGAATGCCCCTGACCTACCAGCACTCAGTGAGGGCAGAAACATGTTGGTCTTGTCCATTCCTTTTTAGACTCCAAGAGACATCATTCTCTAACAAGCCTTCCCCCTTTAGTTTTAGTCTTACCAACATGCACCACCATTAAAACTAACAATAGCTACCGGTGACATGTTTGGTAATTTTATTATTCACCCCCTCTGGATCACTGTAACTATCCAGTCAATTTAATTTCAGCACTCCCTCTGGTTCTTTTAACCAGAGGTTGAGTCCGCCTGAGTAGTATCATCTTACTTGGGTGGGGCTAGGTGGTCATATGATGAAGCAAGACACTATTATGTGTGTGAGACCACCTAGTCCGTAAAGGAAAATCCCCCACTACTCCTGTAGGACAACACAGCACCCCCTCTAAAGCAACCTAATTTAACCAGGCACTGAAAAAAGACTAACCCAGTCCTACTCTCAGTTCCTACTACCCCACACCTTTAGTGATTATATAGTTTCTCTTGGGAGGCGGTGTGGGTTAGCCTTGCTTCCCTTGCTCTCTTTCTGTGTATTTGTTACTAAGAAAAGCAGCACAATAAATTCCCTTTCTATTGGTCAATGGCAATAAAATCTTTATTCAACAAACTTTTGCTAAGGAAATGGTAATCTTACATAAGGAGCTTACTGTACTATGTCCAAGACTGAGGCGTTCTGGTTTCTAGTATGGTCTGTTTAGTCCTTGCACCATGCGTATTTGGCAAGATGACATCTCCAAGTCATTTTATCATCCTGAAGACCTTTCAGCTTCTTTGAGTCATCAGTTTCCTCTCTTCATGATCACACAAGACACTTCATCCTGGTGTGTAAATAGACCTATTTTTTTCAAACACTAGCCCTCTTTGAATAGGGTAAATTAGTTATGGGCTTCATCTCATCACGCTACACTTGTGAATGTGCGTGTGTGACTCACATTGCTATTAATATTTTTTTGTATCTTCAATGTGATCATTTGTGTGTTTAGTGTTCCCGCTACGTTCTACATTTCTAAACTACTTCACAATCTTAGACACATCCACCCTATGCTGTTCCTTTGCCTATGAATGTTTTCAACTTTCCCCTTAACATGTTAAGTTATGGATAACTGTAAGAGGATTACATTTGTTTTAAAGGTTTAGGCTAGCCAGTTAAACATATTAATCTTTTAGATTATTTGTCTATGCAGAAGGTGGACATTTGTTTACTCCAAGAAACTCATGTTGATGACAAACTTTTATTGTATATGCTCAAAATATGGGTCAGTCACAATCGTTCTTCTCCGGCCATAGGTAAGTAAAATGGAGTTGCAATATTATTTTCTAAAAAACTTCAATTACATATATATCAGATGAATACTCTGAAATGAATGGTAGATTTCTACTTGTTAAAGTAAAAATTGATACCATTGTGTTGTATTTGATTAACATCTACGGCCAAACAGCTGATGACCCGACGTTTTGGAATAATTTTATTTCTGAAATTGTTAAACTTGGTAACATTCCACCATTTTTGGGGGTGAGTTTAATTTAATATATGACTCTTTTGGATAGAATTTCTCCTGCTAAATTGAAATCTCCTAAAGCATTTCATTCACTTAAAGCATTGCTTAAGAATAGAAAACATAGTGATATTTGTCACTAACTCTTCCCCACTCTGAAAGATTGTACTTTTTTCTAATCCTCAAAGTTCATACTCACAAACTGATTATTAATTTAGGGGCATATTTATACTTTGTTTGCGCTGGATTTGGGTCATTATGTTTTTACGTAAATCCGGCACAAACTTAACTCCATATTTATACTTTACGCTAGACCCGTCTAGCGTCAAAATACTGGAGTTAACATCATTTTTTGCACGCGGAAAACTACCTTGCGTCAATGAGATGCAAGCTAGGCGTTCCCGGCCAAAAGATGACTCAAAGGCCTTTGCGCCTTATTTATCCTCTCATGCAAAAATCAAGCACGGGAGGAGGAGAGCCTTAAATAATGGCATTTAGCTTGTTTAGCACCATTATTTAATGCCTGGGTCAGGGCAGGCGTTAGGGGACTTGTGGGCCATTTTCCATGGTCAGAGGCCATGGAAACAGCCCACAGGTGCCCATCCCTGCACCCAGGGACACCCCCCACCCACCCCCACCCGCACCTGGAGGACACCTAAGGATGGGGGGACCCATCCCAGGTAAGTCCAGGAAAGTATATATTTTTTTTTTTAAAGTGCCAAGGGGGCCTAACTGGAGTCCCCCTACATGGCACTGGGCCTAATGGTCATGCTCAGGGGGCATAAGTCCCCTGGGCATGGACATTGGGCAGGGGGGCATGACTCCTGTCTTTACTAAGACAGGAGTCATGTCTATGGGGGTTGTACGTCAAAAGATGACACTAGTCAGGTTAGAGTCATTTTTCTGACTGTAACCTGACTAGCGCCATTCTTTGACGCACAACCTCCTCTTTCCCCTATGCATTCCCCACCCAGTTAGCATCATTTATTGTGACACTAATCTGGCCTTACCGCCGGCTAGCGTCATTCCTTAAATATGACGTCTGGCTGGAGTCCAGGAATGGCGCTAGCCGGTGGCAAACTTTTTGACGCAAACCTGCCCTAACGCAGGTTTGTGTCAAAAAGTATAAATCAGGGCCTTAGTCCATTCTATCACTCAACCTATAATTGGAAATATTGACAATTCAGACTATGCTATGGCTTCTATATGCTTGTGAAGAGATGGCTCATATGGTTCTAGATCTAGATGGCGTATGAATGTTGATATTACTTTCTAAGACAATAATAGAACTAAGACATTGTCTGCTACTGAAGTACATTTTTCTCTTGGTATTGATGGCATAATATCACCTGTTATACTTTGGGATACGTTTGGGGAACATATTGGAGGTATAACAATTTCCATGATGGCACATAAAAATAAATCATTTTAAGCAAGTATACATGAGTTAGAAAAACAAAGTGCTACATTTAAAAGGCTATTTATATTATCTAATAACTCTTTTAAAATTAAGTTGCAGAAGCTTTGTTACGAATATTATTCTTTACTAAGTAAGAGAGCTGCAGTGGAGGTTTCAAATCAAAAGGCTATATTTTGTTTTAATGCCAAGAAATCTGGGACATTTTTCATAAATTATGTATGTATTAAAATGACAGAAATCAAATTCATGCTATTCATGGGAAGGATGGAAAGCTTGCATCATCTACTACAGATATTGTTAATTAATTTCTGTAATTGTATTCCCTGGTGTAAAACAAATCTGAACCCATTGATAACCTAATTTTAGACTCTTTTTTTGAAGTTGTGAAAACTTCCACTAATCTCCCAGTAGGATAGATCAAAACTAGATTTGCCCATATCCAGTGAAAAAATGATGACAGCTATTAATTCATTTAAGCCTCGAAATTCTCCAGGTCCGGATAGGATTCCTGCAGAATTCTATAAAACATTTTCTTCTCACCTCACTAATTAGTTATTTCAGTTACTTACTAACTTTAGTAAAACAGGTGGAATTTCAGGATCTTTTACTGAAGCATTGATCATTGTATTATGCAAGCCAGATACAGATCACACTAAAGCTCCAAATTATCGCCTTATCTTTTAATTAACCAAGATTGTAATTTTTTTACAAAAAACCTTGCCACCAGACTGTTAAAAATGTTGTCAACTATAATCTATCTGGATCAAACAGGTTTTATTAAAAATAGACTTTCTGTTTATAATACAAGACTTTTGTTCCATGTAAATGAAGCAATCTTTTTGTTCCCTTCTCCATCTGGCCTTCTAACTCTTGACTCTAAGAAAGCTGTTGACAAGGCTCACTGACAAAGTTTATTGTTCCTTATCTTCCTTTAATTTTGGAGACTCATTCATCATAATGGCTTCGGCATCATACGCCTCTGCAAGACTTTATATCAATCGACATTTTTCCAATTCTTTTAACCTTTTTAAAAGTACTGGACAAGATCCTTTCTTTTTTCAAATAACCATTTAACCTATGTTTACTCTTATCCAAAATATTAGTAAAATTATTGGTCTCAAGATTGGTAACATCCCCATAAAATGTCTGCATATGCAGATGATGTTTCACTATTTATTATTAACCCAAACACTTCTATATCTAATATTCTTATTCTCATCCGCAATTACTCTTTTGTTTCTGGTTACACTCTATATACCCTTAAAACAGTTTTTCCTTTAAATGTACTTTGTAACCCTTATATCATAAATAACACTATCATTATAATGCAAAAGGAGAAAGTAAAATATTTGGGAATCCAATCTTCACGTTCTATTAAACAATCCATCACAGGAAATTGTGATTCTTTATTTTCTAAAATTATAGATAAACTATGTAACTCTGCTCCTTTACATCTTTCATGGTGGGTAGAAATAGAGTCTATTAAAAAGCCGATTGCTCCTCAAATATTTTATACTTTATCTATGCTTACAATTCAATTACCACTCACATTTTATTTAAAAAAATGGACAGAATGACCTCTAAGTTTATCTGGAATCACAAACCTCCAAATTGCTAAAACTAATGGTAGGCTTGCCTTACAGATGTTTGTAAATGCCGAAAAGAATCTAACTTAAAACAAGGTTCTTTATAGCTCTGGCTGATTGACTTAACTAACACACCCAAATAGCCTCAAGTAGAACAACAACTAATTTACCCTTTCCATTACCAACATTATTATCTACGTCTATCTCCAGTAGGATTATCATATTGTCAACAAAAAATATTAAATTTAATAGTTTAATTTTACAACATTTTCACTGTTTATCTCAATCAACTATTTCTGTGACTGCTATTCTTTCTCTATGGCAAAACCTCATGATTGCTTAAATATAATTGTGGTATCAATTTCTAGAAATCTTGGATAGATGTTGGTATTTTTGTGATAAAGATGTCTTTTTATCATTTCCAGACCTACAACATAAGTGTTCTTTATCTTTGGCAGATGCTTCTAAGTATGAACTTGTATGCAATTCCATTCTAAATTGTTTTCCACACACTAGAGCCACCAATATCATAATTTCAGATTTGAAAATATGCACCACAGCTTTTAATGCTTCTCCACCTGCAGTTTCCAAATTCTACAAAAATCTACATAATATAGGTGAGACTAACTTACTCTTTATAAGTACTGGGCTGGACTATGTAAAGTGTTTAGGACTTACTCTGTAGAAACTCGGAGAAAAATACGTTTATCTTGTTTAAATGTTTATGGAACCCTTGTAAAGTATTTGAAGCCAAACTTTTACGGTCTCCAATATGTTGACATTGCAAAAAGGTTGATGGTTCTTTAAAGCATGATTTACTTGATTGCACTATTCTTTCTTTTGCAGAGATATTTGAAATATTATTACGAAAATGCTTCACATTTCTGTTAATCTCTCTTATGAAATGCTTATCTGTAAATCCATGACTTTACCTTCCAAATTATCTGAAATTCAGAACAAGCTATCTGATTGTCTGTTATCCTCAGCTATCCAATCAATTATGTCACATTGGAAAAATCCATCTTCTCTATCAATTCACACTTGGGGGTCATCAATTATTTTTATTATACAAGGAGCTTGTTTATCTCTTGCTGGTCTTTGTCATAATACTTCCTCTTTTCATTTGTTTTGGAGACCGGATGATGCTCATGTTGTAATGCACATATAACATTTATTGATTCTATTTGTAAGCATTCTCATTATTTTTGATTGTGCCTTGTACATGAAGTAGCTTCTATTTGTTTCCTTATTGCTAAGTTTTTATCTACTGTTTTTGATATACAACGATTTCACTTTTTCACAGGTACATTAATAATTGGACATACTGTTTATTATTTTTTTCTACTATTATGTACCTTTAAGGTAAACCTTTAAGTATTATGCATACCTACAAAATAAAGAACATGTTTTGAACACAATAAAAACAGTCTTTTTGCCAACATCTTGTGTGATTTTCTGTGTGGTGTACTCTCCATAATACAGAACAATTACTAGCGATACTAGAATTTTTTCCCCATAATGCATATATATTTGACATAAGTATAGATATTTTCCAAAAATATATATCCATTTCTCACACACACCTACTAAATGTAGACCTAGCACACAGCAACATTTCTCAAACATGGTAATTCCACATGCGAGCACACCCACAAGGATGAAGATTTAACACTGGACACAACAAGAAGGTCACATATACACCTAGTGCAGACTCAGCCATGTCACATTTGAGAATTCTGTAAATAGGAAAATCAGTGCTTAATTTGAAACAGTGATTTCTAAGCGGAAAGACAGGGGAAGGGAAAGAAGATAAAAATGTCACAATAGGAGAAAGCAGGAACCTCCAAGAGTGAGTTACAAGGGTAGGGATCATCTAGTAGTGGATTAAAGAGCACTGAAGCAAAGACATATAAAATGGGCAAAGTGCACAATTTCCCAGGGCTCCCACCTTCCATGGGTCCCCCAGGAAAAGTGAACTTTCTATCTCACATTTGTGTCTTTCTCCATCTCAACGTTTATTGAGCTCAACATTAATTTGCGTCATGGGGTTTGAATTAGCAGAAAATAGGTAATGAAATGCAAAGCTATTCTGGACTGGGTTCCCTAAAGTATATCTTGCCTCAGGTCCCAAAGTCCCTAAATTGACTCTGGAATAGAGGGGATTTACAACTACAAACCTTGGCATTGAGCCCACAGCTCTGACCAGAGCACAAATAAATCAACAAGACCACATATATAAGGTGTGTTGCTGGGTCTGTGAAAGCTGCAGTTTGTCAGAGAACTACCTTCCTGAAAGTGGAGCAAATAGGATGCAGAATTAAAAAATAACACTACCTGCTAGCAATGTTTTGTGAATTTGTTTCACAGTACGGAATTGGGTAGGTTGTTTGCAGTAGAGGCAAGGCCAAACTGGCTGTAGCAGGCATCAGTTGTTTTCCCAGGAAGCTGGAAGGGTGGGGGTCGGTTTTGCAGCAGTGGTGTCTGTTTTGTTACTGTGGGGCGATTTTGCAGTGGTTCTGCAATATCAGCCCCCACCTACAAAAGCAGCAGTGCTTCACGCTTGCACCCTTTCTTCGTCTCCCGGGGATGATCCGACAAAGTTGCCAGGGCTGCTTTGGGTTCCCAGTTCGGTCCTGGGTAGAGGAAGCATATAGGATTAATTACAAACATAGATTTTATTTGAAATCATGAGTTCAGTGATAAGAAATTGGTTTGCACCTAGTATATATGGATGTTTATACAGGAAGAGGAGGACACTGACTAGTCGCTGTGTATGGTTGTTTTTGCACTAGGTAGCTGTGTTTCATCAGAGGCTGTGAGTGCTACAAGCTGTAATTAGCTTTTCTGGCTGGTATCTCTTGTGCGTTTATGACAATCTCAAATTAAAATACATGCAGTGGTAAATAACTTGCTGGACCTGGAATTACTGAGACCTTTAATACAAATGTCAACAATTTCCATGGAGGTTCATGCTAATGTGTAACACCTGCTCTTGCAGTGCATGGCAGGGGGCTTTGGGTGGGGGATGGGAGGGAATCTGTGGGAGAAGAAGCTGTGACCTCTTCAGAGGAAGCTTTGACCATTGTCAGGTTTTGCCTGGCCTACAGGGCAATGTGGCAGTGGCAGAAGTACTAGTCTGACAGGTCCATGTGTGGACTGTTTTTTGGCAGTTTGTGGCCATGTTTTCTGGTCTAGTGGACCGAGTATTACTGTTGGTTTTCCTAATATTACAGCATACGTTGCGTGCAGCAAGCACACATCCATACAGTCTCCCATACGTTTCAAAACACCTACACTGTACATAAGCACTGGAGGTAAGGTTGCAGGGGTGTTGCAGCACCCCAAAATAACAAGGTTGAAGTTCAGAGGGTGAGAGAGCAGTAAAGATGTCTTTAAATGTTGTGTTTATCTTGACTCAGTTGTTGAGCTTCCAAAGACAAAGGTCTGATGTTTAAGAAGAGACCTAGGTGACCATCTTGATGAGGTACATGGAGTATGAATGGAGAGACTGTAGGATGTTTTTTTTTTCTAAAACACACCATCATTTAAATACCTAAAATTAACTATGCACATACTTCAAAATATATCGACATTTAGGAAACCACAAAATAAGCACTTATTTGCATTTAGGTAATGATGGAAACAACGATTTTACCAGGATCAAACCAAATCAACACGCTTTACTTTGTGGTGCACTAATGAAAAATGTTTGCTGAAACCCGATTTCCACGCATTATCGTTGGTGAGCCTTATAGTTTTATCAGTAAAACTGCATGTCTGTGCCAACTTAGTGGCCGTTTCAACAGAAAATGAGCTGGAAATGTATACTACATCAGTGCTCCAAAATGCACATACCACACCAGCTGCACTATTCATCTGAATTGGTGTGGCTCATTTGCTACACTTGCTCTCTGTGTAAGGAGTGGATTTTCCACAACCCATTTAACGACACTGGTAAAACGTGAATGGCAACGCCCATAGTCGAAAAATTATTCAAGCACCACTGACACAGGCTGTCTTTACTCTTTCAAAACTGCCCAGATGTTTAGCTGTGGGCCACTTTTTAGCTACCTAATTTGCTAACATAGGCCACTTTTATTTTGATGACTGGACCTATTTTCTTTCCGAGTTTGAAGGTGCCATTGTCTGATCGCCTTGTGCTGCTGGAAAGGGTAGGCAGGGGCGGGCTGTGGCTCTGCCCACAGTACCTGTCTGAGCCCAGCAGTGGATTAACAGGACAGGCCTGCAGACGCCAAGAAAAGGATGTTGAGGTCCTGAAACTCCGGACTTGTTTTAGTGGCCCGCAGCGGCATCCATTCCGGAGATACCGCCTGCGCGAAATTCGTAATTAGAGCCTCAATATCCCAGTATTCGTATCCGAGAAATGTGCCATATGAGCCCTGTATTTTTCTTATTATATTTCTCCGTTTTCAATAAAAAGGATTGGCAGACAGTAACCCGTGCCTCCCCCCTCCTAGATTATAAAATATGCACATTTGAAGCATTTTTCTTTTTCCGTAGGTGTACACTTTCCTATTCTTATTTAAAATAGCTTATTTTCTAGCACTGTTGGCAGCTGTTTTAATTGGGTGATTCCCGCGTATTGCAGTAACCCTCTTGTTTCCCACCTCCCAGCACACAAGCAATGCATTAATTCCCCTCCTGTACTATGCATACAGATCATATTTTCAGGGGTAATCAGCAGCACAGGCATGCATAGATGAAGTATACTTAAGGGATTACACAGTTCGTTTCTGCAGCCTGGGGACACACACTAAATAAGCAAACCCATTTTACTTGCAAAGACAAGGCAGCTTTAAATGTGCATATTTATTGTTCTATGCTGGGTAACATTGTGTGCAGATTTTTTTTACCTGAACTTTGAGACACTAAATTAAAACAGAACAAGAAGACATTGGGAAATTCTCTTTCAGTAGGGCATACAGTTGCCTGCTTCTGAAATTTAGAAACAAGATAGAGGGTTCTTTTGAAGGTAAAGTTTCTTTTTTACTTTAGTGACCCATTGTTCCATAGGAGAAGGCATCCCTACAGACTACCAGGAAGTTATGTGGCGCGGCCTCCCTTGCCTTTGTACTCTTGATCTGGGTTGCTCCAGAGAAGAAACTTCCGGGCCCCCACTGCATTCATGCTCACAGTGTCACAAAGTACAGGGCTGAATCAGTCTGTGCTGATTTAAAAACTACCCAGACCGTGTCGTAGGGATGATCTGCTGGAGGAGTGCTTGCAAACTGGGCATGAGGATGATGAAGAAACTGCAGCACACGGCCAATACCTTTGAAAGGACTTCACGAACTTTACCATCAGGACAAAGAAAGGTAATTGTGATATTGTTCCCCTAGAGAAAAAGGTTGGTGCGCTTGAGTGGGGGCTAACTATAAGAGTTTTCTGTGACTGAGAGTAGCCAGACCACGAGGCAATGCTTCCTTCTAGGCACCGTAGTTCCCACACACCCTGCTTAGGATAAGGGGCAACTATAATTCATCAGAAAAGACTGTCCTATAAAAATCTGAGGGTACTTCTCCCATTAGTGACCAAGCAACCACCCTCGAGATTACTGATAAGAAGTCCAAGCATAACCTTAGATTGTTACGTGGTGGTTTAAATATTCATATTCTGATTGCTCTGTTGGAGAATCGGGAGTTACATGGACAACTGGTGTTTACAGTGCCAGATTCCACGTGCATTAAAGCTCTTCTGCATGCTTTTGCTATATAAACGTCCATAGGCTGACCTGAGTGAAAATCGTGGGAGTGCACCATAACATTCTTGAATTCTGATCCTTGAACAAACTCCTGTTTACACCGGGGTTTGGAATGTTATGTCGTTTACAAAAGTGTCACCCCCGTGAAGCTAATAATTGAAAACCGACACCTAATGGGACGATATTTTTGAAAATATATTTAGAACGTGATATACCCTTTGGAGTGATCACCACTCATGTAATCCCAGCCTAAGGCAGTGAGTGAGGAAAACTTCTGCTGTTTAGCACGCTTTGTCTGTCCTGTGCATATAAATGTAATTCTTTGCGTGCATTAGTGTGCGTGAAGAGAGAGAGAGAGAGAGAGAGAGAGTAAAGCTTGCACTACTGTCCTTTTTTATACTGTTTTCCAGAGAAGCCACCCTAAAGGGAAATTTTTACTTTATTTCTTCATGTTATCATCCATTATCGTCTCAATCCCTAAATTGAGACTACAGTTTTGTAAATACTGTTTAGGAGCAATCAATTGAAGCCAGAGACAAATAAGTTACTCGGATGTTATAGCGTTTCTTAAAATTATATTTATGACATGAAATCGATAAACAACAGTCAGAAACATTTTTAGACAGATAATCAAAAAGGCAGCAATAGAGCAGGAGGAAGACTGCAGGGTGAGGACGTGCATCGGGATGCTGTGATGTTGTGAAGCATATTCAATTAAACACCTTCGTAGCTGCCATTAACAATTCCCACATATTCGTAAACATTGCTGCGATTCTTTTCATGTGTTAAATTCGATGTATAGATTAAACAGCATCTCATGCATTTTCTGTTTGGACTATCGAATGACAGGCACATTAGAAACGTCGCGGAATGATGCTCCCATAATCCAGGACTAAAGGAAGAGGGAAAATACATTGAAAATATCCCGAGGGGAGAACTGAACAAAAAAAGAGAAGGGGCATGCTGCTTCCTGGTTTTGGGGAGCAGGCAGGGAAAAATCTATTTCAGTTTATCGTCCTGTAAGAAAGTGCGAAAGGAGTAGTATTTTAAGGGGTGGGGTGGGGTGCTTGTCATGTATGGGATGGCCAACTGATTGTGTCCTATACAGTTATCTACAACATAGGAAAAGGAACACAATTCTCTTGATGGAGTCAGGGGATTGGCCAGTAATGCTACGGTCACCTGAATTATGGGGCAATGGAGGAAAGAATTCATTGACAGGGTTGACTAAATTACGCAGCAATTAAGGCAAATGAAACACCTACATACAGTAACCAGCTACTAATAATGTGACGTGCCTCTGTGTGCCCACAGGCGTGCCCAAGGGCAGCAACCACTGAAGTAGCTTTCTTTTAGTTTTTTAATCATTTGAGCTAAAAACATTTATTTATTTATTTATTCCTCATAGATTTCCTCTCTGGCTAAGGGGGCGTGGCTTTACATCACAAGGAGGAGACACTCCAGCCACAGAAAGTCTCCCCTGCACAAAGGCCCTCCGCCCACCTGAAGTACTATGCCAAGGCGATTTCTACGAATCCCACTCAAACAACACCATCCTCACACCTCACCAAACAGTCTCAAGACTGGAGGCGTCTTTGTGGAATACTCTTAATCATTGGACTCGATTTTATCAGATGCTGTTAAAGACCTACTGTATCTCTTGACAACTATTCTCCCAGAGGAACATTTATCTATTTTGCTTGGTGGACCACTACGTTCTAAACAACTCAATTTAGTGATTGACCTCAACCATTCCTGTACAGTAGGGGCTAATGAAAGGACACAATTTAAACAGATTTCTTGTCTAGCTAATAATATTAGCATGAACAGCAGATGACTTTGATGTCTGGTAAATGGCTTGTTTTTACTTTTCCTGTCCAACACCCCAAAGATTATCGTTGGGAGGCTTAAATCGATCTCAGAAATGATTACTTTCTTTAATAACCTTTCAACAGAGCTCCATAAAGGCCTGTGTTTCTGACATTGCCAAAACATGTGGATATCATCTGCCCTCTCTTCACCACCTCAAGGACAATAATTTTTAGCCTATCCCAGGACTGTTCTCCTTTCCGGCGACCAGTACACCCTATGCAGGGTAAACTGATGGATCTTCAGGCAGGCTGATTTGGCTGTACCTCTGAGTGTAGATATTGATCCTTACCAAAGATGAATGACATCCGAAGTAGGCAGATCTTTTCCACACTTCCTCTTGAGGAGGGGGGAGAACTCTTCCCCTGCCTCAATTAACATCCAGTACCGAATATGTGACAGAACAACTAGGTCCTAAACAACTATAGCCTAAACCACTACTGCTAAACAACTAAAAAGTCTCTACAATTAAGTACTGAACAACTACTGTCTAAACAACAATTGTGCCTGAATAACAATTGCCTGAACAACTAATTTTAATATATATTCTAAACAACAAATAAACCATAAAAACCAAAAAGAAAACCTTACCTTAAAATGAGTTGTTCAGGCAATTGTTATTCAGGCACAATTGTTGTTTAGACAGTAGTTGTTCAGTACTTAGTTGTAGAGACTTTTTAGTTGTTTAGCAGTCGTGGTTCAGGCAAGTAGTGGTTTAGACCTAGTTGTTCAGGATGTTTCCCTCCAGTACCACAGAGCCACCTCCTTATGTTAAGCAGAACTCTGAAGTAATCTTTTCTCCAAGATGTTCTTCCCTGTCTCTTCCTTCTTCAAAGAACTAACCAGCTTTCCAGTTGGTAATACTTGAAATTTAGAAATCGTACTCCCTGCTTGCTCCTTAAACATAGACCAGGATACTAGTGAATAGTCTTCTATAGTTTGACCCCACTTTACCACCCCATTCAACCAAATGGGAACAGATAGTTTATCTAGAAGACACTCAGGGGTGCCCGGTGAGTCCCATATGGGAGCTGTGTTGCTGTAGTATGCTCTTCCTGCGAGCCCCCGAACCTGAAACTGTATTCTAGAAGCAGCTATCAAGAGTTTTAAACACATTTTTTGTATAAAATGTATAAAATGGTCTCCTGCCTTTGCAAAGGATTGAGCCATTGCCCTAAAAAGGGAGGTATAGTTTAATCAGTCATTTAAAAGGGCCCTTACATTTTTTATTTGGAAAGCCAGATAATATTTATAAAAGGTTTGGATGCCCCCATATTCCTTCTTTCTACACAATGTTTTCCATGTGATATGTCCACCTTTTTAAGCCCATACAAACAAGGTCAGGTCCCACTGAACCTTTTTAAACCAGCCGACTTACATTCAAGGGGATTGAATAGAACAAAAATGTAAATTTGGGTAGGATGGACATCTTTATGATATTGACCTCCCTATTAAAAGTAGAGCTAGGCTAGACCATGTCTTTAACAACTTCCTTGTTTCTTCCCATGCTTTATTGAATTAACCCTGGCAGCCTCCTCCAAATTAACTGTTATTTGTACCCCCAAATAACAAATGGGCTATTATAAGCAATATTCAACACATTATTACTGTTTTCTCCTGATTTACCAGATAATCTGCCAGTCTTTTAAATTCTTCTATAGAGAGAAATATACTAGTGAGGGAGTCCACTATATCCCTAGTATATATCATCACATCATGAGCGTAAGGCGCCACTTCCTTCTCCCAACCATTGCTTTGAAAGGGCAAAATATTACTTTTCTTTCTAATCAGCGTGGCCAAAGGTTCAAGATATAAATGAAAAAGAAGGGGAGAGAGTGGGCAACCCTGACGGGTCCAACGCCCGATCTTAAATTAATGTGATAATTTATCATTAATCAAAATTCTGGCATATGGATTCTTATACAGGGCTTTTATTGCTCTAATAAAGACCTGCCCAAACTTGTAGGCCTCCATTTTCATCTGCAGGAAAAGCCAGCTGACCCTGTCAAAGGCTTTAGCCACATCCAAGGTAAGAACCGCTAGAGGGGCATTCTCAAAAAGTGCTAAATCTATTGCACCCAATAGGTCATGTGTAAGTTCAGGGAGTTGTCTTTTCTTAACAAAGCCTTTCTGATCTTCGTGAACCAATGTACTGACCACCCACTCAAGCCTTTTGGACAGAATATGCATATAAAATTTGTAATCTGAATTTAATAACTAAATAGGTCTGTATGAGGCGCACTCTGCCGGGTCTTTCCTGGGTTTTAAGATCAAACTAATTGTGGCTTCCTCCCATGACTTCGGCGTCTCCATACCCGCAAAAAAGATTTGGTGAACTATCTCTAACTCATTTTAGAGTTCACTGTATAACTCATTTGCCATGCTGTCAGGTCCCGGGGCTTTCCCCCCCCTTCAAACTTCTAATCGCTTTGTTCACCTCTTCCATCTCTATATTTTCCTCCAGCTCCTGTCGTGTTTCATCTAAACCAGGAAGAAGATGAAAGTCCCTGATATGCAGAAGCATCTGAGTCTTATGTATAAAGTTATTGAAAAAATAAGATGTGAAGGTATCCCCTATATCGGATTCTTGCGTGCAGTTTGACCCGGTGATTTTATTTCTAATGATAGCTATGTGATTCTTTGACCAATCTGATTTAATTTTCCATACTAAGAGCTTACTACACCCTTCTCCATACTCATAATATGAATACTGACTACTTTCCTATCTTCTCCTGTTTTTAATTTCTAAAAAGGTCTCTAAATCTGCTCTAGCGCTCTTCAGTTGGGCATCCAAAGAGTTCTGAAGTTGTTTATCGTCTGACAGCTGGGTGATATATAGAGATTTTTGTGGCAGAAATATAGCGAACTCACAACTACCTATCTGAACCTTCTCCGATCTATGCCTATACGCTGCCAAGCTGATTAGCCTACCCCTTATATATGCTTTGTATGCATCCCAGACCACCTGTAAAGTAGTGGATCCATAGTTTGTATAGAAAAATTCTTTAGTGCCCCGCTTTAAGCTCTGAACAGCCAGCTCATGCAAAAATAAAGCCCAATTCACAGTCCATCTAGGGCTATCTATTTGACTTTCAACTTCACCTCCGAATGGTCTGAAAGGTGCTCTGGGGCACGACCCACATATTTTACCTTCCTGCTTAAACTATTGTGCACTAAGTAAAAAATCAGTCCTAGAGTGGTGACCATGGGCCAGATGTATGAAACTTATTTGCACTCGCAAACAGTGCAAATCGGAAAAATTGGCCGTTTGCGAGTGCAAATCCGTGGTCTGCGATGCATGAAAGGCATTCGCAGATCAAAAAGAAGAAATCGCAAAAACTGCGATTTTGTGTGTTGCGACCTGGTTTTGCGAGTCGCATTTTGCGATTCGGTATTTCCAGTAGGAAATTGCGAGGCGCAAATTGCGATTTGCAAAATCTAAGTCGCAAAGAGATGCATCAAAAAAATCGCAAATTGCGATTTTTCGCAGAATGGCATTTTGCACATGCAAAATACCATCAACTGAAACCAGGTGGTAACCAGGTGCAACCTATATAAAGAGGCCCAGAATGCCTCAAACTCTTTTCAACAATGGCTGCACTCTACGTCATGGTGAGGAGTATGAGGATCTTGGCAGGTTTGAGCAGAGGGAGGAGGAGACAGGAGCGCATTTTCAGAGTGCGCATTACACTTTTTGACCTGACAGAGGAGGAAATATATGAGAGGTATAGGTTGAAACACAGCCATGATACTTGATCTGATAGCGGAGCTACAACCCATACTGCAGCGCAGAACACTAAGGACTCACAGCATACCCACCCATGTGCAGGTATTATGCTCCCTCCACCTACTCGCCTCAGGGAACTATCAAGGGGTCATAGCTGCTGGAAGGGTCTCACAGAGTACCCTCTCCAGATTTTTCAATGCATTCATCAACGCCATGCTGAGCAAACTACACCAGTACATCAGAGTCCCTCACACCCCACAGGAATTACAGCAGATAAAAATAGAGTTTTACCAGATAGCACAGTTCCCCCACGTCCTAGGTGCCATAGATGGCACACATGTGGCAATCTGTCCACCATCAGCCACAGAGTATGTGTACTGCAACAGGAAATACCAACATTCCATGAATATACAGGTGATATGCAATGCCTCCTACATCATTACTCATCTCGTGGCCAGGTACCCAGGGAGCACACATGATTCTTACATATTTCGCCACAGTGGGATTCACACAAGACTGCTAGCTGGGGAGTTTGGTGAAGGATATCTACTAGTTAATGTCCCTCTGTACATTAGTGCATTGATGGCGTACCGATGTCAGATGGCTCAGTTACTCATCACACCCTCTGTCCCTTCCAGGAGACAGTGCTTACGCAGTGTGCACCTACATGATGACGCCCTGCCTCAATCCTACAACACCAGCTGCACGGAGATACAATGCAGCACACAGGGCAATCCACAACATGGTGGAGCGCCCATTTGGACTGCTGAAGAGTCGCTTCCGGTGCCTCCACAAAAGTGGAGGGGCACTACAGTACAGTCCAGAGACAACATGTAGAATAGTGGCTACTTGTGCAATCCTGCACAATATAGCTACCACCAGGGGCATACCTGTAGAAATCAGTGATCCTGAATCAGATGAGGATGACGATCCCATACTACCTCTACAGCCAGCAGACAGGACCAGTGCAGCAGAGGGAAGGCAAAGGCGTGCCTACACCACACAACCATTTCAGACGTGAGTATAAATGACACAAATCCTCTGACACCTGTACCTGAAGTGAAATAAATTTATTACCTTAAGTCAGGTAATGTACGTGTGAGTAATAAAAAAAACAGGTAATGTGACAAACGAAAACCAACGAAAACCAGAGTTATGCACTATTACTTCATAGTGTCAACAGCAGTCAATGGCAGCAAGAGTAATTTTTTGTCCCCACGCACACCACTCGGGTGCCAAGTTACATCACTGGCACCTCTATTGTCACCCTCAGTGGCAGTGTTGTGCCTGGCACTGCGCCGTCTGGTGTCCGCTGCTGGTACGGCAATACTGCTGAGGTTGGAACTGTCCTCAGTGTCCCCCAGTGCTAGCTCACTCGGAGTGGCTGATCTTGGTCCCATAATGTGTTCGATCACATTTGTGATCTGCACAAGTCCATTGACAACGTCCCTGCTACTGTGTGCTGCCTCCACTTGCACAGCCACTGCACGACGGGCAATCAGTGCTGTCGAATTTGCCATCCTGTTAGAGGAACGACAGAAGCTGCCAAACATGGTACGAGAATCTGCGCTCCTGTCTGCGCTGGCTCACCCTCTCATGGCGCAGCTCCTGGCAGAGTTCACGGTCAGCACTTGTAAGGTCCCTGGTGTCCTGTGATGCCTGCACCTGTCACTCACGCAGCTGTACAATGTTACTATTGAGGGAGTCAAGTTGACGATGCAGGCCCATCATGTTGCGGTTATGTTTGCGCATGTTTCTGTCTAATGCAAGGATCTGCTTATTTTGCAGACGCTGCTGCTGCAACATAGCAGCTTCCAGGCCACCGAATAAGGAGGGACCCTCACCTGACTCATGTTGCTGTGCCCAGTACTCTGTCGCAATCCTGCGTGGTGCTGTGGTTGGATGATACCTGCCCTCCTGAATCTGGCTGCGCCTGTCTGGTGCTGATGGGGTACTTGGTCCTTCCTGCTGCTCATCGGAGTCGTTGCTGAGCTCTGGCAGTGGCAGTGCCCTGGGCCTGCGTCGTCCAGTCGCTATGTGGAGGGACCCACTTGTGTTCGAATCTGAGGGCAGATGGTTGTCTGTCTCGCCTACCCATGCAGATGCTTTGGCTGCTGGGCCTGGCCCACCTGCAACAACAATATGCAGCATGTCAGTTCTGTATGTTACATTTTCGGTCAGACAATGGCAATAAAGGTACAGGTACTGCTCTACATGGTGTTGTGTGTGTTGTGTTCCTCTGGGTGTCACTATATTTAAATACATTGTTATGCTACTTTCAGTTCTAGGTTGTGGACTGCCACTCCCATAATGCATTGTAGTGTTGCTCCTAAGATGTGGACTGGACTACTCCTCACACTGTTACACATTACTTGCTAATTCCTAAGGGGCTTTTGTGCATACACATATAGGGTTACAAAACAATATTGAACTAACCTTGGCTGGTACTTGGTGTGCCGGAGGTGTCGATCTCTGTGACCCCAGTCACAGCTTCAGGGAGGAGTGTGGACTCCACTAGGTCCTCCAATGGTGTTGATGGTGCCTCTGTGGGTGGACCGCCTCCTGTACCCCTGGCCTCCGCAAGTCTCCTTGCCACCCTCTCCTTTGCATGGGACTGCAGGTCATACCACCTTTTTTTTATCTCTTCTATGGAGCGCTGTGCCACTCCAATAGCGCAGATTTTGGACTGTATGTCCAGCCATAGTCTCCTCTTTTCACTCTCAGGCACCTGTAGTGAGCTTTTTCCAAACAGGCGGTCATGGCTCCTCACCACCTCCTCAGTTAGTACCTCAAGCTCCTGCTCGCTGAATTTCTGCTTGCGCTTCCTTTCACCCTTCTCCTGTGATTGGCCTGGGGTATCCATCCTGGCTCAGGTGTTCTTGCTCCTTCTGAGTGCTGCTCTGTGTGGCTGGGCTGCTCTCTCTCAGGATGCTGGTTTGGGTGTGGCACCTGAAACTGCCTGGGATTACTCATTTCCTGCTGGTGATGTCATCAGGCTCCTCCAGGTGTGCATTCTCGAACTTTCTCGCAATTTGCGATTTTTTTACCGAATCGCCAAAAAATCGCAAAAAAATCGCAATTTGCGAAAATGCAAATTGCGATTCGGTAAATGGGCCTCACAAATAACAAATAGCGATTTTTAAGAAATCACTATTTACGAATTGCAATATTGTTACATGGCCAATTGCGACTCGGAAATAGCGATTTCTTAAAAATTGCTATTTGCGATTCACAAGCTCCAGTTTTCATACATATGGCCACATATTTCTTATTGTAGAAGGTGAATCTAGGGCCTTCACTGCCTTTCCATCTCCAAACAGCAACCAAACCCAGGTCTTCGATAGCCTGCTTCACCCAAAGTTTTGTTTTTATAGAGTTTACAGTGTCCCTGGAAGTGGATTCATCTAGCTTTGGGTCCAGGAGTACATTGAAATCACTCCCCAGTAAAATTGGGTATTCAGATGTTAACAAATGGTTATATAGTTCCTGGAAGGGGGCCGTGTCATATATGTTAGAGCCATAATATCCCGCTATTGTTAACCATGACCCAAATATTTTCACTTTGGCACCTCCCCTTAGTGTAAGTGATAACTTTGTCCACCCTAGCCTTTAAGCATTTAGTTTTTTTAAATCGCCACACCCTTGACCACACAAAATTGATTGGTGGTTGCACTATGGCCAACCCATTTCACATGCTTAAGAATGTCGTCCCACTCCTCTTGTAACAAGTGGTTCTCCTGAAGAATAATCACCCCTTCTTCTATCATATTCATAAACTCCAGAATCCTCCTCCTTCTCATCTTAACCCTAAGCATGTTTATGTTCCAAGAGAGAACCTTCAGCTGATTACACTTATTTCTTGAGATTGATTAGAGAAAAAGAGAAACTCTGTGGGACCCGAACTTTCCTGAGTGTCTTAAGGTCCTCAATAGGTAGCCCCATAGGGACAAGGTTTTTTTTTTCTTTTTTCCCCCAGTTTGCTCCTACACCTGGTGCAAGAAAAGAAAGAAACTAAAGAAACCCCTACTCTCCCCCCATCTGCCCTCCCTGGGGAACCCTTCATTTTCTTTTTTGGGGAGAAACAAAAGGAGCCCCCGTTTGAGCTCTCCTCTAGGCAGCCCACATAGAAACCTACATCCATTAAGGTGATGCCTGAATCAGTTCAAAAAAATCACAGACTTCACTTGCCTCCCCAATGTTTTACATCTTATTCTTACACATAATTCTTAGAGCGGCAGGGAACTTCATCTGAACCGTTGCCCCCAAAGACCATAGTTCTTGCTTAAATGTCCCCAGCTCCCACTGTCTATCCAAGGTAGCCCTAGAAACGTCAGACCGTATCCGAAATGACCAATTCCCATTTGAGAAGCGACTGACTTTTAGTGCCTCTGAGAGAATAATTTCTTTAATAGAAGATGTTCCAAAGTTCCCAAATATTTTCCTTGGGGTTTTCCTGGCAAAATTTTTCTTGAAGGGGTCTCGATGAACTCTGTGGATGTCCTCCTCCATATTAAGATGCCCAAGTTTAGGTATATAGGTGGTCATTATGACATTGGTGGTGAGTGATAAAGTGGCAGAAATACTTCCAACAGGCCTGCGGGACGAGAGTGACACACACACGCACAACACACACCATTCACACACACACACCATACACAACCAGCTGCGGACGAAAAAAATGGTACATGACACACGCCATAATAATGCAAGGACAATAAGAAGGCAGTAACGAGAATCTATTGAATGAGAACAGCCACCAAATGAACCAATTGGATAAAAATGAGATATGTTTAAATGTCCACAAAGGGCCAATGCCCAGTCCAAAGTACAAAGGGCCCACATGGCCACCAGGCACAGCCAAGGCCCACCTAATTTCTGACATCACCTGCACAAAACTCTGCAGGGGCATCAGTTTGCAAGTGGGCACGGCACCTCAGGGGGATGGGGAGTGGAGGGCATCTCAGCCGAAGTCAGAAACTTGCCCATTGGTTCTGGAGGGGACTCCGTGCCCATTTCTCTAAGCTGGGGAGTGCAAGGTCACAGTCTCTCAGGTGGGTGACTTGCACACTGGTTCTGGAGGGGGCTCCATGCCCATTTCTCTTTGCTGGGGAGTGCAAGGTCACAGTTTCTCAGGTGGGAGACTTGCCCACTGCTTCTGGTGGGGGCTCCATGCCCATTTATCTGTGCTGGAGAGTGCAAGGTCACAGTCTCTCAGGTGAGTGACTTGCCCACTGGTTCTGGAGGGGGCTCCTTGTACCGCAGTCCCAGGATGGTGGCCTACATGCCCTCTGCTTGATGTTTAGTTTAGTTTAGTTTTGGAGATTTATAGAGCACATAGCTTCCCTAGGGCCTCCCAGCGCTGAAGGAAGGTGATCGCTACTGAGGCAAAAAAGTAGACTACCAGAGGGATTAGCTCGGAAAGAGAACAGTTTTAATTTTTTTCCGGAACAGACATTCTGAGGGTTCTTGCCAAAGCTCTAAAGGAAGAGCATTCCAGAGGTGTGCGGCTTTTACAGAGAAGGAGTTACCTCCCCACAAAGACCTCTTAAATCGCGCTATGTGTACTAACCGGGAAGTGGACGATCTTAACGTTCTGGTGGGAACATGAAAGAAAATGCTTTGCCTGAGGAAAAGCGGACCTTTATGATGCAGGGCTTTGTGGGTCATGCATAAAGCTTTAAAGTGAATCTGTTGTTTGATCGGTAGCCAGTGAAGCACAGCTAGGGCTGGCTTGGCAGAGTGGTGTCTTGGTAGGTTAATAAGAAGCCAGGGGGGTGCATTTTGCACAACCTGAAGTTTATTGACAACATATTCTGGTGAACTGAGGAAAAGGGAGTTGCCGTAGTCAAGCTGAGAAAGTATCATAGCTTGAACGAAAATTCTTCTGGCTGAAGGGGGAAGGAAATTAAGAGTCTTCCTAAGGGTTCTCAGGAGACTGAAGCAAGAAGAAGGGATCTTTTTAGACTGTTGTTCCAGGGTTAGACGGGGGTCGAGCCAGAAACCAAGGCTCTTTATGTGTTTGTTGGGGGAGGAAGATTCCTGAAGGCCTCTGAGTACATTGCCAAGGGGATTGAGAGGGCATCATTGCCCACAATCATCACCTCTGATTTCCCATTGTTAAGTTTCAATTTAGACCGGTTCATCCAATTACCAATATCCGCCAGACATAAGGAAAGGTTAGTTAAAGAAGGAGCCTCAGTGTTGGACAAGGATTCTATCAATTGAGTATTGTCGCGTAGGTAACTACTGAGAGGTCATAAGGTTTGACTACTTTGGACAAAGAGGAGAGATAAACGTTAAAGCGAGTGGGGCTCAGGGACGAACCCTGGGGTACTCCACATATCAAGGGAAAGGTGTCTGATAGGAATGAACGGTCTGAGACTTGGAAGGTTCTTCCTGTGAGAAAAGAGGAGAACCAAGATAGTGCAGTACCCTCTATCCCTATCTTGGAAAGCCTATGACAGAGGATATTATGATCCACAGTGTTGAAGGTAGCGCTGAGGTCCAGTAGGATAATAGCTACATGTCCTCTCTCATCCAGATGTTGCTGAGTAGACTTGGTAACTGACAAGAGAGCTGACTCGGTGCTGTGTTGGGATCTTAATCCCATTTGTTTTGAATCTAGGAGCTCATATTTTTCGAGAAAGCATGTCAATTGGTTATTAACATGTTTTTTCCTGAATCTTTGCTGAAATGGGAAGAAGGGCAATGGGCTGCACTGTGTCAGCAGGTGAATGTGCCTCCTTGGCAGCCTCTGATGGAGGTGAGGGCTGCACTATCTCAGCAGGTGAAGGTGCAGCCTCTGCCAGAGGAGTGAGCTGCACTGCCTCAGCTGGAGGTGAGGGCTCTGTGACCACTGGTGGTGGTGGTATCACCCTGCCAGTCTCTGCTGGAGGAGAGGGCTGCACTGTCTCAACAGGTGAAGGTGCCTCCTGGGAAGCCTCTGCTGGAGATGAGGGCTGCACTGTCTCAGCAGGTGAAGGTGCAGCCTCTGCCGGAGAAGTGGGCTGCACTGCCTCAGCTGGAGGTGAGGTCTCCATGACCACTGGTGGTGGTGGTGTAACCCTGCCAGCCTCTGCTGGAGTTGAGGGCTTCTTCCCTGTCATGGCAGGAGTCGAGGGCTCCTTCCCCTTCATGGCAAGAGTCGAGGGCTTCTTCCCCTCCATGGCAGGAGTTGAGGGCTTCTTCCCCTTCATAGCAGGAGTTGAGGGCTTCTTCCTCTTCATGGCAGGAGGTGCAGGATCCTTGCCCTTCCTGGCTGTTGGAGTGGGATCCTTCACAGTCTTGCCTCCTCCACGAGTAGGAGGTGCCTCCATTGTCTACGTGGACTGTTTGGCTGAGGTGCTGGGCTAGGTTGTTGGATCCCTGCTCTTACGGGCAGGATGGGGGGTGGGGCAGGGAAGAGGTTAAGTTGGGCAAGGAAAAGCTTCTTAGGTATAGTGGGACAGGAAGAGGGAGGAGGGATGGGACTGGAGGTTGAGGGAGTGGTTGTTGGCGGTGTATGTCTTCTGGACTTGGGTGCAGGTGCATGGACAGTGTGCGTGTGTGAGGTGGATGGCTGTTGGGTGTCTGAGTGCTTGTGTTTATGTCCTTTAGGAGGGGGGACAGACGGGTTGGGAGAGGACACAGGGGACGTGTGGATGGATATTGTAGAGGTGTCTGCTAGTGAGGTGTGTGGGCTGCTTGGTGTGGTGATGCTGGTGGTGGATGTTGATGCAGTGTATGCAGGTGTGAGTGTGGACGTCACTGTGAGGGAGGAAGAGGAGGAGGGGGAGGAGGGGGAGACAGTGGAGGCAGTGGATGTGGTTGTGTGTGCAACTGTCTTGTGTTTGCGTGAGTGCTTGTGGGCTGAAGTGTGGTGCCTGGGTTTGACTGTGCCACTCTTATGTGATGTCTTGTGTGCATACTCGTCTGTGTGTGTGCATGGGATGGGTTGGAGTTCAGGAGACTGGGACTAGGAAGTGGTAGTTGGAGGGGGGACGGTAGGTACAGGGACAATGGCTGCCATCAGAGAGGAGGCCAGAGCCTGAATTGATCTCTGTTGGGCCGCCAATCCACCGTGGATGTCCTCCAGTGATGCATTGCTGAATCTGGGATGCCAGCCCCTGGATGGTATTCACAATGGTTGATTGCCCTACAGAGATGGATCTCAGAAGGTCAATAGCCTCCTCACTCAGGGCAGCAGAGCTCACTGGGGCAGGGCCTGGAGAACCTGGGGCGAAGGAGATGCCTACCCTCCTGGGTGAACGGGTATGTGCAATTCGCTGAGGGGCTACTGGGAGGGCGGTGCTGGTACAGGGGTGGGCAGCTGTACCTGCAGCTGTGGCGGTGACAGAGGTATCCGCCACCACCAGGGAGCTTCCATCGGAGGAGGTATCTGAGTCAGTGTTGTCACCTCCTGTCTCTGCTGTGGTGCTCCCCTATCCCTCTGTCCCACTGGTTTCCTCTGCGTCGGTGGACTCTACCTCCTGGGTCCTGAGAGATGCAGCTCCCTCTGTTGCTGGTGCCCCTGTTCCTCTGCCAGATGATGCTAATGCATACACAGTATCGTCACACACATGGATTAGGATTGAGCACTGTGCATTGCACTGCCCAACAATTGGCTAGATGCCACAGCAAGATGAGGGCAAACCACCGCCAACTGCACCCCTCCTGGGATCCACTAAGCCCTTTCTGACATGGAATGCAACCTAGCTAGGTTACCTTGTTTTCCCTTTCAACCATTACCCTTGAGCTGGATCATGCTGCAATGTATGGCCTGGCATTAAGGGGTACCCACTAATTGACATCCACCACCCAGGTCCCATGCCACCTACAAATTATTGTTGTAATGGCCACTTTACTCACCCCCTTGTGGCTTCTGTTATGACCTCAAGCACCCATCCAGCTCTGGGTAGGGCACTGCCAGTCTGCGGACCATCAGGGGGGTCAGGTTCCGACGGGCACCCCGTCCTCGTTGGGAGGCCATCCCCAGCTGGGCCTCCGCTGTCTTCCGTGCCCAACTTCTCAGGTCCTCCCACCGTTTCCGACAGTGGGTACTCCGCCTACCATAGACCTCCAGGGGACCCCATCAACCAATCGCTCCAACTCCTCCGCAGTGAAGGCAGGGGCCCTTTCCCCAGTCACACTGGCCATGGTAGGTTCCAGACACAGGTCACAGCAGCACATGCAGTGTAGGTGTTCTCCTGTGGTGGTGTATACCGTCACCACCGGCGCTGATCCCCATTGGCCACTGTACTCCATAGAGGTCCATATTATCCAATGAGGAATTGCATGGCGGTGCAAGACCTCCTTCCGCCACAAAGCCCAATGTCGGTGGAGTTACCTCACTTCCACCTGTCCCTACATACAGGACAGGCGGTCACCATTTCATGGTGGTGGACAATGATCAGATTAACCTTAACTGCGTCACCGCCTAGATTTGCACATACCTTGCCATTCCCACTGTCCCATCACATAAATGCGCAATGTACACTGAGATGGGGGTTCCGTTGTTTAAATTGTGACAGCCTACTCACACTTGTGTCCTTTAGATACCTACTGCTGCGGATGAATGGGAGAAGATGAACCCCTGTGTACAGACCCCTTGTGGACTTGGCTACACTGGACAACAGGAACATTATAGTGACTTATGGACGGGACAGGGCCACAATCACAGAGCTGTGTGCCCAATTGGAGCCTGACCTGATATCAGCTATCCGTCATCCCACTGGGATCCCCCCTCTTGTGCAAGTGCTATGAGTGCTCCATTTCCTGCCAACTGGTACTTTCCAAGTGAAAGTGGGCTTGGAAGCAGGAATGTCACAGCCAGTGTTTTCAATCGTGCTGGCAAGGGTTTTGGTTGCCCTGGTGAAACACATGTGCAGCTACATTGCTTTCCTCCAGGTGGAAGATTTGGCCACTGTGACGGAAGGATTCTATGCAATGGGGCATTTCCCCAAAATTATTGGGGCGTTTGATGGTACACATACAGTGTTTTTCCCCCTGCTAGAATGAGCAGGTGCTCAGGAATTGTTAGAGTTTCCACTCACTGATGGTGCAAATGGTGTGCCTGGTGGACCAATACATCTCCCACATCACTGCCAAGTATCCTGGGTCATGACACCTTTGTCCTGAGGAATAGCAGCATCCTAAACGTGATGACCCAACTACAGAGGCACAGGGTGTGGCTAATAGGTGAGCTTTGGTCCCCACCCACTGTATGTTAGTGTTTACCTCTGG
Organism: Pleurodeles waltl; assembly: GCF_031143425.1. Lineage (NCBI taxonomy): Eukaryota > Metazoa > Chordata > Amphibia > Caudata > Salamandridae > Pleurodeles > Pleurodeles waltl. Next base: position 1,377,939,800 of record NC_090445.1, on the reverse strand, counting down.
TGTTAACCCCATAGGATTGTGTGTGGCTAAATGTTGTCCCTCAATACTTGCAGGTGACTCTGGCTACCCAACCCTATTGTGGCTGCTAACCCCTGTGAGGAATGTCAGGAACGTTATAATGAGGCACATGGGTGAACCAGATGGATCATCAAAAGGACCTTAAGTCTCCTGAAGGCCAGGTTCAGGTGGCTCCATCTGACAGGTGGATCCCTGTGCTACTCACCCGGAAAGGTCTGCCAGATAGTAGTGGCATGCTGCATGTTGCACAACCTGGCCCTCAGACAACATGTGCCATTTCTGCAGGAGGAGGAGACTGGAGATGCCCCTGTGGCAGCAATGGACCCTGAGGACAGTGAGGATGAGGAGGCAAAGGATGAGGATGAGGACAACAGAACATCAGTTATAAGTCCATACTTCCAATGACACACTGGTGAGACAGTGAAACTGACCATTGCTCTTACTATTGTTGTTTTCTGTGTGGCTGTAGCATGATGGCATTCACTTCCTTTGCATATCAACTTACTGTTACCTATGACTTCTCATTTTCCAGATGTTGGTGATATGACAACAATGTCCTGATGTGATCACTACAGACAGTTACAGGTCATTATTTTTAAGCTATCACAGTGTTCAGATCATTTGCACTAGATGTGACTGTTCCCCCAAATGCACATTTTCAACACATAAAACAGTGTCACTCAAATTGTGTTCAAGGGTGTTTATTGTAGAGCAAATAAGTGACTGAAAAGTGCAATGGAATAGGGTGATGGTGGAGGAAAGTCCAGGGTATTGTTCCAGTCTGTTTATAGCACAGGTCCATGTCCAAGGGGCCACAGAAAGGAGAGCAAAGGAAGTTCAAACTGGACAAGGTGACAGGGTGGGACACAAGGCGGACAATCAGCAGTCTCATTTTCTGGCGGTGGTCTTGTCTTGGTAAGTGTCTCTGGCTTCTGTCTGGGTCACAGGGAACGTTTGCGGGGTGGTTCACCTTCTGTAGGGGGAGGGGTGCTGGTGGCCTGTGGGTCCTGTGGCAGGGTCTCCTGTCCACTAGCTGCAGCGGATGTGGTGGGCTGGTCAATAGACTGGCTAGTGTAGGGGCCCGCTGCTGTGCAGTCCATATCCTCATGATATTGGCCATGTCTGCCAGAACCCCTGCTATAGAGATCATGGTGGTGTTGAGGGCCTGCAAGTCCTCCCTGATCTCTTGATGGTGTTCCTCCTGCAGCCGTTTGTTCTCCTGCATGTTGTTCAGGGTGTGGCCCATCGTGTCCTGGTATTGTTGTTAGGCCCCCAGGACATTAGTGAGTGCCTCGTGGAGAGTTGGTTCCCTGGGCCTGTCCTCCCCTGGTTCGCAGCGGGCCTCCCAGTGTTCCTGTTGCCCTGTGCCCCTGTTCCCTGAAAGGTGTGTCCACTGCCCCAGGTCCGTTATTGTCTTGGGGGTGAGGTGTGGACTGGGATCCCTGTACAGGTGGGCACACTGCTGATTGACGTGTCCTGGGGACAGAGGTGTGGGTACGTTAGGTGGGTGCTATGGTGTTGGATATTGACGGGGAGGCTCTGTGGTGGACTGTGAGTGGGCTCGGGTGACTGACGAACCAGTGGTCCCTGATGGGCCAGGTTGTTGATCCAGATCCTGAAGTCCAGAGTTACTGTCATCACTGGTGGCATCCTCTGTTGGGGGACTGGATAGTCGTGGCAGCTCCTCTCCGCTGAGATTGGCTGGGGCACCTCTGGGGATGTAAGTGATTTAATATGCTTCATGCCTGTGACATTTTGCACATCCCTGTCTTCCCCTCTATCGTTTCTGTTGCCCTGCCACCTTTGAATGTGTATGGTGATGTATTGTGGAATTGTTAGTATCCCTATGCTGTGCATGCTTTGGTAATGGGTGTCCATGCAGGGCTGGGAGGCCTGTCCATGCATTGGTATGGCATGCAGGGCTTGGCATTGGGGTTAGTCATCTGCATTGGTGCAGTTTGTTGGATGGAGTGGAGTGATGCGAGTGAGGGTGAGGGTGTGAGATCGCATGCAGGTATGGGGGGTGAAAAGTGGTAAAAGTTGACCTACCAGTGTCTAGTCCTCCTGCTCCTCCAGGTGAGTCCCTCTAGATGCGACAATGCCAAGACTTGCTCCTCCCATGCTATGAGCTGGTCGGGAGGAAGTGGGGGTCCACCGCCAGTCATCTATGGCGAGCTGGTGCCTTGCTGCCACGGAACGTACCTTCCCCCGTAGGCGTTCCACCTTTTCCAGATGTCATCCCTTGTTCTTAGATGCTGTCCCATGGCGTTCACTTTGTCCATAATACTCCACCATAGCTCCATCTTCCTTGCAATGGATATCTGCTGGACCTGTGTTCCAAACAGCTGTGCCTCTACCCTGACTATGTCCTCCACCATGACGTGCAACTCCTCATCTGTGAAATGGGGATGCCTTTGTGGGGCTAAGGGTGTTGTGAGGTGTGTGTAAGTGTGTGGGTGTTGGGTAGTGTGATTGGGTGTGTGTAGTGGAGTGCGTGAGGGATGTATGGGTGTGTGTGTGTAGTTGTCGCAGTGGTCTTGATGTCTGTCTGGTGGCATGATTTGTATTCATAAGGGATTGTGGGTAATGTGGGTGCATGTTTTTTAGTGGTGTGAGTGGGCGTGGTGTGTGTATGGGTGTGAGGTGAGTGTTGTTTGAATTGGCCAATGTTGTGTAGTTTAGTATTTGGGTGTCCAATCTGAGCGCAGCGGTGTGTACCGCCAATGGTTTACCACCGTTGAATGTCTGCTGTGGTGATTCGTGGGGCATGATGTATTGGGTGTTGTTTTGTTGGCGTAACAGTATGGGTGTTGGTACCAACAGTTTACCACTGACCTTTCGACTGGCAGATTTGTGTATGTGGCTGTATTCCATCAGTTTGGTGTGTGTGTGTTTGTCATAATATGGCGAATGGATATCTGCCACCGAGGCGGTATGTTGGCTGCCGTCACCATGGCGGTAAGTGGGATTTACCGCCAATGTCATAATGAGGGCCATAGTCTCTGGAGGAACCGGTTCAGAGGTCCTGGGAGGGACCAGAGGTGCAGTTTCTAGGCATCTGCCGGGGGGAGTAAAAAATGGGCTCTTCTCCGTATGTACACTTCTGGCGGCGGTACGGCATCATGAGCCCCAAAACTACTGAACTCTGGGCCCGCTTTGACCCTTGGCCTCCACTCGCCCCTTCCTCTAGCAAGAGAGAGACTCTTGCGCCCCCCCTGCTCCTTGTAGGTCACAGCGGGCTGAGAAACGCCTCCCTTGGCGCACAATTCAGGTTGCGTCCACCCACATGCAGACTCCCAAACCACTCGTGCCTCGCTGCCTCCTTCCGTCCGGGTCTCTACTGTGCACTGTCGCCTCCAGGGTTTCCTCCGATGTCTCCTCCAGCAACCACATGTGCTGCTCCGCTCCAGTCCAATTCCAGGTGAGAGCCCTTTTAATTTTACTCAATCGGCATCGCTATCCCAAAAAATAAAATACTGCAGGGCTGCCTCAGAGCTCCCGGCTGCGCTCTTCAGCCAGCCGCCATGTTCCCCTGCCTCGTCAAGCTAAAAACAGTTTTTTGTTAATATCTGAAAATAATGGAGAAGGTGATGGATTATATAGCAAGTGCAGCAAATCGATAATTATATGGAAATATGGCAGCGCCAGAATCACGTAATTCTAGTAGTCTTGGTAACAACTCAGCGCACACAACCAGCACCAATGATGGACACTATCAATGCACTATATTCACTCTTCAGTAAACCGTTATGGGGCTGACAGAATTAGATAATGAAGGCGATGTGGTATCACCTTAGATCGTACGTAGGAAGTATTCATTTTAAGTCAGAGGCACACAACCGATCAAAGCCTAACTGCACCTGATGCACAGCAAATGGCTGCCCATAACTGAGAAAGCACAACCACCGCCTCTCATTCTCAGGATACTGGATGCTACTGCTAAAGCCTTGTCTTCGCTCTCTTTTGGGTCTATAACAACCACAATTCTCTGAAATAAATCCTGCAAAAGGCGCAATTTATAAGAAAAAGAAGCTTGATGATAACCTTTTTCTAGCCAGTGAGTTAGCATAGATACACTTATGTCGTGATCATAGTCCATGTTCCTTTTTCAGGTGCATTAAATTCCTAAATGCTGCATCCTATAATTTTTGAAGTCTTATTAATAACTTTTGAGGAAGCCCCAGTTAATCACTTTTTGAGAAAGACTAATCAAGGCAGCACCAATGCCAACGCCGACTGGACACCATGATGAAAAGTAAGAATGGAAAAATGTACGCAAGGCCTTCAAGTGAAAAGATCTGGCCTTCGAATCCGGATTTTTCATAAAAGAGACTGATTCTGGGCTACCTGCAGTACCTTTGGCAACAAGTCTTTATAACAGTGCACCGCTGTAGCACCTACCACAACAATGTTGGTGCTTGTGTAGTTTCATTCTGACTGATTGCCACCAACTCATTTGTTCACAGCCTCCAAAGTCACTACAGTTCTTAAGGATATACATTCAGGACAAACAGGCTCATCTAATTAAGAAGCCTTATCCCAAAAGATTTTAGCAGGCAAGTAAGTTACAGAATGTGCAGCTACAGTAATAGGTGATAATACTGACAAGCATGTGGGACACCACACTTGACTTTCTATGTTTTGAAGCAAAATGAATGCACAACACTTTGTAACATCGATAGCGGCGAAAAGGCATAAACTAGCTCAAGGCTTTTCCACTTATCTCTCAGTCTGCCAACGTAGCAATCAGAATGGACTGGCCAACTGTGTCAAGGGCTCCTGGCCAGCTACTCACTGCAAATAGTGGAAAGATGTCATTATTTGCTCCAAAGGCAGAAGCCACGGTGGAGAGTCCCTTGTCTGTTTCGCCACGAAGGACAGCTGTGACGTGATCGGGAGGCTCCAGGGTCAGGTGCATTTAAGTCATCGAGGCGAGGAGTCATTCTTTTTTTCTCTCTATCCACCCACTCCTGGAGGAAGGTGGAATTTCTAGCAGAAGGAAAAATGGGCTACCCAAAAATATGGACTGATTTACTGAACTGAACCCTTGGAGCGGTGTTGATTTATGTGGGCACCGTGCAGGCCGGGGGGGGGGGGGGGGGGGGGCGGGGGTTTGACCTGCCGGTGATACTGGATCATTTTTCCTTACCCTGGAATGCCTGGAGTTCAACATTTTGGGGAATTTGCGTGGATACAGGTACCCTGGCAGGGTTGGTGCGCTATGCGGTGCCCTGATTTTTGTGTTGGTATGCACCTGCGGGTATTGCCCATCCCTCTGTGAAAAGGAGGGGAAGTTGCCACTGAGGTAAGCTTGTCAATAATCTCCCAGATGCCCTTGGTTGAGGGCATGGGTGGTGGATTAGGAAAAGGGGGCTTCTGGCACTTTGCATTCTGGAGAATTGCGCTGCAATGAAAAGTGGACAGAGCTATTTGTATTGCTTGTGCACTCATGCAGTCTTTGAAACCATTGAGATGTTTCAGGGATTGTCTGCTGTGTATTCACATAACAATAATGTCTGCTAAACTATAGTTATGATTTTTCACTGAAACAATGTGAATAAAAGATTACGTCATGATTCAACCACAATATTCATAGTTATCTCTCTCCTTGTGAGTCGATTCAGGGGGGGCAGCGACTTGCACGTTGTGAAAGCACAATGTGGTGCTGTATTTTGGCTCTGCGGCCCACCTTCGAGCCAAAAGGACAACGCAAATCCACGGCTTCAATGTATACAATGGATCATTGAGAAAAAAGTGTACATCGTTCCCAAATAATACATGCACAATGTGATTAATTTTATTAAATCGCACAATTAATCACAAAGTAATATGCCAATGTGGAGGTAACTGAAGCAATTGAACAATCAGTACTCCTTGTTCTGAAATGCCTTTATTTGCCAGATACAATAAAAATGGAATGATAACCGGAGAAGATACGGTTGATGGCAATAAACAATATATTCCTAGCAACTACTTATTTTTTTACAGTTAAGCCGTCGCAACTACAGGAATATTGGTGCTATGCAGAATGACTGTATCATGGACAGATCCCGGGATGTCTGCAAATCCGTGTAAATCGATGTCTATGGAGCAAGTCAAAATGAACACCAATGGAAGGTGCCTATTAAAGTTTCACATTGTTTGTTTCTGTCTGCAGAGCGGTACAAGCTGATTACTATAAGGGCATTTGGAAAGCCACCCAGACTCTAGAACCTGGCATTGGCCTAGCTCAATTATGTCCCTAGTTTGAAAGTAAATTATACTGTTTTATCGGCTCTTGCAGCCAATTGACGGTGCACAACAAGAACAATACTCGAAAAAGGAGAGCAGGGGAAGATAATGTTGTGAATGCATCAACAATTAAAATGAAGATATTTAGGTTGCATTTCAAAGCTTGATAAAGGGACAGGCTTCTCTCAAGTTTACAAATATGGGTTGAGTTCAATATCTCTGAAAAATATGTATGTTGAAAAGCTGCAATGTATACATTGCAGGTCGCAAAGTTGTTCGGTAGTGAGAAGACGTTTAATTGTTATGTGATGTTACCTCTTGTAAAGCAGTAAAGTCCTGAGGTCATCTAAAGGTATCGGGAAAGGAGGAGGGGGGAGGGCAAAAGAAATCAGGTCAGAGAATTCTGAATGGGAGAGTCTGCTCTAAACGCCCATACCATACTGCACCAGAGAAATCTATATCCTTGTAAATGAGAGTACCCAACCAGTATATAATAGAGCCGTGAATTTATGAGTGGCGCTGAGTAGGGTATAGATTCGGCAGGAAGAGACTGGACCTGTGAATGCAATCAAGGCCTGTTGTAGAATCTCATAGTCTGGTGAGGGAACTTGAACCTTTCAGTGGGTTAGATGTCAAAGTAATCTGTTAGTGGGTATCTAGGCCATGAGAAACCCAGGGGAGCAGACTGACACTCTCTTCTCTTTCGATACAGTCTGCACTCAAACCTCAACCAGCTGCTTCTCCCCGAGCGAAAGTATAGTACCTCCATCATTTTGTAGAGTTGGCCTCATTTTCTTTCAATTGACAACAGATATTTGTCCCCTGGAGCAGTGGATGACTGCTATTGTGGTACTAAAACTGAAAACTGATTGGTTAAAATTGTTAAATGCCAGGAGCAAAAGTGCACAAAGAATGTATGCAGCTGACCACTGTTTTATTGAGGGACCAGATTGAAAGAGATATTTTCCACAAATGAGTTTAAAAAATATTTTGTTCTTAAAAGCACATTTTTTTTACTGAACCCTGCTTTAAAGTGTGACAGCAGAGCCCCATTTTCTTACTTTCTAAAGGGAAATACCGCAGCTTACAAATTTGCAGCATAAAAGTAAATAAATATGACAAAGTCAACCGAAACATTAGATTTTAGTTAGATGAACCCCCGCCTATCTTTATTTTTGTACGTTATATTCCCTGTCTGAAGTTTAGCTGTGGTTCGGCGGAAGGTTAATTGAAATTCTCTGTTATGTTATACAATTTGTGAAGCACAGTGATTCCCCTCGCTACTCATAGCTAATTGTCCCAGTTGACTCCTCATCCCATGTAACACTAAAGTGGCCTAATGTCTATCTTCAAAGACCTGTTGGCAGTGGACAGCAGTAAGAAAAGAACCCTACATCACATTACTTTGGGGCATATTTAGAAGCCCCTAGCGTCACCGGAGCGTCACTTTTCGTGACGCTCTGGTGGCACAATGCCCTGCGACGAATTTTCAAGGTGACTTAAAGCCACTTTCTGTGGCTTAACACCACCTTGTAAATATGGCCCCTTCACACACAGCACTTTGCGTGGAAGTGGCGTGCAATGGGTGTTGCTGTGGGCATGCCACAACAACACCCATTGCATTTTGACACTGCCTCAGATTTACGAGTTTTCGTAAACCTGAGGTAGCACCAAAATCTAACACCACCCTAGGGGTGGCGTTAGCATGGTGCAACGAGGAGAAATGCTTTAATTTCCCCTCGTTTTTTGCTCTTTTTATGTGTGCTAGATTCTGCAGCACACATAGAAACAGCAAATCGTCATTTAAGATTGTTTTTGTGCAGGAAGGTGTTCTTTCCTGCACATAAACAATCTCCCTCTCATTGCAGCCACTATGGTGCAAGGGTTGTTGAGTTGGTGCACGGCTAGCAAATTTAGCACCGGCGCAGGGGAAAACACAGGGGTGCGCTGTATTCTAGTAAATACATCGCATCCCTGCATTTTTAAAAAATGACGGTATGTGACACTGCCAAATTTGTTGCAGCGCCAAACATTTTCTGTTAAATCTGGCCTTTGCTCTTTTGTGAAGAAGGAGCATTTCTCTGAGGGCCGGCGCCTTTCATGTTATATAATGAGAGCTGTTGGACCTGGTGGAATGAAGATTTTCTTTAATCCTTCAGAGGCAGGACTATACCAGCTTTGGGAGAATTTGAAGATGTTGGGAGAAGGACAGAAGTGAATCTTTCTACAATACAAAGGACCCTCGGTTAGCTGATTCTTTGAAACATATTTCTGTACAGGAAGTTGGCAGTGCTTAAGTTGTAAAAAAAAAGATAAGTGTTGGGGCCCAAAGTCTTGCTTAGGAGCCCGCGGCAGGAAATATCGAAAGCTGGGGTACTGAAAATAAAGGCTGTACAGCATTTATTCAAACTCATGCTCCTTTAATCCACCACCAGACACCCGCTGCCTCTTTATTTCATTCTTGCAGGTTCTATTTCATCTGTGTTTTCTCCGTTTGTCACTGCTTTTCTGTTTTGCTCTTCCTCCTTTTTTCCCCATTTTGTAGTTTTCTCGCTCTTGCTCTGAATGGAAGTCTGTTGAGAAGAAATGTGTCTGTCCCCAAAAATAAGTAGTAGTGGGCCCCTCCAGCAACCACCAGTTCACATTAAGCACTGGAACTTGGCCACCTTGCTGAAAATGTCAGTTGGGATAACTCTGGCATCATAGCTGCTCAGGGATTGCCACCAGCACATCTTGGTTTAGCCTTCTTTAAAAACCTGCATGTTCACTCTTAGACAGAATAACCTGGTATGGAAGAAGACAACACTATCAGCTGCTCAGTGGATTAAAAATTGCCCGCACAGTCCCCTTGGTGTGGAGGGGGGCCTGAGCTCGAGGGGGTCCCCTTCGACACAGTGCAAGGGCAGCGGGTCCCTGGCTTTAGTGCGCCTGACTGGGTCCAGAGCGTGCCCCCCCATGTATTTTGCAGGGAGGCCCCCTCAAGTTTCGTTATGCCACTGCTGCTGCTACAGGAAGACATGTGACCTGTTGGATAGAGGAAAAAAAAGGGAATTGCGTCAATTAACCCCTCCTTAAGTCCTGAGATTGGAAAGTTGCTCCAAAGCTAAGGAAGATAGGGGCATATTTACATTTACAAGCCCCTAGCACCGTCGGAGAGTCACTTTTTTGTGACGCTCCGGTGGCATTGTGCACTGTGCAACATTCACACCCAGCACTTTGTGTGGAGGGGGCATGCAATGGGTGTTGCTGTGGATGTTTCACAGAAGCCCCATTGCATTTTGGCACTGCCCCAGATTTACAAGAAATTGTAAATCTCAGGCAGCGCCAAAATCTAACTCCACCCCAGGGGTGGCCTTAGCATGGTACAACAAGGAGAAATGCTTTTATTTCTCCTTTATTTTTTCCTCTATGTGTGACAAATCACGATTGAAGATTGTTTTTGTGCAGGAATGTGTCCCTTACTGCGCAAAAACAATCTCTCCTTCGAAACACAGGCATCCTGGCTGCATTGGCGCTGGACAGCTATTTTAGCACCAGTGCAGGGGGAAATACAGGAATGCGCCGTATTTTTGTAAATATGGCGCAACCCTGCATTTCAGAACTGATGCAGCGTGGCGCTGCCAATTTTGGCTCAGCACCGCGCTGCGCCAGTGTTTTGTAAATATGCCCCAGAATCCCAAGCTGTTCCATAAAGCCACAATGGCATAGGTCCTTTCCCGGGGAGCCTCTTTGACTACGTAACCTCTTACATCAATTTGGAGAAGAAGAATGTCATGGATACAGAGAGACTTTTTGACTGAAAGGGAACCTGTACACCATTTACAACTCAACATGTATTTAGCCTGCCTCTGTGAAACTTCTCCCCTGTGGATGGGATGAGAAGGAGTCCAAGCTGACTGACGGCACCAGAACACTGCAGAGGAGAAACAAGAACCAATTGCAACTGATAATTTTAGAATGGATGTGAAGTAATGTTGTGGGGAGGCCCTTAGAATTGGAATTTTTGGGTTAGTGTCTAAAAATGATTGGACAGTTTTTCATCAACTATCTAAAATGAACATCTGCTGCTATTAGTGAGCAGAACAGCTTTTAAAATGACATACACCCTTCTAAGTGTGGGGCATTACTTTCACACAGTGACTAAGCCGAAAGCATCCCTACCACATAGGGCATGATTCAGAGGAGAATTCCTTTATGGAATTCCGGGCAGCCTGATAATGACCCAGTTTTTCATTTGTGGGAACATCAGACCTGATTTTTCTGCTCTACGTCTCCGTTTTTCTCTGACATGGGCTGAATTCAATGACCCACTGCCAGAACAGAGCTTCCCCTTTCTCCCCTATGTCCCTGCCCCCACTCCCTCCGTTCCTCATACAAGGCAGTAGCCACCTCACACATTTATCACCTGTTAAAAGCCGGTGCAAAATGTGTGCATTAAGTCCTTGAGAAAAAGTAATACCTGGTGGAATGATGAACAGTAATTGTATGTCTGCACGATTATTCCTCACTCCAAGGCGTTTAACTCATAACAGGTGTAAACATCAGGGGCTGCTCCTTTGCTATGGCGAAGGATCATCGCCACACTAGCTGAGCCAGAAGCCGAAAAATAAAACAATAGTTTTTTATATTGTTTTATTTTTCTGCTTCTGGCACAGCAGTGCACGGAAGTGGGGGTTGAGCCACAGGAGGTGGGAGGAGGGGAGAGTGCACCTAGGTGTGCATGTGTGTTTGGCTGTCTGTCTGAGGCTGGCCAAACACACATGGGCACTTAGGTTTCTCCAGCCCGGCTGTATACACAGCCAGGAAGGAAAAACAGCACAGACCCCAAGCTTGTGTCTGATGGGCAGTGGCTGCCGCTCAGACCAATCCTATGTTTAGCACGTAATCAGTGCCAGGATTGCCGGGGAGCCAGTGCTGGTGACACCACATCGACGAAAGAGGAGCGATGAACGAGGCAGCAGCGTCCCTGAAGGTAAGTTTAATTTCTTTAATTTATTTTTTTATTTTCTCCCCTCCTGTCTGCACCCCCCTTGCACACCCTTCCCCTTGTGATTTTCGGGGGCCGCAGCTGGTAATCATGCGTATCGATACAGGTTGGAAACAGTAATTCTTTGCCACTGGGAACCTCTTCAGTTACTCCTGAATCTTAATTAGGGCATTAATAGCAGTTTTAGAGTACAGTCCATCACATGCCTTGATTACTTGTGTATTTCTCCTTACCCAAAGTTGGCTTTTTTCCATTCAGAGCTCCAACTTTTTTTTAGCTATACCTTTCGATATGAACATCAGATTCTTTTTAAATTTGCAACATTTTTCTAATTTAATATGCATTTATTTAGTGAAATTGGCATGTAAGCCCCTTATTTGGCTTTGGCCACACATGCATTGTACTCATTTTACTGAGGGATATCCTTGATGCACGAACCAGCTACCAAGCATAAGCTTGGCATTCCTCAAATAAACCAGTTTTAACTAATGGGGGGCGGGGCGAATTGATTCGGCTTTCTAATTACATCTCACAATAAAACCTTTTGTATTTACGTCCGGATCTAGCTCCGATTATTTCTCAAATATCTTTATTGAAGAGAACATGTAGACAGCTGTATCCCTTAGGGTGCCCAGGCTTCTTTGCCAACCACCCTGAGATGTACAACATAACAACTCCAGCATACCAGCTGTACACTCCCCATCTCTAATGGAATGTAGGCATATACAAAGTCTCACACCTAAAAACAGTGCACACAGGCAGCACTCCTCTCACCCACCCAACTTACCAATTAAGTTGCGTTCTATGTAGCTGGGAGCCCACAGGTTGAAGAGGTAGATGTTGCCAGGATGTTAGAGCTTGTGGAGGAGTGCCCATCATGTTTCATAGTCAGATGGCCTCGATTAGGCTGGCAGGAGTACACGACCTCTCCTTGGATGCCTTGGTGTCTGCTCCATGACTCCATGCCCATAGTCAAATGAGGGCTTGTACGCAGCTCTGCCAGCATTCAGGATATGCAGAGGCCTGCGGGGTGCCAGCCCCTGTTCATTTCACTCTAACAATCGAAGACCTAGCACACTGCACATGGGAGTGGGAGGGGGAACTATGGAAAAGATGCCTGTAGGATGGAGTGAGGGAGCATTTCAAAGCATGGCAAATCTATGTGTGAACAATTGAGTAAGTGATTGAATGAGTGAGTGCAGCGTGTTGTAAGGGTGCTTTACGAGAGAGAGTAAAACTAGAAATGCGTGCCAATAGGGGAGAGCACAGGGTAGTATTTCAAGGTTGAAAACCGGGGACATCGCTGTCAATGTTCCAGCAGGTGCAGTGGCACCAGACCCACAGACTTGAGGGGCCCACGGAACCTTGCTTATAACTGTATTTTACTATCCAACTGGCGGGCAAGGACCCATTTTCTTTGCTTGTACTGGGGCCCATGGCACGCCTGCCATGCCAACGTTAAAAACCGTTAACACCATACACTATTGCTTGATTTTGCAATTCTGAAACAGGTGTGCTTCCACAGCTACAGCTAGAAAGTTTGATGGGCTGTTCTTTAAAATGCAGAGGAGACAGCAGACTCGCATTTAAAGAACTCCAGTCCCAAAACTTACTATAATGTACAGACAAATCCTTTCAATACCTATTGAACAGTGCACAATCACCATTGGATTCAGAAATGTACTTGTGATAGGTGTTCTGGGACTTCAGCCAAAAGCGGCGCAAACTTGTAAAATATCATTGTATTTTGTAAGTTGACACAAAAACGGCGCAAATGCGGCGCTAAAAAAGTTTCAATATGAGCCTGAGGATCTTCTCTAGTGTTTTGTGGACTGATTCATTTCCTGCCATCCCTGGAGTGCACGAAGGTCATATACAATCTAAACAACCTGATTGGGCCATACACCTTTTTTACCAGATGTCCTCTAAGAGTCAAGCTATAAATAAGGCCCTAAATCTCCAACAGTTAAGAGGCTGGATGCGTGCAGTCTTCATGTGAATTATTCCTGCGGTTAAAAAAATCGAGCCTCACACTCCGGTGGTGTATGCCGGATTATTGTCATACTTCGTTAATGATTATCTAGGAAAACATTGATGATCGGTCAGAATTCAGTTTCTGAAAATAAGGCAACATTAATTCTATAGTGGAGATGTTTGCTGTTTCATTCCTCTGCCTCCTTGTATACCATAAATTGGGTACAGTCATCTTGTAGCCTCTTGAAGGGCTACAGAATGGCAACTGACGACTAGTCACACAACCAAAGCAGGCGAGATGTATTCATACTTTACAGACAGGCAATTAACTAACCCATTTCCAACAAAACCCTCCAGGTGTTAAGTTAACACAGCCTCTGAATTATTTCAAATGACTATCACCAACTGAATTTTAGGATCTTTTCAAGGCTAATAGGCCAGCCAGGTGCCCCTCTGACCCTTATCCCCCACAAATCTTCAAAAACGTTCTGCTAACAACTTCAGTAGCCATCTCAATCAGAACACTTATCAATAACCTTGATGATAGGAGTTTCCTCAGGATTAAAATAGGCATACATATGGTCTTCATTAAAGAAAACAACCCTGGATCCTCAAGATCCTAATAATTACTGGAGAAGTATTACAGACCTTTAGCAAACAAACCTTTCCTTGGCAAACTTATAGAAATAACACCCTTCATCCAGATGCCACAGTTCATTGAAGAAAACTACCTACTTTCCCGACTTCTAATCGATATTTCCGTACAGGAAGAGTGACTGAATCTCTAATACCCATCTGGGGTGACTTTGAGAGCACGGTAGACCAGAATGGGGTTGCTGCATTGCTTCACTTGGGCCTTTCAAATGCCTTCAACACTGTTGATCAAGACACACTATCACACAATCAAACAGTTGTAATCTATACTCCTCTTTACTCATTGAAACAGTGCAGCATATAAACAGGAGTCACTCAAGGCTTTATTATCTCGCCCTTCCTTTTCCATATCTACCTGAAATCCTTG